>NC_090451.1:145705843-146008874 GCF_031143425.1 Pleurodeles waltl
CAATCATACCACATAACCCTACTTTAACGTCCCAAGTTCATATTTTCATTCCCTTTCCCCTTGGACATGGACTATAAATAATTGACACAGCTCAAAAGAAATCCAACACCATTTATAAAAATAAAGTACATTTTTATAATAATTTAGACACCAAAATCAAGATGATACATTGTAAATAACGGAGTTATCCATTTTAGAGCACTAATACTTTGCAGAGCTGTCAAACTCTATCATTGCGGCCAATGGGAGAAAGCCCAGTATGCAATGGTCACTTGTAGGGTGAGTTCCATGAAATCCACATGGGGTTAATGTCTTGTGGGCCCACAGACCAAGAAAAAGCAGTCAGAACAATTTTATCTGGCTTGAGAGGCTGGGATGCAGAGTGGTTCTGGCTGTCCTTGGTGCTGAGAGGGACTCGCTGTCTTGGGATTGTTCCCTTACCAAAAGGTGCCTAGCAGGTCGAGTTCAGCAAATCCCTTTGGTTCTTGAGTTAGGACTGGCATCAGATCAGGAATCACCAAGCAGAGCAGCTCGACGACACTCGGCTGACTTGGGTGCAGAGGTGTTCCTCGCTGTTTAGAGTGTTGCACAGTATCCACGGGGCTGGCTTTGCCAGGCATGCCATCTCAGGCTGAAAGGAGATGCAAGGATGTGGGAAGTAGTGCCATTGAGGTGGCTGTTGTAGGACGAAGATGATTCCTTGGGCATGAAGTGTCGAGTAAAGCAGGCAGTAGTTAGGCAGACCACCAACAAGTACTGGTGGCAACAAGCACAGTGGTTAAGGAAATCCTATTTCTAGAGGACCAGGGGATCAATGCAGAAAGCTGAGCCTCACTGTTGGTCTAGTCTGCAGTTCTCAAAAGGCTCCTGGTCAGTTACATTGTGGAATTTATTGTCTTGCATTTGAAACACAAAGCACATAAGAGTACCATCATTAAATAAGAAAACATGACTAAGTATTACGAGCTATTTACTTTGGCTGAATTTCTATTTCTAGTCAAAACAGATTTACCAGCCACATCACTGAATGATTCACTGAGCAGAATGAAGACCACTGTCACTTTCTAATTAGGAGAGGAACTCAGTGGGACTGACGGCACTCTCCTTTGAGTACTGAAGCAGTGACATCTATGAAATAAAATGCCTCTGTCACTAAAAAATGTCTTTGTCTCTCACTTCCAATTAGCAACCACTTCAGCTGAGGTAGGTCTTCTGTGCTGCCCAGAAGAAACAAAGATGCTTTAGAGGCCAAGATTTGCACCTCAGACCACGGATGCCAAATTCATATGAACTGGAATTACATGCAGTCTGATGTTTGAAATTAAATGGTAGTCTCTACAACTTCAGCACAGCAATAAGCTGACAAAAAATCCTAGCACAAACGTTTCCACTTGTGAAAATGCATGTTTAATCAGCAACTCTGATCCTGTGACTCTGGCATTGGAAATTATGGACCATATTTACGACCCAGTTTGCGTTGCTCTTGCACCAAGCAACGTGATGCAAGAGCGATGCAAACCTTAAGTGAAATTTATGAAGCAATGCACAGCCACTTTGCGTGGCCATGTGTAGCTTAATAAATCTTGAGTAATGCAATGCTGTGCAAATCACTGATTACCCTAATCTGTGCCAGGGAGGTATTTCCATGGGTGTTGCGTGGGTGTTCCCATGCAACATCCATGGATTGTGACGCATTCCCAGATTTACAGGAACTTGTAAACCTGGGATTGTGCCAAAATGGTACACCTCCCCAGTGAGGCGCAACAAGGAGAAATATTTGTATTTCTCCTCGTTTTTTCCTATTTCTATGTGTGCTGCATTCTGCATCACACATAGAAAGAGAAACATACCTCTAAGGAACGTTTTTATGCAGGAAGGTGCACCTTCATGCACAAACACAATCCTGCATGCAACCCAGGCAGCCCTTGCACGATTGAGTCAGGGTGCCTGTATTGGTGCTAGGCTGCAAAAACAGCACCAGCACTAATGAAAAAGACAGAAATGCGCTATATTGGATAAATACAGTGCATTCTTGCCCTTTTTCTGTGACGCACAGCAGCACAGAAGTGTGACTTGCTGCTCTGCCCTGTGCCACAAGACATAAACATGCCCCTATGTATTTTGCCCACCTGTAGTTGCCATCCACTGGAATAAAAATGCATTTAAATTATACCCTATATAGTCTAGGTGATCTGTGGCCAAAGGATTTCCTCTGTAAAATGTACATTCACTACCATTCAAAGCAACACTGTCTTGCAATAGGCTGATGGTTATGGATGCCCATTTGGCCTGGGATGAAAGGCAAGGAATTTCTCTCTGACTGCGGGGAGGATAAGAACTCTTCTATCAATTATTTTTACCTATTGTTGCTTCCATCATCCATAATTCATATAGGCTTGGTTCAGCTGGAGCTTGTCACATATTCATGCCAGCGTAATGCCATATTCAGAAGGAGTCCTGAATAACATATTTGAGGAGATGTTATTTCCTCACCACGAGCTACTAAAAATGTCAGTCCTGCAGAGGGTGGCTCTTTGTCCCCTTTAGCAGTTGTTTCTGGTTCAATCGCATTAGTAGGGAAAAGATTTCCTTCATGAAATGTAGGTTATCAACAAACTACCATATGTTTAAGGGAAGGTATGTAGCATGATTTTGTGGATATTTTCTGGGCACCATTGCTCATAGTCCTTCTGTCACTCATTGTTATGTATGAAGAGGACATGCTTAAGAGGATGAGATGTGGCCTAACAGCAGGGTCAGACTGGGACAAAATCAGGCCAGGGCTCCGAAAAAAAAGTGGCCCATGTTAGTGAACCAGATAGCTAAAAAAAAAAATGGCGGACATTTGCAAATCAAGCTAGTTTCAAACTTGTAAAGCCAGGCTGTATATATTTTGCAAGCTATAGGAGACTGCATGCATTTGTTTTCCTGAAGGAAATGTTTGTTTTAATATCAGAGTAACCAACAGTATAAATCGGCCTACCTGGCCCTAAAACAGGCCCACAAACTGCTAAAAACACAGCCTACACACTGATCTGTGAGACTAGCCCACTGGACACCGCCTGATTGCCCTACAGGCCAGTCCGACCCTGCCTAACGGCCACATCTGCCAAATGTGGAACTGGTAAGCCAGCCAGGTTCGAGTCGCAGCGTTGTTAAAAATTCTGTGATTCCCTTAATCTGACCTTGCGTAATGTAATCTGGTGTACTTGTAAAGCACTTCAATGCCCCTGCGCAGCGTTTGGTCTTAAAAAACTGTAAAAAATAAAATGAACAGTTCAACTCTTTGATGTGACATGAGAGTATTCTTCACTCTCTTACCTCTCTAAATGGCAGCTTTTTCTATGTAGGGTTGTGGCTGGTTCTCATGCATATGTCATGAGTGAGCTAGCCACTGTTTGTTTTTACAGGTCACACAAACCTTGATGGTGGTAGATGCTGAAGGGTGCCCTGCCCCCCTCCTGCCTTCGCCAAGGCTCTAGCATTGGACACGTACTCTTAGGGTAACTTTAAACTAGGGACTCATGAAGGACGCAGACATGGTGCACAGGGGCAGCCTGAGCAGAGACATAGTGTATATGCCAAGCTTGGGCATGCTTCATGAACCACCATAACCTAGACATGCTTAAGTACATCTAATGGGAGGTGTTGTGGTGGTGGAGGCTTGCTGTCATAGTGGCTGATGTACTTTCTCCTCACTGGCAGGGAGGAGGTTTGCCACCTGAAATAATAGTTGTTGGTGACCAAATTGTGAAATTATCCTGCTTTTTGTTGTCATGTTTTAATTTCAGAAGTACAACAGGTGAGAAGCATTTTGGATCCCCACATGCGTCAATATGGAGCACAACCAGACTCCACAGTTTCAGTCCCACATCATTAAACTACAAGGAGAGAGACAAGTTGTTAGAAATGGGGTCTTTGGTTGGCAGTCAGGTTACCCCCTGTCCAAGCAAGGACCCTCTCTCTAGTCTGGGTAAGTCACACACAATCCAAATTATCCTTTGCCCACCCTCTAGTAGCTTGGCACTGAGCAGTCAGGCTTAACTTGGTAGCCAATGTGTCAGGTATTTGTGCAATAAAACATGCAATAACACAGTATAAACACCACAAAAATACACCACACAGGTTTAGAAAAATATAGAAGATTAACCTGGATAAAATAAGGTAAAAAAAAAGTATATGTTGAAATATCACTTTAGAGAATGATAAAAAGTGTTTTAAGTTCTTAAAAGCAATAAGTGTCTCTTGAAAGCACAAAGTACCTGGTTTGTGTCTAAATTATCTGCAAGGTACCAAAGAGGAGGAGATGAGTGGAAAGTGGGGAGGTGTGCGTCGGTTTCTCCGGGTGCACATAGACAATGTGTCAATATGTTTCATGCAGCCAGGGCCTTGTGTCGATTTCTGGCGCGCAGACTTGGATCCTCTTCCGGTTGCGGGGTATTTGGACGCCCCGGGGATGATGCAGAGAAATCCTGGGCATGCAGGATGGAGTCACAGGAGCTGCATCGATCTGGTGGGCGATGCAGTGAAAATTTCTGTTGCACGGCAGGCGCTGCGTTGATTCTTCTCGCAGGAAGTCGGGCTGCGTCGTTCCGGCTCTGCTATGCGTCGATCCAGTGGGCTGTGCGTCAGAGTTCTGGTCACAATGCTGGTGCTGCGTCGATCTCCACTCGGGGAGCCAGACTCCGTCATTCCGGTTTGGCGTGGGGTGATTTTCTCACTGCGATGTAGGCTGTGTTTCGTTTCTGGCAGGCTGTGCATTGAAATTTCAACGCACAAGGAGTTCTTTGCCGAGAATAAGTCTTTTTGGCCCTGAGACTTCAGAAAACAGGAGGCAAGATCAATACAAGCCCTTGGAGAGCACTTCTCAGCAGAGCCAGAGGGCAGCAAGGTAGCAAACCTTTTCAGCAAAGCAGTAAGGTGAGTCTTTTGGGTAGCCCGGCAGCTTCTCTTGGCAGATTGCAGGTTCTGGTTCACAGTTTCTTCACCAGTGTTATCTTGTCCAGAAGTGTCTGTAGAAGTGTCTGAGTTGGTAGGGTCAGAGGCCCTGTTTAAATACCCAAATGTGCCTTTGAAGTGGGGGAGACTTCAAAGAGTGGCTTAGAAGTGCACAATGTCCCAGTGTCAGGCACTCCACCCTCCCAGCCCTGGAAGACCCATTCAGTATGTATATGTGTGTGTAGGTGTGACTCAGCATCCTGTGTTTGGGGTTGTGTGAGAAAACAGGGCTGATTGCAGAGGCCCCCTAATTTTTTGCCCCCATTTTCACTTTTTGCTGGTGATTTCCTGACACTGATGGTGCCCTGGTTACTGCTAACCAGTCCCAGGGACTGTGCTCTCTGTAAATCATTATGCAAATTAGGCTCATTATAATTGGCTAAGTCAACCTACCTATAAGTCCCTAGTATATGGTAGGGTATGTAGGTTTAGGGACCCCAGCATAGGTCGTGCACCCATAGATGCACTGCCGAGGTGCCCAGTGTCATTTTAAAGACAGGCCTGACTTGCTGGCTGCTTTTAAAGTAAAGGTACATGCAAATTCGACTTTGGAATTAAAAGTAGTTCCAAAGCCTTAAACTACCTTAGTTTTACATATAAGTCACACCTAAGGTGTGCCCTATGTGCCCCTAGGGCTGGGTGCCATGTAAATATAAGCAGGGACCTTATAAAAATAGTTTTATAAGCCCTGGTGAGGTAAAACAGTCAAATTAGTTTTTCCTTCATTGTCGTGAATGTCTTCCATAGGCTAGAATGGGGAGACTTTATTTTAATTTTAAAAGTCCCCTTAAGTACCAGATACCACAAGTTTGGTATCAACTTAATTGTTATAATAAATCCCACAACGCCCAGTTGTTGGATTTAATACACCTTGTTCAAGTAAGGAGTTTATACTTTACCTGAAAAGTTGGCAACTTCAGCCCTGCAGTACTTTTGCTGCTTTGCTCTGATTGGCCAGCCTCTGGCAGCCTGTCCAGGCTGCCTTGATGAGGTGTGAAGTGGCCTGGCTCAACACAAAGAGATGTGCCTGGGGGAGGAGATATTCCCTCAGCAGATGGGGAAGCAGGAAGGGGGAGGGCTGCCAAACTGGTCTTCAAAGGCAGGGAAGGACATTTGGAGCAACCCAATAACACCCTCACATCCTGCAAACCAAGACAATTAGGTGCCCCCCTGATTAGATTAGGAGAGGGCAGGAGAGGGGTGTGTTTAGGATTTTTAGCCACACCAGTGGGTGGGCTCAGCCGGATGTAACCTCCTAAAATCACTTTCAGCCATGATGGATTTTTGAAGAATGTTGCTCCCTGGCATTGATTTTTGTCACAATTGCCAAGAAGTGGTCATCATAGGGGGAAGGACCCTGCCCCTGATTGGAGAACCAGGACACCCCTGTTTTTTACCCAGGAGCAAGGATAAAACTGGCTGACCTGCACCCACACCTCAGTTCCCTACCAGATCCCTATCAGACTCCAACAAGGAAGAACTGCAGAAGAAGAAGGACTGCCCTGCTGTACCCCTGGCCTTCACCTGGACACTGCACTCTGGAGGACTACACCAGCTGCACACTTGGGCTTCACCACAAGAAGGACTTTGCCTGGCTTCAACTAGTTTAAGGAGGGACTCTCTGTTTGCTACAGGTGAAAACTTGCTGACCAGAGTCCCCTGCACCATCTCCTGAAGAAACCAACCAGCTGACCACTGTCCAGTGGCCAAAAAGGAGTTTGCGCTAGGTGCATTGTGGGAGTTGTAGTCCGCACCCTCAAGGAGCATCTCAGAGCTTCTGGAACCTTGGGGTGAACTGTGGACCTCAAAAGAACCTTAAAGGTACATCTGGAAGAAGATCCAGAAGTTTGGAGAAGTTTGGAGAACTTTTGGAAAAAAGTTCCATACAGGGACTGACCCGCCGCGGCACCTCTAGCCGTCTTGCCTCAACCGCGACCCGGCCTGACTTGCAGGTTTATCCCGGTGAAGAAAATCTCCAAAAAAGTGACTAAGTCCGAACGTATGAAGTTGACCTGTACCTCCCAGGCAGTGCATCTGAAGAGGGCTCCAAGGACGTCGGATCAAGATTCAGGTTTTCCCCAGTCGAAGGATTTTCACCTCGAAAAAATGACTAAATCTGAAGGTAAAAATCTCCACCAACGGCTCCTGCGACGCGTATCCGAGGAAGAGTTCCAGGAGGTCAGATTGGACTGGCCGGTTCGTCCCCCTGAAGAAAATCTCCAGAAAAACAACTAAGTCCTAAAGTAAACTTTTGACCGAGACCTCCAGCGGGCTGTAGCCGAGCCGGGCTCTATCGCGGTCGACCTTAAATTTTGACCTTGCCCCGGTTGAGGTGCGACCAGATGACCAGATTGGCGCTTTTTGTTTTTATGCGCTAGAAAGCATTAATCCTTTAAACATTCATATCTCCGGTTCCCCTTATCCGATTTTATTCGTTTTGGTGTGATTTTAAAGCTAAAAATATTTCCTATTTTTATAGATTGGTTTTGGATTTTTAAACTGTTTCCTGTGTTTTATTTACTTACTGTTTTGTGATATTTGAATGCTTTACGCTTTGTCTCCTAAGTTAAGCATTGTCGCTCTTTGCAAAGCTACCAAGGGTTGAGCTAGGTTTAATTTACTGAGACCTAACTGGACATAAGTGGAGTTTAGTGGCCTATTGCTAAGTATAGGTACTTACCTGCCCTTACCAATAACCCATTTTCCAACAGGTTGTCGGAGTGAAATACACAAGGGAGCTGTCAACTAACCCAGCCAGACGTGGATTGTAAGGCACAGGAGGATTTAAGTGTAGAGAAATGCTCACTTCATCACAGTGGCATTTCTCGAATAGTAATATTAAATCCAACTTCACCAGTCAGCAGGATTTTGTATTACCATTCTGGCCGTACTAAATATGACCTGGCTACTCCTTTCAGATCAGAATCTACCACTCAAACAGTATATGAGGGTAGCCCTAATGCTATTCTATGAAAGTAGCAGGCCTCACAGCAGTGTAGGATGAATTTAGGAGTTTTACACTACCAGGACATATAGGAAACACATGTTCATGTCCTGCCTTTCACCTACATTGCACCTTGCCCTATGGGCTACCTATGGCCTACCTTTAGGGGTGACTTATATGTAGATGAAAGGGAGTTTAAGGCTTGGCAATTACTTTCAAATGTCAAGTCGAAGTGGCAGTGAAACTGTACACACAGGCCTTTCAGTGGCAGGCCTGAGACATGGTTAAAGGCTACTTATGTGGGTGACACAACCAGTGCTGCAGGCCCACTAGTAGTAGTTAATTTACAGGCTCTGGGGACATGTAGAGCACTTTTCTAGGGACTTACAAGTAAATTAAATATGCCAATTGGGTATGAGCCAATGTCACCATGTTTTAGGGAGAGAGCATATGCACTTTAGCACTGATTAGCAGTGGTTAAGTGCGCAGAGTCCTAAAGCCAGCACAAATGAAGTCCGAAAAAGAGAAGGAGGAAGGCAAAAAGTTTGGGGGTGACCCTGCAGAGAGGCCATTTGCAACACAAGTGGTAAGAGTGCCAGCTGTAGAGGGCACTTAAACCCGGACAAAGGGCTTAAAGTAGGATAAAGAAGAGGGGGTGCTCTAGAAGAAGTGGGGTCTTTGTAATTTGGGGCATGGCTTAAAAACAAACAACATTTCTGGGATTCCCTCAACGTGCCACCCGACCAATACCTTAGCTCCTCTCTGTGTTTCCAGGTGCACTGCACACGTGACACCTATCTAAAGCCATCCAGGGCTATTGACTGTGTGAGTGGTTGTTAGATGTTTAAGAAAAATGAGTAAAACCAATGCTTGTTGTAAATAAAAAATATTGAAAATGTTTAAATTCTGAAATTGTGAGATTGTGAATTAAACATTACTGATGTCAGTGGAAGGGACATTTGTCTTTACATTGTCTCAATCTCTTCCGCTATGTTAACTTTCTCTTACACATGTATTCTTTTTTTTCTCTCCACAGTTCATTAATCTGCATATCTTATGTGTCATCTCTCCTTGTCAGCACCATCTTTTCACTCTCTCCTCAATACACTTCCCTACATTTTCTTCACCTCTCCCCAAACACACAACACACCCAGTCGCCTGTAAACACAGCATTTTCTTTTTTCACCTTGTCAAAAGTTGGACAACTGTCTACCTCCTTCATACATATTTGCAGAAAATCACAATTGCAACTGGACTATGTGACCATTGCTCTCTACAGAGAGGCCAACAATTGGAAGGATAGGATTTCTAAACACCTTTCTGACACAGTGACCGCCACTGTGAGAAATTCACACTGCCATCAGCCTCAACTTCAGAGACACTCAATCATGGCCTGCTATATACATGTTAAAGTGACTCTTCAAAGCATGCACTACACAAGAGTAAAATGCTGCACAAGAAAGTACAGAAACATTCATCCTGGAAAGAGCCAACACTCTCAGGGAATGGAAGATTTAATAAAGTGTGAAATCTAAACAGGAAGCAAATCACCGACATGGGTTGCCTTAAAGTTGTTTTACATTCATTGTTCAAAAATCAATATGACGATAGGGCCTGATAGGGACTGGCTTCAAACTCTATTTTTAATTACTAACAGATCTGAGACACGGAGGGAAGGAGCTGGCCAAATTAAAGCCCTGCCTGAGCAGTAATCTTTATAAAAGGAAGTCATCCTGGGCAACTAAATAGTCCCAGGGAGTCGAAGAACAGCATGTACTGTTTTATGGTCACCCTAAATAAAGAATTAAGTGCCCAGAGCAATTGGAAAATGAATAATTTCACTTGACTGCACCCATTTTGTTTTATGATTTCCTATTTCAGCCACTCTTGCTTTTCTTCTTCTTTGGATTATCCTTCCTTCTCCCTCATAACTTCCTCTTTCCTTGACTATTTTATTTTCTCTATCATCTTTCTTTCCTTCTCTTGATTCTTTTGTATTGCTTCCTTTACTGTTTCTTTCCTCCTTTACACATATTTGTTCCATTTCATTTTTTCTTGGGCATGCTTTCCTCTAATGTGTCTTTCATTTATTCATCTCCCACTTTTCTTCCATCAGCTGCCTAAGGAGTCCTTTCCAACTTCCCTCATATCTTTCTTTGTCGTTTATCCCTAAGTTCCCATACTTGTATACTTTTGTTGACATTTCATTCCACAACAAATCATTTTTCCTCTGTGCACCTGTACATTTCACCTCCCTTCTTTTGTCAGCCTCCTTGCCTAACTCATTACCTCCTCATCTGCTTTCCTCACCCTAGTCGTTACCAATGAGACCTCTACCTCAAAACGTAAACTGTGTTTACTCCTTAAAACATTACTCCAGAATATTGGGCTAGATGTATGAAGGTTTTTGGTGGTTGCACACAGCCTGTTTGATTTCAAAAATGCCTTTTGCTATGTACAAACCACAAATTGTGATGCAGTAAAACATTACCAAATCACAATTTGGGTTTGTGACCCAATACTGATTTGGTATTTGGAAGGGCCATGTTTAGGGCATCCCTTCCAAATTCAGAATCACAATGGTATGTGTTAATATTTTTCAACTGAAATCCAGTCACAAAACATCAATATTTTATCGACTACAAACATGTAGTGGTAAACCATTTGAAACAGGAAAAAGTCCCCAAGAGACCTCGTCTCCTTTGAAAATTATGAAAAGACAATTTTTTAAAGTAGTCAGTTGCCCCATGGACCACTTGCAAGTCTTAAAACATTTTACTTTAACTTTTCATTTTTTTTAATGCATCCTGTTTTCCTTTATAGAAAAAACAGCTGCTTTTGGAACAAAAAATGATTGACTTTATTTAAAAGCAGTCACAGACGTTGTGGTCTGATGACTTCAGCAGGCCACTATCCCTGTGGTGGCTGCAACTCCTAGTTGATCGCAAATTGTGACTGCCCTCATTGATTTTCAGGAGGTAGGTAGATTAGTGACCCACTAGGAATCTGTATTTTGTGAGCCATCCTAATAGTACATAGGTCAGATCGTCAAATAAAGCACTGATCTAAAAAATAGTGGTTGGACATTATGACCTGTGCTTCATACATCTGGCCTATGGTTACTGTAATGCCTCCTCTATGTCATTAATATGAATAATAGACTTAACTTCACTTAGTCCAGTTATCTACAAATATAAAACTAAGCTTATTAGCTGTGTAAATAAAATGGAACATGAAGAGAGGACAAGTGGGATTGTGACCACGAAGTTCTACAAGCTGGAGTAATGGTATTTCAAGCAGTCCTCTCCCCTTCGGGCGGAGCTACCTTTGAAGAGAAAACTAAGTAGGCTAAATGCTTCCATGGTTTTGGCCCATCTTTTTGCCGAACCTCTTGAACACCATGAAGAGGCCTTGGAGAACAGTTTGCAAGGAAACCCACCTCAGCCTGAAATAAACTTCTCATTGGAGCAGGGGTGTAGCTTCAGCGGAGCTGAGTGGGGAGTCACATCCCCCAAAATGTGTGCATTCGGTGCTTGGCAGCCTGATTCGTAAACTCCATATTGGTTATAGCAGGGTGCTTATTGGGTATCCACTAGCCCCAGGTCCATTTGAGGGACCTGCAAACAGCCCCACCCCTTCAACCCCAGAAGTGTTTACTTTCCCTCTGTGTGTCTCGCATCCCAAAACCTCTGATTGATTACTCAACCACGTCTCTGATGTCATCCGTGCATTTGGGGTCCCCACAAGGATTCCAATGTGCACAAAATTCACTGCAACTAAAATTGTAACCTGTTGGCTAGTGCTAATGCCATGTATCACTGCACCCCGTTAACTGTGAATGTTTCCGAAAGTATGAAGTCTCTGCGAGGTTTCCAACTTTCCATCTCCCTCTGAACTTCCATGAAAATGATGATACGGTTGGCAGATGTACCTGCCTAAATCGAGCTGTGTGATCTAATGTGTGTAAGAGTGACTGCATTTATACAGAGGCTGCTCCTTCACTATGGCGAAGGAGCGTCGTCCCACTGGCTGTGCCAGAAGCAGACAAATAAAACAATAGATCGTTTTATTTGTCTGCTACTGGCACAGCCAGCAGTGCTGGTAGAGGTGGTCCTGGGCCTCTGGAAGTGGGAGGGGGGAGGAAGGGAGAGTGCACCTAAGTGCGCAAGTGTGTTTGGCCATCTGCCTGAGGCCATCCAAACACACATGCACACTTAGGTTTCTCCAGCCTGGCTGTGTTTAACAGCTGGACTGGAGAAACTGCACAGACCCCAGGGTTGTGTCTGAGCTGCAGTGACTGCCACTCAGACCAATTCTGGTGCTGCTTTCATGCAAGGTTTTGAATGAGAGCAGCAACAGGATTGCTGGGGAGCCTGTGCTGGTGTCCCATCAGTGAATGCTGGAACACCGGAAGAAGAAGAGCAGGAGGCGGCAGGAACAGAGGCAAGGTAGGTTGTTTCCATTTTTTTTTTTTTACCTTGCTTCTGTCCTGCCCCCTCTCCACCCCCCCCCCCCCCTCCCCTTGCATTATGCGTGACGGTCGCCACTGCATTTATGGGTGCTTTTCTAGAGAAGATTCACATTTTTACTCTCAAGGACAACTCAAAAACAAAGTTCCTATGTTAACGTGTGACAAGAGGGCAATTGTTTATTAGGCAAACCGCATGATCCATGGGAAGTGCACTAATATGTGGAGAACAGGCAGTCAACAAAGACTTCTATTCCCTTTATAAAAGCTGGTCCTAGCCTGGGCTATGCCATGTGCTCAATCCCACGCCACCACCAATAAAGTTTTCCCCTAAATAAAACCGACCTTCAACTCAATCCTCCCACGAAGCAGTGTCAGCCCTAATGGTGCTATGCACACTGTGTTCCAGTGAGAGCAAACTACTCGCAACATTAGAAGGAAACATCTGTGTCCATATTTCCAGCAGCTTGTGGGATGGAAAAGCAAAGTGGAGAAGTCTTGTGCAATTAGGATTTTTCTACTAGTGAATTATTTGCTCATTTACCATTGTGATGGGACAATCCTGTTAACAATTCATTTCATACCTACCAAAGCATTTACAAATCCAACTGGGTTTTGCTTCATCCAAATAGAAACATTGCACACATTTTATAAAAGGGCAATCTTGTATTTACCATACCTAAACTGATTCGAATGAAAAAGTGACTTGTGTAGGTGTGATATGCCCGCAACACTGCTTCAAAAAACACTCCCAGTCTTGGCAGCAGTGGCAGATGAGTGGGAATTTACTGGGAGAGGATGGGGTTTGCTCAAGGTCGCAGTGTTTTGTCAATTTGTGCTGTGAGTCTTGTTGTCATATAACGATTTGACCCTGCTGCTTTGCTTATGTTGATACTGAGGCTGTACGGAACTTGGACTGGGTGCTTGGCCTTACCTATTGAGGTATTTGTGAAGATTAGCTTGACTTTGGTGCTTTACTTATTATATCAGTGTGGGTTGTTATGATGCTTTAAACAACACACCCAGAGCGGTAACCACTTTACACTGGGGCATGGCTGGTCTTGCTGTGGTGCTTTACATACTGAAGCACTGTGAGAGCTGGTCACACTGCCCTGCTTTTCAGATCGCAGCACTGGGCACTGATCTCGCTCCGCCGCTGTACATCTTGGGGCATCACAGAAGCTAGGGTACTTACAGTGTTTTATATAAAGGAGCATTGTGAGAAGCGCCTGGCTGTGGTGCTTTGCATACTGGGAAAATATGAAGCTTGGCCTGACTGTGATACATTTCAGATTTGGGTAATGTGGCTACTAGCATGTCTATGGTGCTTTACATACTTGGTTAACACGGCCTCTGGCCTGGCAATCATGGTTCCCTTTATATGGAGTATTGTGAAAACGTATGCTAAGTGTACCCTAATGAAACTGTCTTCTAAGACCCAACTGAATATGTGAGATAAGCAATCTGAGTGCAAGAGGTGACAGGAACAGCAGTGTGGCACAGTGAACCGCCCCCTAACACAATGGCCAGTGCTGACCTACTTGCCCATTAATGATCTCCCCTGGCAGCTCTACATAGAGGGCTGATACTAAGAATACTAATTTAATACTGTAATACAAATAGTCAAACTCTGACATATTTCACTAATACACTGTAACTCCCCTTGGTACTGATCCAACTCTGATTCATGGGCAAATGACAGAAGATGCTGTGGTTGGCGAGTGATGGGAAAGAAGCAGATATTGCTCTCAATAGAATGTGTACGGTGTAGCTTGTGTTGCAGTATTGCTATGTCTATTGCTCGTGTATATGTGATAAAAGATTGCATTCAACAAAAAGAGCGGTATGAAGGAAGAGGACACATATTCCCATGGAGTACCACATCGTAAACGGCACGGGGAAACCCCCCAAAAGTAATATAGTTTCCTAGCCTTAACAGTTGAAGGATATTCTCAACCAGTGAGAACAAGGTGAAACTGAAATGCCTCTGAACAGGACAAAGGCAAAGCCATTCCTTTAGAAGTTAAAGTTAAAAGAAGTAAGATAAAGTTGAAAGTAGTAGTGATTCACCTCATGAACATCAGAGCTTTGCCCTCTTTGTTTTCTGCACCTTTGTTACACTGTGAATTCTAATTGATTGTTCACTGTTAGTGCAGTAGAAACAATGGTGAACCTCTCAAGGCTGAAGCAGCTTGGGACCGACGGTGACGTGTTTGTTGACTGGGGCAGGTGCATGAAGGTGCTATCACCACCCATCAGACAGATAGTCCAGAAATGGCAAACTCCCAGCCTTGGCTTCATGGTCCTGCCTTTCCCTACTGCCTCCCAATTTGTGACTGATTGTAGTGTCATTGCTAAAGATACCCCCTAGCTTGTTGGGTTTTAGCCCTGCCCTGCCGGGGCTACTAGCCAATCGCCTGTCACCCCACCCTTCCCCAATTGATCACAGGTTTTGAAAACAGTGGAATGTAGAAGCTAGAGTTTAAAAGATGATGCCTGCTTTATATACAGCACTATGGACCTATGACTTTGGGCCCATGCGGATGCACGGCTAGGCTCCAGCTCTCAGCTTCTTGCTTGAATCTTTGATGCAGGAACTTCAAGAGAAGCACTGGAAGCTGGGAGCTTTCTACTTCTCGCACGTCACGTTATAATTAGGTTCACACACCTGCCATTCTTGGGAAAGGCCCAGTTTGCGGCTGCAGGCGCTCAGTTCGAGCAGTACTTCTTGACGCCGTACAGGAAGGGAATTTTTCGAGTTTTTCGAGGTCGGCTGCCAGAGCATCACGAGAAATGCATTCAAAATTTGCAGGAAACCCAATCAACGCAACCCATTAACTGTTAACCAAAAACTTGCGGAACTTTACATGCTTTATTGCCAATTAAAAATTGCCATACCTGAACTAGAAGTGTGTTTGAGTATGATGGTTCTCTAGAGGCAAGGGCTGTACCTCTGAGTCTGGGAAATATAGATTTACATATAGAAATGTGCATTTTCTATTGCCCTGGGTGCCATCTCTTCTATGTTTGCTGTTTCTTTGAGCTCTTGCGCCTAACCGTGACCTGACAAAGGAGGAGGTAGTTCACTTATGAAATCCTCCAAACCTCCAAACCCTGGGTAAAATTAGGGTGTAAATATTAATAGTAGTATATTAATTCCCAGTACTGCAATCTTCTAGTAAATCCTCTCTCTATTTTCAAGAAATCTGGGAGCGTTTCTTTTTTTTAAAATGAGCCCTGCAATTGCATTGTGAAAGAACTGCCCCACCCATCCCTGTGCTTATTTTCTATTTTATAATCTCCCCTTATGTTCTTCAACTTTGATAGAGATTTTTTAAAAAAACTTTTGAGTATTGCTTTTTACAAACCTCCCTGTCCCACTGAAGGGCAGGGAGGGATGAATTCTTCCCAAATACGCCTGCCCTGTTTAATGCAATTAATGGAGAAACTACTGACCCAGTGCGTACTCCCTCTCATCCACATTAGCAAAATGCAAGGGGTAGTTGTCAACTAAACCCTTCTCATCTTTCCCACAGGGTGAGATTGAAATGACACACTGACTTGCCCTAGTTGTTCCAGTAATTTCTGGCACACATAAAGCTGCTGGCTACAGAGGAGCACGTCAGCTTCCAATGTTCCATTTTAGCAATTCCAAACAGGATGTAAAACTCTGTACCCAGATATAAAAGGATACAAGCATTTGCAATGCAATAGGTCTTGCATCTGCGAGAGATAGAGCTATTGGCATTGTAAATCTCAGATTCCTTCACTGGCTACCCATCAGCAAAAAATCACTTTCAAAATCCTCATCCACGCCCACAAATCCCTCCACAACACTGGACCAGCCTACCTCAAAGAAAGAGTGAACTTCCACACACCCACTCGTCTCCTCTGCTCTGCTGACCTCGCCCTCGCCACAGTCACCCGCATCCTACGCACCACCTCTGGAGGCCTATCCTTCTCCTACCTTGCCTCCAAGACCTGGAACTCCCTCCCCACAAACCTAAGCAAGACCCAGGACCTCCTGACCTTCAGAAAACACCTCAAGACATGGCTTTATGAACAGTAAATCGGCATCCCCCCTGCTCCCCCCCCACAGCGCCTTGAGACACTACCGGATGAGTAGCGCGTTTAATAAAACATTTTATTGATTGATTGATTGATAAAAATAGCAATGGGGGTCATTGCGACCGCTGCGGCCAACGTTAATTTGGAGGAAAGTACTGCCAAAAGGCTGATGGTACTTTTCTCCATATTAAGACATTGGCGGCTTGGCTAAAGCCAAACCGGCACTGTACCACACTGACTGCCATGGCAGTAACAACCGCCAGGCTGAAGACTTCAGTCTCCAGCCCGGCGGCTGTCACTTGCCCACTGTGGGATTATGATCCCACCTACCGCCATGGTTTTCATGGCAACCTTACTGCCACGAAAACCATGGCGGTAGGCACTATCAGTGACAGGGAATCCCTTTCCCTGTCACTGATAGGGGTCTTCCCTGTCCCCTCCCCCTCCTCTGGTTTCCCCCCACCCTCCCTCCTCCCCAGAGCCCTCCACCACATACACACACCTTCATACACACACAAACACATGTATACACACACTCATATCCACATTCATCCACACATGCATACATCCATTCACACACACATCCACACACACTGTCATACATACAAACACATGATTTCGCACAGCACAACATACATGCACTCACACATCCATACATGCACACACATACAACAAGCATCACACACCTGCATACACGCACGCACAGACATACACACACATCCCCCCACACACACACACACACAACACCACCCACCCCCTCCCCTGTCAGAGCACTCGACTTACCTGATGTCAGGGGTTCTCCGGCAGGAGACGGGATGCTGCTGCCAGCAGCAGTATTTTATCAGCAGATCACTGCCAGGCCGTATCATGGGTCATGATACTGTCTGCAGAGGTCTACTGGCGTGGTACTGCTGCTGGCAGCAGCGCCACCTTACTGCCACCGGCCAGCATGACCACAGCCAGATTTCCTCCAATCTTCTAGCGGAAATCAGGCTGTGGTCATAATAGGCCGGATGGCTGGTAGCCGAGGCAACGGTCTTTTGGCAGCCGTCGTCGCAGCGGTAGGTGGTTTTTACCACCGGGGTTGTAAAGTGCCCCAATGTCTTTTACCCATGTGTTTTGGTTTGGAGTGGATGTATGTGGTGTGGAGTGGAATTATGTGTGTTGGACTGGAAATGTTAGTTGTGGAAATTGTGTGGCAGAATATTGTGGTGTGGAGTGTATTTGTGTAGTGGAATTATGTGGCATGGTGAATAGATGGTGTGTGAGAGCTGCACAGAATAGTTAGAAAGGAAGATAGAGAGGAAGGAATAGTTTCTTACCTGTAACTCCAGTTCTCTCGTAGGGGTGTTTCCATGATAGTCATAAGCTGTGAATATTCCCCGCCCCTGTGCGGGGACCCCAGAGCACTTTTCCAATATAACATCTTAAGTGCGAATGTTCGCCTTACTTCAGAAAGGCCTGAAAAGTCACTTAAGAATGTTCATATGCAGCCTAGGAGAAAGGCTACAGTGTCCAAAATTCTTTATCCAGTCTATCTTTAGAAGGAATACATTTGAGATATCTGAATTTAAATACTTGAATGAATAGCACATTTTGCAGAAAAATTCCTTCACAAACCTTTTATAATGTAAAACCCTGATGAAGAAGTGCAGGGCAATTTAGCCCATAGGCTGCCATATTAATGAAGAAAAAAGGTGACTGTGCCTTTAAGAGCAGCCAGTCCTCCAGTATCCCATCATGCCTAGAGGGAGGCAGTTACCTCAGTTCTTTTTGTAGGAAGTCCTAACTGAGAATTATGAGTAACTTGAGTTAGTAATCTGTCTACTCCACCGGGGAGGCGAGAGGGTCACTTTTGACTATCATGGAAATACCCCTACGAGAGAACTAGAGTTACAGGTAAGAAACTATTCCTTCTCTCATAGGGGATTTCCATGTGTAGTCATAAGCTGTGAATAGAATAGCAAGCTCATCCCATAAACCGCGGAGGAGTAGACAGAACACTCATGAAATATATTTTCAAGCAAAGAGGTTTCTGAGAGAAGCCTGTCCTACTTGAGCATCTGTCCTGGCATCGAAGTCAAGACAATAATGCTTTGTAAAGGTGTGAACAGACCTCCAAGGCGCAGCTCTACGAATGTCTGCTAAGGGAACATTCCTCATTAAAGCAGTCGTTGCCGACTTGCCTCTGGTAGAATGTGCTTTTGGTCTGCCAGCTAGAGTCTTGTTAGCTAATTGGTAGCAAAATAGAATACAGGAGACAATCCATCTCGATATTGTCTGTTTGGAGGACGCCAAACCAGTACGAACTGGGCCATAATTGACAAACAATTGTGAAGATCTTCGAAGAGAATTGGTCTTATCTAAGTAACATTTTAACACCCTCTTTACATCTAGAGAATGGAGAGCTCTCTCTGCTGGAGTAGATGGGTTTTAAAAGAAAGTTGGTAAGGAAATCGTGTGTTTGACGTGAAAATCAGATATAACCTTGGGTAGGAATTTAGGATGAGTACGCAGTACTACTTTAGAGGAATGAAACACTGCGTAAGGTTTGTGGGTACAGAGGGCCTGAATCTCACTAACCCTTCGTGTTGATGTGATTGCCACAAGGAAAGCAGTTTTCCAAGTTAGATGTTGGAAATATGCCTTGTGTATGGGTTCAAATGGAGCATGCATGAGCCTCAAAAGGACCACATTAAGTTCCCATGGTGGGGAAGGATGCCTAACTGGAGGGAAGACCTTCTTTAACCCTTCTAGGAAATCTTTGATGACTGGCATCCTAAAGAAAGAAGTTTGCACAGAACTTTTTCTTTATGCAGTCAAAGCTGCCAAATGAACCTTTATGGAAGAGAGTTGCAGACCAGATTGAGCCAAATGCAACAGTTATGGAAGAATGACATTTTCCTGGCAAGATGAAGGGCCTATCCCCTTAGAAGAACACCAAATTCAGAACCTCTTCCAGTTGAAGGAATATGCTGTACGGGTAGATGCCCGCTTCGCCTGCTTTAGGATCTCCATACAATCCTGTGGAAGATTTAGGTGACCTATTTGGACTAACTCAGGAGCCATGCTGCCAAATTCAAGGAGGAAAGATTGGGGTGTCTCAACTGCCCTCCGAACTTCGTCAGGAGGTCCGGTCTGCATGGTAGCCGGAGATGTGGACGGAGTTGTGGAATCGCATTTTACAGTTCTTAGGTATGCTATGCCTAGTGGCCCCTGTGATACACAATGACAATCTCTGCACAGGCCTATCATTAAGTAAAGAGGCTTAAAAATGTAATTCGCTACTGCTAGGAACGCATTATGTTGCAAGGCTTTCTCTCTGAACAGCCATCATGAAATATCATCGTCATTGCATGCTAGCTGAAGCAATCTCCCTTCTGGAAAGTACCAGTCTGAGTACGTGATGTTCTCAAGTTCTGTCACAAGATGGACCATGTGATATTAGGCACGTAGGCCACCTTGTGTAAAATCCTTTTCTATGCTTTTTGTTACTATATATGGTATGATAGGAAAAACTACCTTCAGCCATAATGGAGAAGTAGTCATACGTCAATCATACGTCAATGCTAAAGAACCAATAAGACGTTGAATTATGTTTGTGGTTTAATACTATTAAAGATCGTGTATTACTTCCTTGTATTAGGCTGTTCGTGTACAACTAGTACAGAGCATCCTCCATGTACATGTCTTTCTATTCTATCCCTAATAAATTCTTTATGTTTATCTAGAAAGAGCTGGCTAACGGTCGTTTGTATCCTGAATGGGTGCTGAATAATTAGGCTTCTACATTTGGTGGAAGAATTGCGGTCTCGTTCAGCGGATAGCTCCCTTCAGCCCGGCTCCTGTTTCGGTTGGGGCGACAGCTGACCCATTGGACAGGGCCCCTCCTGCGACGGAGGCTGGAGCTGTTGTGAGTATCTATTGCTGCTTCGTGGTCCTGCTCTCGCTATTTGCTCTACTGTATTTTCGGTGTAAATATTGCGAAACAGGGAGGTAACTGGGGTGTTTCGGTAATATGTTCCCTGCATAGAGTGGTTATGCATTTATGGTTAATATTTCTATTTGCCGTACCCCTTAGCCTGCTCTTTTTTTATAATGACTTTTTTTTTTCTCTGTCTCCGGTGGCATGCCAAGGGCATTTCTTCTTTTGTTGTCCTCTGTTGCGGGCTCCGCTAATGCACCTTGTGAAACATTCAGATGGTTACCTATAACCATTCGTCAGCTGCTGACATTCTGTGTATTACACCATTTCCTTCCTCCCTGCGCTGCAACTGTATACTTAGAATTGCTTCCTGTATCTCATGTAGCTTGTTACTGTTAAAAAAGAAGTCAGAGGAATAGAGGCAACTAGCGGTGTTGCTTCAGAACACAGCACGAGTCGCTGTTTGCAGTCCCCAGCCGGATGGGCTGGGGCGGATAACTCTGGCCAGAGAGGGTGTTGTAGGCGCCAAGCCAACCCCAGGTTAAAAGGGCGTTGCCCAGATGTGGAATGGTAGTGGTCCATTCCAGAACAACTGGCAGGTGGTGCCAGGGTCTATGTGTCCATTTAAAAGGAACTGGCAGGTGTTGTCAGCGTCCTTGTGTGTATAGGAGTGATAGTGGTTCATTCTAGTATCTGGATGATAGTGGTTCATTCCAGTGGAGCAGGCAGGCTCTGTTTGTCGTGTTAAACAATTGTTATGTTATCTTTTTCCTGTGATATTGCAGCTCTTTGAACAATGCTTATGGCATATTGAACTATTGGCTACTCATGTGAAATGGTGTAAGCTATAGATGCTGGTTTGATTACGTGTGTGTGTGAAAGTGGTTTTTGAGCTATAAATACGTGTGTGTGCGAAAGTGGTTTTTGATTCATGAAGGAAGGGTTCACCACAAGGTGGTGTACTGTGATTTATTTTGACTGCATGCATTTGCGCTTTAGGAAAATAATTTTTAGAAAATGTAAGACTAGGTGGGTGGACTCCTGGGCGACATAATACAGATTTATATGACAATTGACTGATTTAATATGCAAACATCACACAGTACAAACACCGCCCTGCACTCACTACATATTTGATACAAGGGGTGGGAGTAGGATCACTCCACAGAGCTAGTTGTACTGTGACCCTTGTTTATGGTTCTGCCATCACATGAGGTTGCCTGACTTGTTCACCGCTATTGCATTTTCTGTGTGTCACTGGCCACGGATCTGGTCCAGTTTCCAATATCATACAGCCGCACCCTGCCCCAGGGCAGGAAAGCAACGGTTTGATATTTTTATTTTTCCCTCCTGACTATTCTGTCATCTCTTGATTCGCCCCAAAGGACGCCAGTGTGGATGCCGTCACTAGCACCTTGGGTACTGTCTGTTTTCAAACTTTGTGTGAGCTAAGATGGAAATGGCTGGCTGAAATTGTGGCATGAATGCAGACCGGCTTCCTGCTTTTACTAATACCTGATAGTGGTTGGCAGAGATTGGCTCCGTGTGTGAATGCACCCATTGTTGTCCTTTCTGTGTCATGGGGTAAGAGCGGTGTAAAGAACGCACCGACATCCTACTGTTTTCTGGAGCGATTGTAATTGTCTTCGTGTTATGTAACAAAAGGCTAGGGTAAGACAGTCACGAGGAACCCTCTTAGTAAAGGCAAACTAGAGACACATCAACATAGCCCCAAGGACAGTCCAGCATACCAAATAGCGCTGAAAGAAGGCCTACATGCACTGCTGTACTTAGACTTTGACTTTGCAAGGAAAGTGACAGTAGAGTTTCTGTGGCTTTGCAGACATGTGTTATGCTTTACAATGTCGCCTACATATTAGTAGCATATGGGATGTCCCTTGAATGTGAGGCTGTCCTGTATGTGGAGGATTAAAAAAAAAAAAAAAAAAAAAAAAATGCCTGAACTGAAGAATGGTTTCCTCCACATGGTGGGGGGGCTGACAAGGGCAGGGAAGATTGGAGGACGAAAAAAAAAAATAGAGATAATAGGGGCTTGTCAAGCTCTCTTTCTGTGGCGAGTGCACAGTCACAGGAACAAAACATCGATTTTATTTGAGGACATTTGGGAAATACACTACAGCTTGAGGGCACCACAACAGGGACCAAACACTCTGAGCTGCCTCTACAACAGCAGGCAGAGATGGAACGTGAAAGCCGCACCCTGGCATGGCGTTTGATGGATGAGGAAGTGAAAAATAAAAGCAAAACGTAAGAGACCTTGTGAAAGAATTAGACAGTTATTCCATAGCCAGGGTAAAGAGGAAGTGGCTAACACAATTAGAAAACATGAACAGAAGTACGAACAGATATTAAATGAAATGGAAAGGTGTATTGGCAAGGGGCGTGAGGGATCACACAATTTACTATGGGATATGTCCACGTATGCACATCACACAATCCATAACATCAAGATGTGGAAGGAGGTGCTCAGCAATACAAACACACAGCTGGAGATCACAAGACACAGTCTCTCGACGTACATAAAAATGTACAGAGTTAAACAGAATAATAGCCATGGGAAGGGCTGCTTTGGAAGGATCTGGATACATTGTTTAGCATTATTGTACCATGAGATTTGTGGGAGGATTGTAAGACGGCGATACACTGGCCTGAAATATGTGACCACTACTCCAATTACTACACTATCATTTGACACTAGACTGAGTATGGGAAAGGTTTGCAGGTAGACAAGGGATGGCTGTAACATGCTTATACACTGTAGAAAATTTAAGTTCAATTGTTAAGTTATCACACGTAGTAAGACACACAATTCTGACTTTATTACTTGTTAGTGGCTTTAGGTTAAGATCCTCAGGGGAGCATTTCACTGTACAGCTGTGTATAGTGTACAACAGTGGTTCCCAACATAAAGTCCGTGGACCCACTGGGGTCCGTGACACATTCGCAGGAGGTCCCCAGGCCTGGCTGGGAGGAAGTCACTTCTCTAGCTGGTGCCTCTACAGAAACATATGTGTGAGTGTTTTTATATTTATTACTTCCTTTCTTCAGCAGGTTTGAAAGCACTGCAAAGAGCATTGTACAGCGAAAAAAAAAGCGTCAAGATAACTCCAGTGATTAATGTACCTACTGGGGAGGAATGAGAGTTTTGGACAGTGGCTGTTTTGACTGAAAGGTAGTGCAGATGGTTAATATGCAGGCTGCAAAGGATGTGTATCATGAAAAGAACAGTATGTTATGTGGATGGCACAGTGGGTTACTGCTTTTGTCACAGAGATTCTTTAGTTACTGTACAGTTCATAATAGTAATCTAGCACAGTGAGCTATGAACTGCAATTAAGGAGCTGCATGCCGAATGCCAACTGCATAGCACAAATTAGAAAGCTGTTTTTTCCCAGTCTTTCATTTTCCTTATGCTGCTCAAAAGAAAAAAAAAAAAAAAAAAAAAAGGTTTGCCTGTGTAGAAATGCATTCTTATTATTAAAGACAACGCTAATGACTGTGTAGTGTTCTGAATGGTGAGTTTGTGCTTCTCCGGACAAAGCACTCTTAGAAAAATGCCTACCAGTGTGGATGCCATGTGAATCCTACACCTTGTACTCCCCTGTAAAGTGCTCCAACACCTACACTGGTATGAGAGATGCTATAATGAAAATTAATTACATGTGACAAAAAGGATAGGGAGAGAAGAGAGGCACTTATGGTTTACTTCCTTTCCCCACCACATATTTATGTATAAAAGCTTTCTTAGATCTTATGTACCTAAAAATATTAACAGAAAGAGCCCCGAAGATAATTTAAAAAAATTGCCCGAAGGATTCACCTTCCCTAAATAAAACTAAAAATTGAAAAGTTAGTCGCCGATATGCAGCACCAACATTTCCAATAAAATGTTTAGATTTTTGCATATTTCTTCAATATAAAAGAATTATTTCATGTTTGAAATTTAAATTGTGCAAATTGCTTGGAGGTACCTGGCTTCCAGTAATGTTTCACTGGTGGTCCCCAGGAGTAAAAAGGTTAGGAACCACAGGTGTACAACAAATAAGAACTTTCTTATGTGAGGATTACATTAAAAAATATTTGACCCATGCAAAGGTTGCCAAAATTCTTACAGTGAACACATTCAGGGGGTCATTCCAACCTCGGTGGTAAAAGGCGCTTACCGCCAGACAGAAGCCCGCCATAACACCGCCGCGGTCGCGGTAAACCGCCACGGTCATTCTGACCCACAACAGGCAAACCGCCAAAATTCCGACATCCACAAAAGTCCGCCACACCAAAGGCCAGTGATAAACTGGCGATGACCAAACCTCCACCGTCACGCCAACAGAAATACGCCCACACTATCACGACACACGAATCCACGCGGCGGTCTTTCAACCGCGGTATTTCATTGGCGGTACACACCGCCGCGCTCAAAATACACATACCTGTACAAAACACCATCACATTGGACAATTCGAAATACACACACCTGATACACATACACACACCACTCCCACACACCCAATACAATATAAAACACACACCCACATCACCCACAAATTCTTACAACAACAATTGCGACAGAAGGCCAGAGAGAGACACCACCATCTACAAACTAGCGGCCACTGGCACACAACACCATCACCCACAGAACATCCACGCACAAAACACCACACACCCCTAAACATCACCCCACACATCACAACACACACCACCCCACACATTACCCACACCACCCCATGGCACCTCAAAGACACCCCAGGTTCTCAGATGATGAACTCAGGGTCATGGTGGAGGAAATTGTACGAGTAGAGCCCCAGCTGTTCGGGACACAGGTGCAGCACACCACCATTGCCAGGAAGATGGAGCTATGGAGCAGAATAGTGGACAGGGTCAACGCTGTGGGACAGCATCCAAGAAATCGGGATGACATCAGGAAGAGGTGGAACGACCTACGGGGGAAGGTGCGTTCCATGGTATCCAGGCACAACATCACGGTGCAGAAGACTGGTGGCGGACCCCCACCTCCTCCCCCAGAATTTACAGCATCCTGCATCCTGAGGGCCTCACAGGAGTAGCTGGAGGAATGGACTCTGGTAAGTTTCATCTTCACTACTTCATCCCCCCCACCCCACCTGCATGCCAAATCATACCCCCACCCTCACCCTCACCCCCACCCCCATCACACCTACTCCTTGCAAATGTCTCACCATCACAACCCACCCATCCCAAAACCTGGCCCTGCATCCGACCACAAACCATGGACACCCATCACCAAAGCATGCCCACTGCACATACCCATAAAACCCCCCAAGACACCATCACAACAGCCCCCACAAAGGAATGCCAGCCCTGGGGTACACGGGCACCCACCCATTGCACACTATGGCACACAAAGAAGCAATAATCATACTTTTGTACCCCTGCAGGACCCGAACGCCACGTCACCGCGCAGGAGGGTCCACAAATGTCCACTCCACCCCCAGAAGAGGCCCACAGTTAGGACAGCTGCTCTGTCGACCTGGGTCTAGATGACCAGCCCGCTCCATCGGGGACCTCGGGACAGTCGGTTCCCCTCAGGCAGTCACAGGCCACAGCAGACCTTCCCCCCTTTGGGAACACCAGCACAGCACCCACCCAGCGGGCCCATACCTCTGTCACCAGGACACGTCAATCAGCAGTGTGTCCACCACTACAGGGAACCCAGGATAACCCACCAACCCAACAACAACAGGGACCTGGGGGCAGTGGTAGTGGGCACACGGTCCAGGGGACAGAGGCCCAGGGAAACAAGGGAACTGGGAGGGCTGCTGTGCGACGGGGGGAGGACAGGCCCAGGGAACCCACTCTCCACGAGGTCCTCTCCTCCATCATGGGAGCATACCACCACTCCCAGGAGACGATGGCGACAGTCCTGGCCAGGTTTCAGGCGATCCAACTTCTGCAGGAGCAACAGTATATGGGGTTCAGGGAAGAACTAAGAAACATCAGTTCCGCAATGGGTACCATCGTAGTGGCCCTGAATCAGGTAGTCACCACATTGCGGGACACTGTGGCACCACAAAGGGCCCCTGACACTAGCATGGACCAAGAACTGCCTACCACCTCCGCCGGCGCTAGTGTACAGGAGGCCCCGACACAAGACCAACAGGCCACCAGAACCCCACCCCCTGCAGAAGGAGAACCACCCCGCAAGTGGGCCCTGAGATCCAGGAAGAAGACAGAGTAAGATGTCAAGACCCCCGCCAGCAAAGGATACCGCCCTGATTGTCATCCCACTGTCCCACATTGTCACCCTGTCCAACCTTAAGTTGCCCCTGCTCCACTTCCCACAGGCATTTGGACAATGCACCTCTGATACTGATGGTCTGGACTCTGCCATGGACAATACTCCACCATCACCCCTCAACGATTTCCAATCACCCATCCAATTTAGAGCACTTGAATAAACACACTTGTTGCACAAAACAATCTGGAGTCTGGCTGGGATTTTGAACAAATGTATTATACACGACCGTGCAAAAATTTTCATTCACATTGTGATGCCAACAAACCGCTGTCACACAGCTGTAGTCCATGGGGAAACAAAGCAGATGTTACGCAGTGGGGCCCACATATCTGAAAACGGAAGGGAAAGTCACAACACAGTTACCATACACTGGGGGAAAAAGTCAGACAGTAGAGAGGTAGGAGTGTTGAAGTATATGTAAAATGACGGTTTGGACTCTTACCTGTGGGTCACTGAAAATACTGCTGTATTACTGTGTTCCTGTTCTCTATGTCGTCCTCTTCACCTTCCTCCTCTTCACTCTCCACAGGCTCCACAGCTGCTACAACTCCACCATCTGGACCATCCTCCTGCAGAAAAGGTACCTGGCGTCGCAAAGCCAGGTTGTGAAGCATACAGCAGGCCACGATGATCTGGCACACCTTCTTTGGTGAGTACATTAGGGATCCACCTGTCATATGGAGACACCTAAACCTGGCCTTCAGGAGGCCAAAGGTTCGCTCGATCACCCTCCTAGTTCTCCCATGGGCCTCATTGTACCGTTCCTCTGCCCTGGTCCTGGGATTCCTCACTGGGGTCAGTAGCCAGGACAGGTTGGGATAACCAGAGTCCCCTAATAGCCACACCCGGTGCCTCTGGAGTTGACCCATCACAAAAGGGATGCTGCTATTCCGCAGGATGTAGGCGTCATGAACTGAGCCAGGGAACTTGGCATTAACATGGGAGATGTACTGGTCTGCCAAACAGACCACCTGGATATTCATGGAATAATAACTCTTCCTGTTCCTGTACACCTGTTCACTCCTGTGGGGTGGGACCAAAGCAACATGTGTCCCATCATTGGCACCTATGATGTTGGGGATATGTCCAAGGGCATAGAAATCACCCTTCACGGTAGGCAAATCCC
Source organism: Pleurodeles waltl (assembly GCF_031143425.1). Taxonomy (NCBI): domain Eukaryota; kingdom Metazoa; phylum Chordata; class Amphibia; order Caudata; family Salamandridae; genus Pleurodeles; species Pleurodeles waltl. The sequence goes on from NC_090451.1 coordinate 145,733,668, forward strand.
CCACCTCAGGGAAAACTATGTAGCTCCGCATGTGTTTGAGCAGGGCAGACAACACTCTGGACAACACCTTGGAAAACATGGGCTGGGACATCCCTGATGCTATGGCCACTGTTGTTTGAAATTACCCACTTGCTAGGAAATGGAGCACTGACAGCACCTGCACTTGAGGGGGGATCCCTGTGGGTTGGCGGATGGGTGACATCAGGTCTGCCTCCAACTGGGTACATAGCTCCTGTATAGTGGCTCGGTCAAGCCTGTATGTCAGTGTGACATGTCGTTCCTCCATTGTCGACAGGTCCACCAGCGGTCTGTACACGGGAAGATTCCTCCATCTCCTCGCATGTCCCAGCGGACGGTGCCTAGGAAGGACAACAGCGAGCACAGAGTCAATCAACCCACAGGTACGTTCCCACAGCTTGCACAGTACACGATTTTCAATGCATTTAATGGCTTGTATAAGTGTTGATGCAAGGCCTAGGTATGTGTGACGCAGTAGAATTTAAGCCATGTGGGCCCTTGAAATGGCGGCTGCCTGACCTGTGAAGTTCGACAGTGGGATGTGAGGTCAATGCGCTGGCATGGCACACCGTGGCGGTAGGCGGTCGAAAACCGCGGCGCAAAGCCGCATTGGTTAACATTGAACCCTATGGGTCTCTGTAGCCAATGACGATGTGCGCCGGCGGTCGCGGTACGCACCGCCGCGGTACGCACCGCCGCGGGCGTGACCGCCATTTTCTATCTGCTTAATCACTCGATACCTGATCTTTCACAGGAGAGGACCTATACTGCAAGTGCTGCTGTGACCTCGGTCTGGAAGAGACAATGGCTGCTGCGACTGGGGAAAGGGCCCCTGCCTTCACTTCTGAAGAATTGGAGAAACTCGTGGATGGGGTCCTCCCCCAGTATGCGCTACTCTACGGTCCTCCAGACCAACAAGTAAGTACACTGGGACAATGCTTTGTGGCCAATGCCTGTGTTGAGTCGGGTGGATGAAAGATGGTGGGGAGGGGAGTGATTGAGGCATGCATCAAACGACAGATGAGAGCATGTGCCACATGGCAAGGGTGGGGATGGGGGGCCACTCACATCGAGCATGCAGAAAATTATAATAATGTTATTTCTCCCCCTGTCGTTGTAACATAGGTCAGCGCCCATCAGAAAATCGACATTTGGCGTGCCATCGCCAAGGAGGTCCGGACCCTGGGGGTCCACAACAGACGGGGCACCCACTGCCGGAAGAGGTGGGAGGACATTCGACGCTGGAGCAGGAAGACGGCGGAGGCTCAGCTGGGGATGGCCTCCCAATGTAGGAGGGGTGCCAGTCGTACTTTGACCCCCCTGATGTACCGGATCCTGGTGGTGGCCTACCCCGATTTGGATGGGCGCGTGAGGACATCACAGCAGACACAAGGGGGTGAGTACAGGCACATACTGCTGACTTTGCGCGCAGTGGAGGTGTCTGGGTGGTGGAGGAGGGCTGTGGGTATCCCTAGGCCAGGGCGATTTCTGTAGGCTAGGCCCCTCCGTAAGGCATGGCCCTGTGCCCCCGCCCCCCACCTCTGTAGGTTGCCTAGTACAGATATTCATGGCCCTGTGTCACCTATGTGTGGAGTTGTCGGTCCATAGGCTTGTAGGCCATGTCCCACTGATTGAGTAGTGTACCCCAAGTGCGCGGCGTAGTGCAGGGGGCTTCTGTGTCTGTCCTCTCCGCCAACGGTGTCGCCAATGCATGCACTCAACATGTCTTTATTTCTCCCCCCCCCCCCTTTTTTTGTGCTCTTCCTGTTCATGTGTGCATTAGCATCATCAGGCGGAGGAGAAGTGGCATCGGAGCACGAGGGAGCTGCATCCCACATGGCCCTGGAGGGCCATGCAATGGACTCAGAGTACACCAGTGGGACGGAGGGCGAGGGGAGCTCCACAGCGGGGACATGTGGTGACACCAGCGACACAGACACGTCCTCGGAAGGGAGCTCCCTTGTGGTAGCGTCAACATCCGTGCCCCCCACAACAACAGGTACAGCCGCCACCCAGCGCACCAGCACCGCCCTCCCAGCAGCCCCTCAGCGTTCGCCCCGTGCCCGCTCACCCAGGAAGGTGGGCATCTCCTTCGCCCCAGGCACCTCAGGCCCTGCCCCAGTGACCCCTGCTGCCCTCAGTGAGGAGGTCATTGACCTCCTGAGGACGCTAATTGTTGGGCAGTCTACCCTTTTGAATGCCATCCAGGGTGTAGAAAGGGAGGTGCACCAGAGTAATGCATACCTGGAGGGCATTCATTCTGGTCAGGCTGCCCATCAGCGATCGTTCAACGCTCTGGCCTCAGCACTGACGGCAGCCATTGTCCCTGTCTCCTGCCTCCCCCCTCCAACTTCCTCCACCCAAATCCAATCCCCTGTACCTCTGCCTATCCCAAGCACACCTACAGACCAGCCTGCACACACATCAACACCCAAGGGAAGCTCATCCAGACATAAGCACCACACATCACACAAGCATTCACCCAAGCAACATCCACATGCAGACATACCAACAGCCACTGCCTCCTCTGTGTCCCCCTCCTCCTCGTCTCCCTCCTCCCTCCCTGTGACGTCTCCACTCACACTTGCATGCACAACATCTTCAGCCACTACGTCCATCACCAGCACACCCACCAGAACACTCCGCACACGTGCAGTCACCACCCCCACTACCATTTACACGTCTCCTGTGTCCTCTCCCAGTGTGTCTGTCACCCCCTCTTCCAAACCACACAAACACAGGCAGCCACCCACCCAACAGCCATCCACCTCACGACAGCCTCCAGCCCAAGCACCTGCACCCAAAGACACCAGACTTGACTCTCCTACAACCACATCCTCTTCCTCCACTCCCATACCCATTACACCTACCCGTCCCTCTCTTTCTAAATTGCTTTTCCTTTCCAAACTTGACCTCTTTCCAACAACTCACCCACCCGTCCATCTCATAAGACTCCAACCAGCACCTCAGCCACCACAAAATCCGGACCTACAAAGACAATAGTCCAAGGACTTTGGAGTCCCCCACCTTCAAGGCCACCTAGTTCGGCTAGGAGCAAAGAGACGGCCAGCCCACCCCCTGAAAAAAAAGCAAAGAAAGCCACTGCCCGGCACCAGAGGCCAAAGATTGCAGGCTCCAAAATCCCTACCCTGGCTCCGTCAGGAAGTGGGGTGCCACCTGGCACACCGCCAAAGGGAGGAAAGGGCCACAGACGAGCAGGGAAGGGTGGCAAGGGTAGCACGCCCGACAAGTCCGGCACCAGGCCAGCTGCCCAGGAGGGCCCCACCAGCCCCATTCCAGGTGTGCAGGAGGACACCCACAGGCCCGGTACGGCAGCACAGGAGGGCCCCGCAAGCGAAATGACAGATGGGCAGGAAGGGCCCGGCAGCCACATGTCAGGTGGCGAGTGAAATCCATGGCATGGCTGGATCTGCTGACCTGGACACTCATCTCAAGCACCGCTGAACAGGGCCTTTCAAGTCAAGAACCGCTGAACAGGGCACCGCCGTCTCAAACACCGCTGAACAGGGCCCTTCAAGTCAAGAACCGCTGAACAGGGCACCGCCGTCTCAAGCACCGCTCCGCTGGGCCCTTCATCTCAAGCACCGCTCCGCTGGGCACCGCCGTCTCTGCACCGCTCTGCTGGGCCCTTCATCTCTGCACCGCTCCGCTGGGCCCTTCATCTCAAGCACCGCTCCGCTAGGCACCGCCGTCTCTGCACCACTCCGCTGGGCACTTCATCTCAAGCACCGCTCCGCTGGGCACCGCCGTCTCTGCACCGCTCCGCTGGGCCCTTCATCTCAAACACCGCTCCGCTGGGCACCGCCGTCTCTGCACCGCTCCGCTGGGCCCTTCATCTCTGCACTGCTCCGCTGGGCACTTCATCTCAAGCACCGCTCCGCTGGGCACCACCGTCTCTGCACCGCTCCGCTGGGCCCTTCATCTCAAGCATCGCTCCGCTGGGCACCGCCGTCTCTGCACCGCTCCGCTGGGCCCTTCATCTCTGCACCGCTCCGCTGGGCCCTTCATCTCAAACACCGCTCCGCTGGGCACCGCCGTCTCTGCACTGCTCCTCTGGGCACCGCCGTCACAATGCCCGCTGGCCCATTGGCAGAAGGGGCAGGCCCGCATCTGTGTAGGGCAGGGCTGCACGAAGCACTCTGGGCACCATGCCTCCTCCAGAACCAGTGGAGTCTGTAATCCACTTATGAGACTGTGGCTTTGCACTCCCCAGGATGGCACAGTGGGCACCCACCCACTGTAGAGACTTGAGAGACTGTGGCTTTGCACTCCCCAGGATGTCACAGTGGGCAACCCACCCACTGTCTGGACTTGAAAGACTGTGGCTTTGCACTCCCCAGGATGTAACAGTGGGCAACCCATCCACTGTCTGGACTTGAGAGACTGTGGCTTTGCACTCCCCGGGATGTAACAGTGGGCAACCCACCCACTGTCTGGACTTGAGAGACTGTGGCTTTGCACTCCCCAGGATGTAACAGTGGGCAACCCACCCACTGTCTGGACTTGAGAGACTGTGGCTTTGCACTCTCCAGGATGTAACAGTGGGCAAGCCACCCACTGTAGAGACTTGAGAGACTGTGGCTTTGCACTCCCCAGGATGTAACAGTGGGCAACCCACCCACTGTAGAGACTTGAGACTGTGGCTTTGCACTCCCCAGGATTGAACAGTGGCCATGGAGCTCCCTCGTGGATCTGGCGTCGTGGACTCATCTGGCTGAGGTGCCAACCCTTCCCTTCCCCCTGAGGTGCCTGTAGTTTTCCTATCTGATGCCCCTGAAGTGTTCTCTCCATTGGAGTCGGGTATCCTGTGTGGGCTTTGCCCATGTGTTTTGGCCCAGTGGCCCACGAACAATGGCTGATACACAATTCGGACTGGACATTTTATATATATATATATATATATATATATATATATATATATATATATATATATATATAGATACAGATGTTTGATATATTTTTTTACTCAGCCGTACAATATAGTCCAAATTTCATAATCATTTCCTTTTGTATTTGCATTCTTCCAGGGGGTTTGGGGGTGTCACTCTGAGTTGTTGCTATGCATTGATGTGTGTGTTGTAGTGGGTGAGGGTGGGTGTGTCGCGTATGTGTGTGCCCGTAATATTTTCTCCTCCCCCCTCGCCTGTGTCGTAGGTGCAGTACTCACCGTTGTCTTCTGCGCCGGCGTTCGTGCTCCTGCAGCAGGAATACAATAGCTGGCAGTATGTGTAGTTCGGGTTCCATGCTGTCCAGATTCCTCGTGGAGTGTGTAGAGGTGAGCGTTTTCCGTTTGAAATGGCTGTTTCCGCCGTGTTTTTATCGGCGGGGCTACCGCCCTGGAAAAGCTGGCGGATTGGTGGGTTGTGATAGGGTAGGCGGTACATTGTCTCCCGCCTGTCTGTTGGCGGTGACCGCAGCGCTGTTTGTTTGTCCTGCCGTGGCGGTCGGAGTGTTAAAGTGGCGGTCTCTGTTGGCGGTTTCCGCCAGTGTCAGAATTCAATTTTTTTTACCGCCCGCCTGTTGGCGGGTTAGCCGCCGCTTTAACACCGACCTCCAGGGTTGGAATGACCCCCTCAGTCTTGAGGGAACAGAGGATTCATTTGCAGCAGTTAACAATATGTTGTCAGGAGTGTGGAATTTTATAAAATGTCTAATTGTCCATGGGACAGTTTGTGTCATCAGTCTACTTGTCCTGTAAAAACACAAGCATATTTTCCTCCTGCTAAAATGGTCTTTACAAATATTGTCTAGGAGTTCGATTTCCTGGTCTGCCTCATTAAATGCTAGCTCATGCATAAAAGCTGTAAATCTGCACTGATGCAGGAACAGATACCATGGGTGCACTTTGTGATTTTCTTTAAGAATTCTGCCATAAACTGGTTACGACAGACCTTTTGTTATTTGAATTCTGTCTCTCTGTTTATTGATTGGATTCAGTGGTAGTGACACCATTCTGCTCTTCCATACGAAGCATATTGGCACAAAGTAGTTTTGTTCATGCCAGGAACTACTGTGGCAATGTGTAACTTTGATGAAAAGGTTACATTGATTTTTCCGTTATGAATATAAATTTTAGAAATACCACCATGCATCTGCACATTTTACTAAATGATGCTTCAAAGAAATGACACCTAAAATATCATGGTAGTTTAGCAGAATGTTTCTTTCCTAGTTACATTGTTTGTGAAGATATTTTGAAAGCAGGGAATAGCAAATTTTGCTTTCAAGCTTCTGCAGATATTTGCATCTGATGAGAGAGCATTCTGGAAGAATTGTGCTGGGCATTTGTTTACGGTAATTCCATACCCCTGGTTGTGTATTTCTTCATAGCTCTATAGAGTACATACTAATAATTTAGTCATGTTCAATGACAGAAGAGATATAGAAATTAAAAGAAGAGTTACTATGTGCTGAATTGTAAATAATATAAGGAAATAATAGATATATAAAAATGTGGGTTCTTGTTGGGGTGTAGAGTGAGTTAATTATGTGATAACAAACTTCTACTAAGGTGTATTGATATTTAAAATAAACATATTAGTGCAGTAATAATAATTACACATGACGTGTTAGTGACTGATCGATTTCACTTAATAAGAGGCTAAAAGAAAATAACACTAGTGGATGTTTAAACATCTGCAGTACATGTAGTATGTTGAAGTCATGTGAGCGTAACCAGGGTGTCAAAAGGGCAATGAATGGGTAAAAATGCAGCACATTTGTCACAAATGTATTTTATTTTTATTGTATTTTATTTTATGCATTTATCTGCGAGGTCCCTGTATTGAATTGTGGCAGTTAAGATTACCTTCCCCATTTCTGAAAACCACAGACTCTGGGCATGGCTCCAAGGGCAAAGCCACGGATTGTTGCGATATGTTACCATGACGGACCAAATAGAATTGTAAAATAAATGTACAGCTGAATGTTACAGTTAATTTTAAAGTTTCTAGGATTTTTGTTATATACACCCTGGACGCAGGATGTATGTATCTACGTATATATATGTGCATATCATTGGCGGCAGGAGAAGTATTTTTCTATCCATGTTTTTTCCTAGGTTTCAGAACATGGACGAGAAGATGTGGTTTCTGTATCCGTCTGTCTATGTTACGTTTTATGTTTTCATAATTAATGTGAGTCTTCCGTGGTACATCTTAATGTGCACAGTGCTATGGATTGCCTTCATGTGTTGGTAGATTGCAACTAAATATTCTCCAAACTGGTTTTGGGTACTGAACATACCTATATTAGGATAAAGTTATTACTACCTTAGGATGTGCTATGTAGTACTGCAATACAGCTATTAGTAATATACTTCTGATGATGAGGGTGCCAAATATAAATAAATAAAATAAACATAATATCTTAAAGCAACATCAGCATTTCAGAACATCACACTTGTACGAGAAAGTGGAAGTGACTTCTGATGACGGTGATGCCTACAAAGTCCCAACCCTTCCAGCATTGATGCAGATATTCTGTGTGTTGAAATAGAATAATAGGATACAATGCTATGTTCCAAAAATACTGTCTGTATACCAGTGTAACATGTGTTTTCTCCTGACCTTTGGATCACCATTTGTTTTTTTAAATAGTTTGTGTGAATATTCTACTGTTACTGAGTGTATTTGTTATTTATTTTTTGAGTGTTGATTTCAGTTTAAGAGTGTGCTAGTTACCCCATAAACCAGTCAGATATGTCCCTTTATAAGATTTTGTGCATCTGCTGAGTGGTTCTAGATTGATGCACTACCGCTTGCTTCATGGGTCAAGAAAGGCACCCTTGACAAAGTTGTCAAACTGAGCACCAACTGAAATACTGTTTGACTGGCCTATGAACATGTCTGGTGCTGAGAAGTTATTATCTGATAAGACATTTTGACAGCAGTTTGCCTTACCTTCAGCATTAGGTGCTGCAGGCCCTTCCTGGCTGGACAACACCACCTGGACATGATCTCCAACAGGGAGATTGGGCTTGGGTCACCTGAAAAGTAGGAGGGACTGCCCTCCTGGATCCACAGCTATTACACCAAGAAGGTACACCACCGGAACACGACTGCATCCTGGAGACTTGGTGTGGGTAAAGGCCACACCAGACGTCACTGCCTTCAACCACGGTGGAAGGGACCGCACCAAGTCCTGTTGACAACTGCCACAGCAGTCAAGTGTGAGGGCATCACATCCTGGGTCCATACCTCACACACCAAGAAGGCCGCTGGACCAAGGGACGACCAGCCACCAACAAAATTGCCAACTAGATTAATGCCAACTTCACCACAGCGGTACAACCTTGGTTCAACAAGCTCCAACAGTCAACACTGATGGAACTGCTCGTGCTACACTCCCACAGGAGTCGGAGAGTGTAAGCGAGTTCCACGGTATACCAGAACATTGTTTTTGGACTGCTCGTGCTGCAACCCCACAGGAGTCAGAGGGTGCAAGCGGGTCCTTCAAGACACCAGGATACTCTTTCAGAACTGCTCGTGCTACTCTCCACAGGAGTCGGAGAGTCAAGCAAGGCCACTTAAGTATTAAAGACATCAGGATATAAACGAACAGAATACTAAAAGTCCGCTAGAAATATTTGCACCAAGAGGTGCAGATCCCAGTCCTACGGAAGCGGCTGGTCACTAGGATCAGTGCGGCTTGTAGCCCCATTGGGAGGTGCCTCTTCCAATTAGGAATATAGCAAATATAGGACAAAAGGGCCATCCCTCGGGTCAGTGGACTATCGCACCCAACTCCCTTAGAACTGGACATTGGGATTCATCCCTTTATACTCTGCATAACTACAAGTGTCAAATAGCATTCAATGTCGCCCCGAAAATATACAGAAGGAATAGACTACTCGTGTGGCACTCCTACAGGAATAAGGAGGTACCAAAGGTTACATACCAATAGAACTGGTTTCAAGTGCTAGCCACATCCGACCACACCCTATAAGGCGACATGGATTTCAGATTACAACATAAGAAAAAGGAGCAGAAGAAGTGGCCCGTGGTGGTCACAGCATTACTCACCCCGGTAGCAGCTATAGTACTAACAACAATCCTGATAGTATATAAAGATGACATACATATTCCATGGCTCGACCAGGAACACTACATCCCCAAAAGTGGCCAAGGTGAAAGAGCAACCGGTGGTGAGAACAACAATATCTCAAAACAACATGAGAGGGTGGAGGATAAAACAAAAAGGGGGAAATATACAAAATGGAAAGAAGATGGAGAAGATTATAAGGACAATACATTTGTGCAAATGGTATCAATGTACAAAGAACTAGCAAATGTGTCTGATTGTTATATATGTACCCACCTACTGACCACTAGCCAGGAGAAAATAAATTACACTCAAATGCCCCTCACAGAATTCGTGGCATGTAACATATTATATAATATGTTAGGGGGAAATTTAAAAGGAATGAGAAGAAGGAAAAGAGAAAAGGAGATAATAAGAGAAAATATAAACAAAGGAGAAATGAGGAGAAAAAGGGATGACTATGGTTTTGAAGATGAAACTTATGTAGGTGATATGTAAGGAAAATTGGTAGAAAGAGTGTTAAATAAATTGAAGGAAGAAGATAGAAGGAGAAGAAAGAAGTGTAGGAGATTAGATCCGAAGAAAGAAGAAGAGAATTTATTGAATGCATTTACAACAGAAACCATAAACCGCGGAGGAGTAGACAGAACACTCATGAAATATATTTTTAAGCAAAGAGGTTTCTGAGAGAAGCCTGTCCTACTTGAGCATCTGTCCTGGCATCGAAGTCAAGACAATAATGCTTTGTAAAGGTGTGAACAGACCTCCAAGGCGCAGCTCTACAAATGTCTGCTAAGGGAACATTCCTCATTAAAGGAGTCGTTGCCGACTTACCTCTGGTAGAATGTGCTTTTGGTCTGCCAGCTAGTGTCTTGTTAGCTAATTAGTAGCAAAATAGAATACAGGAGACAATCCATCTCAATATTGTCTGTTTGGAGGACGCCAAACCAGTACGAACTGGGCCATAATAGACAAACAATTGTGAAGATCTTCGAAGAGAATTGGTCTTATCTAAGTAACATTTTAACACCCTCTTTACATCTAGAGAATGGAGAGCTCTCTCTGCTGGAGTAGATGGGTTTTAAAGAAAGTTTGTAAGGAAATCGAGTGTTTGACGGGAAAATCAGATATAACCTTGGGTAGGAATTTAGGATGAGTACGCAGTACTTTTTTAGAGGAATGAAACACTGTGTAAGGTTTGTGGGTACAGAGGGCCTGAATCTCACTAACCCTTCGTGTTGATGTGATTGCCACAAGGAAAGCAGTTTTCCAAGTTAGATGTTGGAAATATGCCTTGTGTATGGGTTCAAAGGGAGCATGCATGAGCCTCGAAAGGACCACATTAAGTTCCCATGGTGGGGAAGGACGCCTAACTGGAGGGAAGACCTTCTTTAACCCTTCTAGGAAATCTTTGATGACTGGCATCCTAAAGAAAGAAGTTTGCGAAGGACTTTTTCTTTATGCAGTCAAAGCTGCCAAATGAACCTTTATGGAAGAGAGTTGCAGACCAGATTGACCCAAATGCAACAAGTATGGAAGAATGACATTTTCCTGGCAAGATGTAGGGCTTATCCCCTTAGAAGAACACCAAATTCAGAACCTCTTCCAGTTGAAGGAATATGCTGTACGGGTTGATGGCCGCTTCGCCTGCTTTAGGATCTCCATACAATCCTGTGGAAGATTTAGGTGACCTATTTGGACTAACTCAGGAGCCATGCTGCCAAATTCAAGGAGGAAAGATTGGGGTGTCTCAACTGCCCTCCGAACTTCGTCAGGAGGTCTGGTCTGCATGGTAGCCTGAGATGTGGACGGAGTGACCGGTGAAGAAGGTCTGGAAACCACCACTGTCTCAGCCACTCTGGTGCAATGAGGATCAATGTGGCTGAAGTCCTTGAAAGTTTGTGGAGGACTGCTGGGATCAGTGGAATTGGTGGAAAGGCGTACAGAAATTTGTTGGACCAGTCTATTCACAGAGCAGTCCACAGCAATTCTGGGTGGTAAAACCTGGCAGCGAAGGCGCAGCATTTTCTGTTTTCCTCTGTGGCGAAGAGGTCGATAGAATGTGTGCCCCACAAACGGAAGATATCTTGGACGACATCTTCATTGAGTACTCACTTGTGGTTCTCTTTGAGAAGCCTGCTGAAGGTGTCTGCTTGTACATTCTGAGCCCCTGGAAGGTGGATTGCTACTATGTTCAATTTCCTGGCTAGGAGCCAGTGCCATATTGTCTGGGACTCTCGAGACAAGACTCTGGATCTGGTGCCCCCCCTGCTTGTTCAGGTAGTACATTGTGGTAGTATTGTCCATCTGTACAAGCAAGTTGCCGGTGGTGAATGACGGGAGAAATGCCTTGAGAGCTACGTGTACTGCACGGAGCTCGAGAAGATTGATGTGGTATGATGACTCCTTGGGAGACCAGAGACCTTGTGTTTGTAGGGGACCCATATGAGCTCCCCATCTGAGGAGAGAGGCATCTGTCACAATAGTATGTGCTGGAGACTGTGGACAAAAAGGCATCCCCTTTAGGATATTGTCTGGAGAACTCCACCAAGCGAGGGATCTGGATGCATGGGTGGACAGACGAATCCGATCATCCCACTTCCCCAACAGTTGACTCCATTGGTCCTCCAGAAACTCCTGAAGAGGTCGCATGTGGAGGCGAGTGTTGGGTGTCAGAAAGATGCAGAAGGCCATGGAGCTGAGAAGGGAAGAGACTGTTTGAACTGTTGGGTGACGCATAGATCGGAGTGCCCGACACTTCTGGAGAATGGATAAGCGTTGTTCCTCCGAAGGACGCACTTTTGCCTTTAGTGTGTCTATGGTAGCTCCTAAATAGTGTAACCTCTGGACAGGAACTGTCATCGATGTTTGAAAATTGACATGAAGGCCTAGCTGATAAAGGAGGTCGCAGGTCCACTGGAAATGGAGTTGGGCTTCTGCATGGGTGGATGCTTTGATTAGCCAGTCGTCCAGGTATGGACAGATGTAGATCCGATATCTTCGGAGATGTGCTGCCCCCACAGCCATGCATTTGGAAAAGGTTCTAGGTGTTGACTTGAGACCGAATGGTAGGACGGTGTATTGGAAGTGATCTTGACCCACCACAAACCTCAGGAACATTCAATGCTTTTTCGCGATGGGGATGTGAAAGTAAGCATCGTGAAGGTCTACCGAACAAAGCCAGTCCCCTTGTTGAATCTGAGGGTATATCTAGTGTAAGGATAGCATCCTGAACTTTTCCTTCCGGACCAATTTGTTGGCAATCTTGAGATCTAGAATGGGTCTGAACTCTCTCTTGTCCTTCTTTGGAATGAGAAAATACTTGGAGTAAATGCCCTTCCCCCGCTGGTTGAGGGGAATGGTTTCCATGGCTTTCTTTTCTAGGAGGATGGAAACCTCCGCCTTTAGAAGGGTGAGATGAGAAGTGGTAGATTTCGGCAGAATGTTTCGGGGCGGAGTAGAAAACCTGAGACAGTATCCATTCTGTACACTGTTTAAGACCCAAGCGTCTGTTGTAAATCTTTGCCACTCTGCCAAGCAATTGGTGATGCTTCCCCCCACCGGATTGGGTAACGGAGGTGGGGGAAGAGGATTTTCAGGGTTTTGAAGCTGAAGGTTGTCGAGAACCCTGATGGGACTGCTGGGTCGAACGCCTTCTCTGTGTCTTACGCTGAGGTTGATACGAGCGTTGGTACTGTTGGTAAGATCTTGCAGGGACCCATTGAGGGGTTTGAACCCTCTGAGTGGTATAGCGATGCTGGAAAGGCTGGAAGGGCCTTCTTTGCTCTTTGGGTTTCCCAAGACCCACTGCCTTTAAAGTGTCCACCTCAGCCTTCTCTCCTTGCCATCTCGTCATCGGCATGGGAGCCGAATAAAGTGGAGCCTGAAAATGGCAGATTCAGAATGCGCTGTTGAGCATCCGGTTTCATGGAAGTAAGCCTCAGCCATGAATGTCTCCTCAGTGTCACTCCGTGACAGTATGTGTGTGCGGAGAGCAATAAAGAATCCGCTGCTGCACTGATGATCTGATTAGAGACAATAGGACCCTCTTGTACTACCTCCATAAAATCCTCCCTTTGATCTCTCTGGAGATGCTCCACAAACTGGAGAAGGGAATCCCACAAGGACCTGTCATACCTGCCCAAAAGTGCTGTTGCACTTGCCGTCTTCATGGAGGTTGCAGCTGAACTACAGACCTTGCCGCCTGTTGAGTCTACTTTCTTACTCTCTTTGTCCGGTGGAGAGGTGGAAGACGGAGATGTTGCGTTGGATTTGCATGCCACCAGTATGACCACCGAATCAGGTGGAGGGTCAGACTGTAGAAACAAGGGGTCTTGTTCCGGAGGACGATACTTCTTCTGTAGTCTGGCGGGAGCAGGTTTGGTCGTAGCCGGCGTGAGGAAGACTTCCATGGCCGGTTCTAAAAGGCCAGGTACGAGAGATAGCAAAGGTCTGTCGGCTACACGCCATTGGAGAGTCTCAAATATAATTGAAGAAGTAGGTGAAGGGGTAGCCATCGGAATGTTACGTTTTGTCGCACCTCTGACCAGAACTTCATGGAATGTATTGATATCATCCACCGGTGAAGAACGAGGTGGCGGTGTATCCGATAAAATAGGGGAGTAATCTCTGGTAGAGGAGAAAGAATCTCTCTTATGGTCACTTGATCTGGATCTATGGCTAGATCTACGGTGAGAGTATCGTGACCTTGAACGGCCTGCTGAGTGGTGGCTATGTCAAGATCGATGACGCGATGTAGAGCGCGGTCAAGGAGCTGGGACACTGCTAGGCACTTGAGGCACTGGCAGTGGTGCCGGAAGAATTGGGTCATACGTCTGCAATGGTGTTGCTGGAGGAGAGGCCTGAGGAGAAGGCGACGAAGAAATAGGCACTATAGAAGGAGAATGGTGCGATTCAGATGAAGAATAAATCCTTCTCCTTTTTTCCCTCCATCGACGTCGATGGTCTCCTCGACGTCGATGGACTCCCCAACATCGATCTTCTCCGACGTCTTGAGGTGGACGGTGAGCGGGACCTCGACGTCGAAACATCCCGTCTGTGTTTTCGTCTCGACGTCGATTCCAATGACGCCGATCTGCTTCTCGACATCGTGTGACGTGGAGTTTTCGACGTCGTGCGGTGTCTCGACGTCGAACGGCGATGCTTATGTGCTGTTGAGCCGGACTTCGACGGCGAGCATGTAGGCGCCATACCTCCTCTCGACGACAACAGCGATTTCGACTGGGACCTAAAGCGTTTTCTGGTAGACGAACGCCTCTCAGACCTCCCATGACCACTGGAGGCTGAGGTAAGAGCCCTGGTAGAAGACTGACCTTCCCCTCACTCCAATGTCGCACTGGTCTCCTGGCGTCGTCTCTCTGCTTTCCCTTGAAGGCAAATCTTCTCCCTGTCGCGCAGAGTGCTCCTGGAAAATGTTTTACAGATGTTACAGGAGGCAGGTATGTGAGATGATAGTAGACTAATGATGCAGACCTCATGGGGGTCTGTTTTGTCCTTTTTCCTGTTACATTTTGGACATTTGTCAAATAGTGAAGGCATTTTTGTGGTAAAAAAGCCTTAAGTCCAATCATAAAAATACACCAATCTGGAGAAAAAGCCAAAAGACGTTGAATGTAGCAGTTACTTTCTAATTTAAACTGTATTTCTTGAAGAAAAAACCTAAATAGGTTGAGCTCAATGCTCCAGGGTCCTGTCAGCAGGAGCCGGGAAAAAGAACTGAGGTAACTGCCTCCCTCTAGGCATGATGGGATACTGGAGGACTGGCTGCTCTTAAAGACACAGTCACCTTTTTTCTTCATAAATATGGCAGCCTATGGGCTACATTGCCCTGCACTTATTCATCAGGGTTTTACATTATAAAAGGTTTGTGAAGGAATTTTTCTGCAAAATGTGCTATTCATTCAAACATTTAAATGGAGATATCTCAAATGTATTCCTTCTAAAGATAGACTGGATAAATAATTTTGGACACTGTAGCCTTTCTCCTAGGCTGCATATGAACATTCTTAAGTGACTTTTCAGGCCTTTCTGAAGTAAGGCGAACATTGGCACTTAAGAAGTTATATTTGAAAAAGTGCTCCGGGGTCCCCGCAGACGGGCGGGTAATATTCACAGGTTATGACTATACATGGAAATCCCCTATGAGAGAATAGATAGTTTGTGCAGGAAGTGGTGAATGAACTCCAGACAGAGGAGCAGAAAGAGTGTGAGAAAGAAGGGGAGAGAGGGCTACAGACGCTTAAAGTGGGAGTGCCTGTGTATGCAACATACACCCCAAAAAGAGGAGGAGAGGGTGTGTTCAAAGGAAGGAAACCTTGAAAAATTGTGAGAATGAAACTGTGGTTGATGACCTCAAGTCAACCACCCGAGAGAGGGGAGAAGAGTGTGTGAGAGAGTGAGAGAGAGGTCAGAGCTGGTACGAGAGAGAGAGATAAAGGGACATGTGGGAAGACCACAGAGAGAGGGGGGGGAAAGGTGTAGATGTGATGTACTGTGCAGGTGTTAATCATATGCCCTTAAACTTGCTTGCACTTCAGACTTCGAAGCATTGATTGGCGGCTCCACAGCTTGAGTTTTAGGTTAGCTTGAAAGAGCATCAATGTTAGACCTATTGGCTATGCCAGTCCTTGTGCTGTCATTGATGGTTCGTTTTCAAAAGCTCTCTGGTTGATGCCATAACTGCCCACACGATGACAGCGTGTGTCCACTGAACAAACCAAGCTGGTCCAAAATCCAAACCTGGAACCATGTCCCAATAAGACCCACAACGTGTGTGTTCATTCAGATATATTGTAAATGAGAACATCATGTTCTGAAGGTGTTATCAATTTTATTTCAACAACATGAGTGCTGGCATAAGGATAACAATACACAATTAAATGGTTCATGTCCACCGCCCCTGCTCATAATGTTCTTTCTCTTCTGGGCTCATCACATCAATTTACACAGTCCTGGGCTCGAAGTGTCCTGCTCAATAAAAAGATTTGTTTATAAAATAGATGAACTTTTCTGCAGGGCTGACCCAAAGCAAACATACACTGGAGACACTGGATACATGGTTGTATTGTCCTGGTTGTAATGTCAGTAAATGACTCAACAGGGAAACACAATCAGGATCAGACTGGGGCAGAAAACACACCAGGAGGCAGGTATGTGAGATGATAGTAGACTAATGATGCAGACCTCATGGGGGGTCTGTTTTGGCCTTTTTCCTGTTACATTTTGGACATTTGTCAAATAGTGAAGGCATGTTTGTGGTAAAAAATCCTTAAGTCCAGTCAGAAAAATACACCAATCTGGAGAAAAAGCCAAAAGAAGTTGAATGTAGCAGTTATTTTCTAATTTAAACTGTATTTCTTGAAGAGAAAACCTAAATAGGTTGAGCTCAATGCTCCAGGGTCCTTTCAGCAGGAGCCGGAAGAAAGAACTGAGGTAACTGCCTCCCTCTAGGCATGATGTGATACTGGAGGACTGGCTGCTCTTAAAGACACAGTCACCTTTTTTCTTCATAAATCTGGCAGCCTATGGGCTACATTGCCCTGCACTTATTCATCAGGGTTTTACATTATAAAAGTGCTTCCCATCAGCAAATCAGATAGCAAAAAAAGTCCCACATTTGCTAATGTAGAGACAAGTTTATCTTGTTTTTAAATCCAGTGGTATCCTGGGTCTATTATATTCTGCCCATAGTGACTAACATTGGCAAACTCCTCCCTGTCGGGTGCTTGTTTGCTGATGGGTGTCTTAATATAAAAACGGGTGGCCTAAGTTGTCTTAGACCACTATGTAACCATAGGGCCTGATGCAAATATTAAACCTCCCACTGCCCTCTTCAAGGGCATGTTCTTGCGTACATGGCCTGTATTTAACATTCACTAGTGTGCTGTGAGTGGGTTATGAGTCGCTGCTCCAACATCACCTGTGCATGGCACTGGAGGTTGATGGGTAATGTTGTTCCCCAGTTTGACCAACCACAGACAAACCTCCAGCGCTGGATTTCCCAGGCACTGTTGCGTGTTTTGTTAATCTAAAGTATTTTGGTATTGTGGCCTTTACCATAAATTATTACAGAATTGGTGCCACTACCAGTAAAATTTAAGTAAAGAATAATCCACCACCAGAAGCTGCAATATAAAAGGTAACTGTGCTTAAAGAGATAAGCTGTCTGTGGGAACGTCGTACAGCTCCTGCTGTGCTCAGGCTGGCAATAGCTGGGCTGACCCCTTCAAACTGACCCGGCATACATTAATCCGCAGTTATCAGAGGTCGGTCTCTGCGGCGAGCTTCAGAAAGCAACAAAAAACAGATGGGGGAGTGAGAAAGGGGAGAAGAAATAATTCCTCAATCACAGTGTGAGCAGCGGGCGGGCACTAATTAAGCTTAATCAATCAGTGCTTGGTCCCTGCTCTACTGCCAGAACCAAAAGTGATGTTTGGCCATCACTGGCCAATTAGGAAGGCTGCAGAGAAGAGGGACGCTGCAGCCAACAAATGGGAAGCAAAGGGCGGGCTCCAAGGTGTAGGAAAGTACCATCTTGCCTGGCATGTTACCCCCATATTTCACTGTATATATGTTGTTTTAGTCTATGTGTCACTAGGACCCTACCAGGCAGGGTCCCAGTGCTCATAAGTATGTTCCCTGTGTGATGCCTAACTGCCTCACTGAGGCTCTGCGAACCAGAACCTCAGTGGTTATGCTCTCTCTGCTTTCCAAATTTGTCACTAACAGGCTAGAGACTAAATTTACCAATTCACATTGGCATACTGGTACACCCATATAATTCCCTAGTATATGGTACTGAGGTACCCAGGGTATTGAGGTTCCAGGAGATTCCTATGGGCTGCAGCATTTCTTTTGCCACCCATAGGGAGCTCTGACAATTCTTACACAGGCCTGCCAGTGCAGCCTGAGTGAAATAATGTCCACGTTATTTCACAGCCATTTACCACTGCACTTAATTAACTTATAAGTCACCTATATGTCTAACCTTCACCTGGTGAAGGTTGGGTGCAAAGTTACTTAGTGTGTGGGCAACCTGGCACTAGCCAAGGTGCCCCTACATCATTCAGGGCAAATTCCCCAGACTTTGTGAGAGCGGGGACACCATTACACGTGTGCATTGTAATTAGTTCACTACCTATGTACAGCGTCACAATGGTAACTCCGAACATGGCCATGTAACATGTCTAAGATCATATAATTGTCACCCCAATGCCATTCTGGCATTGGGGGGACAATTCCATGATCCCCCCGGTCTCTAGCACAGAACCCAGGTACTGCCAAACTGCTTTTCCGGGATCTCCACTGCAGCTATTGCTGCTGCCAACCCCTCAGACAGGTTTCTGCCCTGCTGGGGTCCAGGCAGCCCTGGGCAAGGAAGGCAGAACAAAGGACTTCCTCTGAAAGAGGGTGTAACACCCTCTCCCTTTGGAAATAGGTCTGAGGGCTGGGGAGGAGTAGCCTCCCCCAGCCTCTGGAAATGCTTTGATGAGCACAGATGGTGCCCATCTCTGCATAAGCCAGTCTACACCGGTTCAGGGATCCCCCAGCCCTGCTCTGGCGGGAAATTGGACAAAATAAAGGGGAGTGATCACTCCCCTGACCTGCACCTCCCAGGGGAGGTGCCCAGAGCTCCTCCAGTGTGTCCCAGACCTCTGCCATCTTGGAAACAGAGGTGTTTGTGGCACACTGGACTGCTCTGAGTGGCCAGTGCCAGCAGGTGACGTCAGAGGCTCCTTCTGATAGGCTCTTACCTCTCTTGGTAGCCAATCCTCCTTCCTAGGTAGCCAAACCTCCTTTTCTGGCTATTTAGGGTCTCTGCTTTGGGGATCTCACCAGATAACGAATGCAAGAGCTCATCAGAGTTTCTCTGCATCTCCCTCTTCACCTTCTGCCAAAGGATCGACCGCTGACTGCTCAGGATGCCTGCAAAACCGCAACAAAGTAGCAAGATGACTATCGCTTCATCCTGCTGGCTTTCTCGACTGTTTCCAGGTGGTGCATTCTCTGGGGGTAGCCTGCCTCCTCTCTGCACCAGGAGCTCTGAAGAAATCTCCCGTGGGTCGACGGAATCTTCCCCCTGCAACCGCAGGCACCAAAAGACTGCATCAACAGTCCTCTGGGTCCCCTCTCAGCATGACGAGCGTCATCCCTGGAACTCAGCAACTCTGTCCAAGTGACCCCCACAGTCCAGTGACTCTTCAGTCCAAGTTTGGTGGAGGTAAGTCCTTGCCTCCCCACGCTAGACTGCATTGCTGGGTACCATGTGATTTGCAGCTGCTCCGGCTCCTGTGCACTCTTCCAGGATTTCCTTGATGCACAGCCAATCCTGGGTCCCCAACACTCTAACCTGCAGTGCACAACCTTCTGAGTTGTCCTCTGGCGTCGTGGGACTCCCGTTTGTGACTTTGGGTGGACTCTGGTTCACTTTTCTTCTAAATGCCTGTTCAGGTACTTCTGTGGGTGCTGCCTGCTTCTGTGAGGGCTCTCTACATTGCTGGGTGCCCCCTCTGTTTCCTCATCCAAGTGGCGACATCCTGACCCCTCCTGGGCCACAGCAGTGTCCAAAAATCCTAACTGCAACCCTTGCAGCTAGCAAGGCTTGTTTGTGGACTTTCTGCATGGGAATACCTCTGTAAGCTTCATCGCGACGTGGGACATCCATCCTCCCAAGGAGAAGTTCCTAACTCTCTTCTTTCTTGCAGAACTACAAGCTTCTTCCAACAGGTGGCAGCTTCCTTGTACCCTCAGCTGGCATTTCCTGGGCTCCTGCCCACTCTCAACACTGTCGTGACTATTGGACTTGGTCCCCTTGTCTTACAGGTACTCAGGTCTTTAAATCCACTGTTGTTGCATTGCTGGTGTTTGTTCTTCCTGCAGAATCCCCCTATCACGACGTCTGTGTTTTATGGGGATAGTAGGTGCACTTTACACATACCTTTCAGGGTCTTGGGGTGGGCTATTTTTCTAACCCTCACTGTTTTCTTACAGTCCCAGCGACCCTCTACAAGCTCACATAGGTTTGGGGTCCATTCGTGGTTCGCATTCCACTTTTGGAGTATATGGTTTGTGTTGCCCCTATACCTATGTTCTCCTATTGCAATCTATTGTAACTTTACACTGCTTGCATTACTTTTCTTGCTATAACCTGCATAATTTCGGTTTGTGTACTTATATCTTGTGTATATATCATATCCTCATACTGAGGGTACTCACTGAGATACTTTTGGCATATTGTCATAAAAATAAAGTACCTCTATTTTTAGTACTTCTGTGTATTGTGTTTTCTTATGTTATTGTTCATATGACACCAGTGGTATAGTAGGAGCTTTACATGTCTCCTAGTTCAGCCTAAGCTGCTTTGCCATAGCTACCTTCTATCAGCCTAAACTGCTGGAAACACCTCTTCTACACTAATAAGGGATAACTGGACCTGGCACAAGGTGTAAGTACCTCTGGTACCCACTACAAGCCAGGCCAGCCTCTTACATTGGTGGCAGCGGTGGGATAAGTACATGTAACAACTTACCACTTTGTCATTGTGTACTTTTCATAAGAGAATAATATACAAAACAAGTTCAGTGTATGTACACCTAAACAAAATGTTTTGCTTTTCTTCTCTCAAACTTTTTACAAAAGTTCTGAAAAGTTTCTCTTAATTTCTAAAAGTTTCTAAAAGTTAGAAAAAGTGTTTTTCTTTGTTCTTTAAAAAGTTCTGAAACGTTTTCTTTCTTCTCACTGTCTCTAAACCTTCTTCTATCATATCTGATGTAGAGTCTGCTCTTAAAATGGTCAATACTACCTATGACAATTTGAATTACAAGAATCTAAGGAGTCTCTGCTTAGATAGAGGTTTAGTGATAGAAAAGAACCCCACAAAAGAGGTACTATATAACATGCTTATTGTGAATGATGAGTCTCTAGGAGGCACTTCAAATGAGAAGTTAATAGATGGCTGCCATTCTGACTCAGGGGATCTCCTTGAGGGAGGTAGGGAGGGTTCTGTTCCAAATCTGCCCTTAGCAGGCCACCTAGTAATGCTGGTAGTAATGGAGGTTCCCATCATAGTAGGGGTGTCTTTATTCCTGGAGGGCAGGTTATTAGAGTCCAGTCAGTTAGGGACAGATCTCCCTCTATTGTTTCCAATTTATCTTCTGTGTCTAAGCATTCCCAACCTACCCACCCTGAAGACAACATGTTAGAAAGGGAACTCAAAAAGTTGAGAGTGGAAGAGACCAGACTGAAGCTTAAACAGCAACAGCTGGACCTGGAGAAGGAGAGACAGAGATTGGGGGTTGGACCCCATGGTGGCAGCAGCAGTATTCCTGATAGTAATCCTGTTAGAGAGCATGATTCCAAGAATCTGCACAAGATAGTCCCCCCTTACAAGGAGGGGGATGACATCAATAAGTAGTTTGCTGCACTTGAGAGGGCCTGTATGGTACAGGGGGTCCCTCAAAGGCAGTGCGCTGCTATATTGTGGCTATCTTTCAATGGAAAGGGTAGGGATAGGCTCCTTACTGTTAGAGAAAGTGATGCTAACAATTTTGCAGTTTTGAAGAATGCACTCTTGGATGGATTTGGCTTAACAAATGAACAATACAGGATCATGTTCAGAGACACCAGAAAAGAGTCCTCACAAGACTGGATAGACTTTGTTGACTGTTCAGTGAAGGCCTTGGAGGGGTGGTTACATGGCAGTAAAGTTTCTGACTATGAAAGCCTGTATAATCTTATTCTGAGAGAGCATATTCTGAATAACTGTGTGTCTGACTTGTTACAACAATATCTAGTGGACTCAGATCTGACCTCTCCCCAAGAATTGGGAAAGAAGGCAGACAAATGGGCCAGAACAAGAGTGAACAGAAAAGTTCATACAGGAGGTGACAAGGATGGCAAGAAGAAGGATGGTAAGTCTTCTGACAAGGGTGGGGACAAAAGTAAAACTGAGTCTTCATCAGCCCCACAAAAATCCTCTGGTGGGGGTGGTGGATCCAAATCCTCTTCCAATAATCAAGTTAAAAAGCCTTGGTGTTATTTGTGTAAAGTCAAAGGCCATTGGACAACTGATGCCAGTTGTCCAAAGAAAAACACCAAACCTCCCACTACCACAACCCCTACTGCAAAGTCTAGTGCCCCTTGTAATAGCAGTGGTGGTGGGAGCAAACCTACTAAAAGCCAATCCAAGGGAATAGCTGGGCTCACTTATGGTAATTTATTTGGGGATAGTCTTGTTATGGAGACCACAGAGGCTGTGTTAGTCTCTGAAGGTGCCATTGATTTGGCCACCTTGGTTGCTTGTCACCTTAATATGGATAAGTACAAGCAACTTCCCCTAATAAATGGTGTTGAGGTTCAGGCCTACAGGGACACAGGTGCCAGTGTTACCATGGTGATAGAGAAACTGGTGCACCCTGAACAACGCTTACTTGGTCAGCAGTACCAAGTGACAGACGCTCATAACAACACTCTTAGCCACCCCATGGCTGTTGTGAATCTCAACTGGGGGGAGGGGTTACTGGTCCAAAGAAAGTTGTGGTTGCCTCAGATTTACCTGTAGACTGTATACTAGGGAACGATTTAGAGACATCAGCTTGGGCAGAAGGGGAGTTGGAGGCTCATGCAGCAATGCATTCCTGGGCATATTTTTGCTTTGACAAGGGCTCAGACCAAAAAGCAAAAAGGACAGGGTACCTTGGATCCTGGAACAATGGACCAAGTGCTCCCTAAAGTTAGGGGTAGCAAGGGTAAATCCCTACCCACTATCCCTCCCTCTACAGATGATTCTCTTTCTGAGGAAGAAGAATTTCCTCCCTGTGCAGAACCTTCACCAGATGAGCTAGCAGCTGACACTGCTGACCTTTTGGGTGGAGGGGGGGCCTGCCAGGGAAGAGCTGAGTGTGGCACAGCAATCCTGTCCCACATTAGAGGGTCTCAGACAGCAAGCTGTCAAGCAGCAAAATGGGGATGTCAGTGACTCACATAGAGTTTACTGGGAGGACAACCTCTTGTACACAGAGGCAAGGGACCCAAAACCTGGAACAGCCAAGAAATTGGTCATTCCCCTGCACTACAGAGAGTTCCTCTTAACTCTGGCACACGACATTCCTTTGGCTGGGCATTTGGGCCAGATGAAAACATGGGAAAGGCTTGTCCCCCTGTTTCACTGGCCTAGGATGTCAGAGGACACTAAAGATTTTTGCAAGTCTTGTGTGACCTGCCAAGCCAGTGGCAAGACTGGTGGCACACCAAAGGCTCCCCTTATTCCACTACCTGTGGTTGGGGTCCCCTTTGAAAGGGTAGGGGTTGACATAGTTGGCCCCCTTGACCCTCCTACTGCTTCAGGCAATAGGTTTATCTTGGTGGTTGTGGACCATGCCACTAGATATCCTGAAGCAATTCCTCTAAGGACCACTACAGCCCCTGCAGTGGCAAAAGCCCTCCTGGGAATCTTTTCCAGGGTGGGTTTCCCAAAAGAGGATGTATCAGACAGGGGTAGCAACTTTATGTCTGCATACCTGAAAGCTATGTGGAAGGAATGTGGTGTAACATACAAATTCACCACTCCTTATCATCCACAGACTAATGGACTGGTAGAGAGGTTTAATAAAACTCTCAAAGGTATGATAATGGGACTCCCTGAAAAACTCAGGAGGAGATGGGATGTCCTGTTACCTTGCCTCATTTTTGCTTACAGGGAGGTACCCCAGAAAGGAGTGGGCTTCAGCCCCTTTGAACTCCTCTTTGGACACTCTGTAAGAGGTCCACTAACACTTGTGAAGGAGGGATGGGAACAACCTTTAAAATCTCCCAAACAGGACATAGTGGACTATGTACTTGGCCTAAGATCCAGAATGGCAGAGTACATGAAAAAGGCCAGTAAAAACCTTCAGGCCAGCCAAGAGCTCCAGAAGCAATGACATGACCAGAAGGCTGTTCTGATTCAGTACCAACCAGGACAGAAGGTGTGGGTATTGGAGCCTGTGGCCCCAAGAGCACTCCAAGACAAATGGAGTGGACCCCATCTAATTGTTGAGAAAAGGGGTGAGGTTACCTATCTGGAAGACCTGGGCACTGCCAAGAGTCCCATTAGTGTGATTCATGTCAACCGCCTAAAACCCTACTATGACAGGGCTGATCTCACCCTGCTCATGGCAACAGATGAAGGACAGGAAGAAGAGAGTGACCCTCTCCCTAATCTCTTCTCATCCACTGAAGAAGATGCTTTAGTGGAGGGAGTAGTGTTAGCAGATTGTTTGACTGCAGAACAGAAGGACAACTGCATAAATCTCCTTGGACAATTTTCTGAACTCTTTTCAACTGTGCCAGGCACCAAATCTTGGTGTGAACACACAATTGATACTGGAGATAGCTTGCCTGTCAAAAGTAAAATCTATAGGCAGCCTAACCATGTCAGGGATTGCATAAAACAAGAGGTTCAGAAAATGCTTGATCTAGGAGTGGTTGAAGCTTCTGAAAGCCCATGGGTGAGTCCTGTGGTGCTTGTGCCAAAGCCTCACTCAAAAGATGGAAAAAGGGAGATGAGGTTTTGTGCTGATTACAGAGGTCTCAATCAGGTAACAAAAACTGATGTTCACCCTATACCCAGGGCAGATGAGCTCATAGATACACTGGCATCTGCCAAGTATCTAAGCACCTTTGATTTGACTGCAGGGTATTGGCAGATCAAATTGGCTGAGGATGCTAAACCTAAAACTGCACTTTCAACTATAGGAGGGCACTACCAATTTACAGTGATGCCCTTTGGTTTGAAGAATGCACCTGGCACTTTTGAGGTTGTTGAAAACAGTCCTGCAAGGGTTGGAGGCTTTTAGTGCAGCATATCTTGATGATATAGCTGTCTTTAGCTCCACCTGGGATGAGCACCTGGTCCACCTTTGGAAAGTTTTGGAGGCCCTGCAAAAGGCAGGCCTCACTATCAAGGCCTCAAAGTGCCAGATAGGAAAGGTAAAGGTGGTTTATCTGGGACACCTGGTAGGTGGAGAACAGATTGCACCACTTCAGGGGAAAATCCAGACAATCATGGATTGGGTTCCCCCTACAACACAGACCCAAGTGAGAGCCTTCCTAGGCCTCACTGGGTATTACAGGAGATTCATTAAAAACTATGGGCCAGATGTAGCAAAGGTTTTTACCCATTCTGTGTCTATGGGAAAACGTGTTCGTACATATGGCCCTAAGTCTCCATAGCACCCCACTTAATGATCTCACCAGGAAAAAGATGCCTAGAAAGGTATTGTACACAACTAACTGTCCGAAAGCTTTTGAGGAGCTCAAACAGGCCATGTGCACTGCACCTGTCCGAAAAAGCCCATGTTACTCCAAGAAATTCATTGTTCAAACTGATGCATCTGAATTAGGGGTAGGGGCAGTCTTATCACAACTGAATTCTGAGGGCCAGGATAAACCAGTTGCTTTTATTAGCAAAAGGTTGACCCCTAGAGAAAAGTGTTGGTCTGCCATAGAGAGGGAGGCCTTTGCTGTGGTCTGGGCACTGAAAAAGTTGAGGCCATACCTGTTTGGCACTCACTTTATTGTTCAGACAGACCACAAACCTCTACTTTGGCTAAAACAAATGAAAATTGAAAATCCTAAATTGTTGAGGTGGTCCATATCTCTACAGGGAATGGACTATACAGTGGAACATAGACCTGGGAGTACACACTCCAATGCAGATGGACTCTCCAGATATTTCCCCTTAGACAATGAAGACTCTTCAAGTCATGGCTAGACTTATTGTCCTTCGTTTGGGGGAGGGGGGGGTTGTGTAGGAAAGTACCATCTTGCCTGGCATGTTACCCCCATATTTCACTGTATATATGTTGTTTTAGTCTGTATCACTGGGACCCCGCCAGGCAGGGCCCCAGTGCTCATAAGAATGTGCCCTGTATGTGTTCCCTGTGTGATGCCTAACTGTCTCACTGAGGCTCTGCTAACCAGATCCTCAGTGGTTATGCTCTCTCTGCTTTCCAAATTTGTCACTAACAGGCTAGTGACTAAATTTACCAATTCACATTGGCATACTGGTACACCCATATAATTCCCTAGTATATGGTACTGAGGTACCCAGGGTTTTGGGGTTCCAGGAGATCCCTATGGGCTGCAGCATTTATTTTGCCACCCATAGGGAGCTCTGACAATTCTTACACAGGCCTGCCAGTGCAGCCTGAGTGAAATAACGTCCACATTATTTCACAGCCATTTACCACTGCATTTAAGTAACTTATAAGTGACCTATATGTCTAACCTTCACCTGGTGAAGGTTGGGTGCAAAGTTACTTAGTGTGTGGGCACCCTGGCACTAGCCAAGGTGCCCCCACATCGTCCAGGGCAAATTCCCTAGACTTTGTGAGTGCGGGGACACCATTACACGCGTGCACTGTACATAAGTCAATACCTATGTACAGCGTCACAATGGTAACTCCAAACATGGCCATGTAACATGTCTAAGATCATGGAATTGTCACCCCAATGCCATTCTGGCATTGGGGGGACAATTCCATAATCCCCCGGGTCTCTAGCACAGAACCCGGGTACTGCCAAACTTCCCTTCCGGGATCTCCACTGCAGCTGCTGCTGCTGCCAACCCCTCAGACAGGTTTCTGCCCTCCTGGGGTCCAGGCAGCCCTGGCCCAGGAAGGCAGAACAAAGGACTTCCTCTGAGAGAGGGTGTAACACCCTCTCCCTTTGGAAATAGGTGTGAGGGCTGGGGAGGAGTAGCCTTCCCCAGCCTCTGGAAATGCTTTGATGGGCACAGATGGTGCCCATCTCTGCATAAGCCAGTCTACACCAGTTCAGGTATCCCCCAGCCCTTCTCTGGCACGAAACTGGACAAAGGAAAGGGGAGTGACCACTCCCCTGACCTGCACCTTCCAGGGGAGGTGCCCAGAGCTCCTCCAGTGTGTCCCAGACCTCTGCCATCTTGGAAACAGAGGTGTTTGTGGCACACTGGACTGCTCTGAGTGGCCAGTGCCAGCAGGTGATGTCAGAGGCTCCTTCTGATAGGCCCTTACCTCTCTTGGTAGCCAATACTCCTTCCTAGGTAGCCAAACCTCCTTTTCTGGCTATTTAGGGTATCTGCTTTGGGGATCTCACCAGATAACGAATGCAAGAGCTCATCAGAGTTTCTCTGCATCTCCCTCTTCACCTTCTGCCAAAGGATCGATCGCTGACCGCTCAGGACGCCTGCAAAACCGCAACAAAGTAGCTAGACGACTACTGGCAACCTTGTATCGCTTCATCCTGCCGGCTTTCTCGACTGTTTCCAGGGATTGTACGACAAAACAATGACTTCAAAAACAACTACTGCCTTAACAACGAGGTCAGAACACCGACCTTGTTGCTACTACTAATGATTTTACCACTAGTGCCTTAACAACGATATTTCGTTGTAAAGGCATTCCTGATAAAAGCATTAGTAATAGGCACCATTCACCCTACATCCCTCACTCCACCCCCCCAACCCCACCCCAAAACCTAAAACCCCCTGACCCCCCACCCCCTCCCCAAAACCAAAAACGCCCCACCCCACCCCACCCCCCCAACCCCACCCCACCCCCCCAACCCCACCCCAAAACCTAAAACCCCCTGACCCCCCACCCCCTCCCCAAAACTAAAAACGCCCCACCCCCCCAACCCCACCCCAAAACCTAAAACCCCCTAACCCCCCACCCCCTCCCCAAAACCTAAACCCACCACTTATCTTCGCCAACTCCCTTCTTTGTACCTTAACCATGCATGTTCGTTGTTCAGAACATACGTAGTTAAGGCACAAAAAAACGGAGTCATGGTTAAAAAAAAGCGTTGTTGCGCTTTCCTTAACCACGACTTTTGGAAAAAAAAAAGTCGTAAAAAAGGATGTTTCCCGTTTACAGGTGGTGCATGCTCTGGGGGTAGCCTGCCTCCTCTCTGCACCAGGAGCTCTGAAGAAATTTCCCGTGGATCGACAGAATCTTCCCCCTGCAACCGCAGGCACCAAAAGACTGCATCACCGGTCCTCTGGGTCCTCTCTCAGCACAACGAGTGTGTTCCCTCGAACTCAGCAACTCTGTCCAAGTGACTGCCCCAGTCCAGTGACTCTTCAGTCCAAGTTTGGTGGAGGTAAGTCCTTGCCTCCCCACGCTAGACTGCATTGCTGGGTACCGTGTGATTTGCAGCTGCTCCGGCTCCTGTGCACCCTTCCAGGATTTCCTTTGTGCACAGCCAAGCCTGGGTCCCCGACACTCTAACCTGCAGTGCACAATATTCTGAGTTGTCCTCCGGCGTCGTGGGACTCCCTTTTGTGACTTCAGGTAGACTCCAGTTCACTTTTCTTCTAAGTGCCTTTTCAGGTACTTTTGTGGGTGCTGCCTGCTTCTGTGAGGACTCCCTACATTGCTGGGCGCCCCCTCTGTCTCTTCATCCAAGTGGCGACATCCTGGTCCCTCCTGGGCCACAGCAGTATCCAAAAACCCTAACTGCACACTTGCACCTAGCAAGGCTTGTTTGCAGTCTTTCTGCATGGGAACACCTATGTTAGCTTCATCGCAACATAGGACATCCATCCTCCAAAGGAGAAGTTCCTAGCTCTCTTCTTTCTTGCAGAACTACAAGCTTCTTCCAACAGGTGGCAGCTTCCTTGCACCCTCAGCTGGCATTTTCTGGGCTCCTGCCCACTCTGGACACTGTCGCGACTATTGGACTTGGTCCCCTTGTCTTACAGGTACTCAGGTACGGAAATCCACTGTTGTTACATTGCTGGTGTTTGTTCTTCCTGCAGAATCCCACTATCACCACTTATGTGCTCTCTGGGGGTAGGCTATTTTTCTAACCCTCACTGTTTTCTTACAGTCCCAGCGACCCTCTACAAGCTCACATAGGTTTGGGTTCCATTCGTGGTTCGCATTCCACTTTTGGAGTATATGATTTGTGTTGCCCCAATACCTATGTGCTCCTATTGCAATCTATTGTAACTTTACACTGCTTGCATTACCTTTCTTGCTATAACCTGCATAATTTTGGTTTGTGTACACATATCTTGTGTGTATATCTTATCCTCATACTGAGGGTACTCACTGAGATACTTTTGGCATATTGTCATAAAAATAAAGTATCTATTTTTAGTACTTCTGTGTATTGTGTTTTCTTATGATATTGTGCATATGACACCAGTGGTATAGTAGGAGCTTTACATGTCTCCTAGTTCAGCCTAAGCTGCTTTGCCATAGCTACCTTCTATCAGCCTAAGCTGCTAGAAACACCTCTTCTACACTAATAAGGGATAACTGGACCTAACACAAGGTGTAAGTACCTCTGGTACCCACTACAAGCCAGGCCAGCCTCCTACACAAGGCCTTTTCTAAATACCACGCACTATGATTTTGATATGCGTGCGCTAGTGCATGCTGTCGCAGTCTCAACCGTAAAAAGAGTTTCCATGCTTTAACAGTAAACTTGAATGACCCTTATACCATGCAGAGCAGATTCTAGCAGCCGGGCTTTGACACAGGCAGAGTCTGCTTAGTCACACTGGCAGGATTCTTGAATTTCATAGGCAGACGGCCAGGCACAAACACCTGATCTCCTGCAGGTGTCTGAATAATCAGCAAGTCAAAATGCTCCCACATAAAATTTCCATTACCGTAAATGAATATGCTAAGTCATTCTGACATCTGGTTTTGTACATGCTCTTCCATCAGTAAACATTTATGACTCCACACAACCAATGATCTACTATAAAGTTACATAGCATTCATTTGGTTTCATTGAGAGGCAACAGTAGGAAACTCATGTTTTTCTTCTTGCTGTCTCAGTGGACCTGGAATTGCATTCGAAAAATGTACAGGTGTTCTTCACAAACCAAACAGATACAGAAGGGATTTGAGGCTATAAATCAAAACTCTCCATATACATTTCTACATGAAAATATAATGTGTTTACACTGGTAAACTGTAAATCAAAACTAGATAAATATCAACTTTAAAAGTAGGTATTCAAAAAAATGAATCACATCTAAAATTACAATCTGTTCATCCACAGAGGACATGCTTACTTCTTAATTGTATATGTTAGTATGATGTTTCTACACATTCAGATAAACAATGAACAATGTATGGATTACATAAAAAGCATCAATTGCAAAAATATGTTAAAACATCTGACTAATAGATAGGCAACATTTATCATTAGTCGTGCAAACAGAAAAGTAATCATAACTTGTCCAGATCTTATCCTGGTATCTTAGAATAGTATTATTATTTTCATTCTCCATAATTAATCCTTGATAATCCTTTAAGCATAATCTTATGCTTAAAAACGTAGCTGTAAAACTGGCAAGAGTCTTGGGGCCTAATTACAAGTCTGGCGGTCACTAGACAGCCAGACTTGCGGTGGCAGTCTGGACCGTCACCACTGTGGTGGTCCGACCGCCAGGATACCACCATCTCTGCTGGGATTGGTGATCCCAATGGGCTGACAACAGGTGCAGGTTGCAATCAACCAGGGCGGAGCTGCATTACAACCTGGTTACAACCTTGTTCTCCACCAGCGTTTTCATGGTGGTTTTACTGCCATGAAAAGGCTGGCAGAGAGCAGTTGCAGGGACCACGGGGGGACGCTGCACTGCTCATGCCTGTGGCATGGGCAGTGCAGAGGTCCCCCTGCTGAGAACCCCCGGAATGTGCACTGTCTGCAGTGCAGACAGTGCACATTACGAGGGTGCTGGTGCCCCCTGTGGGCGGCAGCATTGCAGCCGGCTCAAATACGAGTGTGTGACAATGCTGCTGCCACTTTCCTGATGGGATGAAATCTTGCTTTTCACCCATCAGCCGGGAAGGAGGTCTCCACTACAGAGAAGGCCACCGGCGGACAGGTATTACTGTCCACTGAACTTGTAATTAGGCCTTTCGTCAGTTTCTAGATCTGTGGGGATGGCATTATGCTAATCCAGTGGTTAAAAACATTGCTAGATAAACAAATATTTGTGGTGGGCAGATTCCTAGTGTCACTGGTGTTGTAGTGTGCTCTACACAGGAACTACTCTCCACTAACCTTTGTACGGGCAATGATTCCTTAATCAGCTAATGATTTGTGATAACTATGTACCATGGTACTACTTCGAAATAGCCCCACATTTTCATAAAAATATCTCAATAACAAATAATAATTTTCAATACATTAAAACTTCGAAAATAATTGAATAACTTACCGGCATGACACAAAGTAAACATGTGCCTACCATAATTTGTAATCATGCCAATTTTAAACAAACTACGACTCCAGTTTTTCACACAATTTGCATTTTAGAAGTCTATATGAAATATATTTGATTTAAACATGTTTTGGGACCCCCTTTCTTCTTTACAACCTCCTACAGCCAACGCTGAAAACGTTTTGCTCCTTCTATAATTAAACCAGTGGAAGAAGTCTGGTAGGATATGTGCCTATTCTGCAAACAGGTGTAAAGGTATTAAGGTATAAAATTCTTAATAAAACATAGGTCGATTATAGATAGATTTTTCAAAACAAACTGCAACATACAAGAATTTACTTTACACCACTGCACTCTATTTACAGTATGCCACTTCTCTTTGACACTCCAGTACTCGCCATTAAATTGTACGCTATTCCACTGTACATTTCTCCACTCTACTCAAATCAACTGCACTGTACTCCACTCCAGTCTACCCCACTACACTCTACGCTATTATACTGTTCACCACTGTATTCTATTACACTTTTGTGTATGCTAGTTTATTGATCGACCTTACACTGAACTCCTTACAACTCTACGCTATTCCACTGTACGTAACTATACTTTACACTTATTCTACTATATACTATTCCACTATGCCCTACTTTATGATAAACTACTGGACTGTTCACTATTCCAGTGTCCACTACTCCACTTTATGGCACTAATTTGTAATAAAATGGAGTATAAGCCACTGCAGTGTGCCACAGTGTACTGTATGGTATTTCACCTAGCAAAACTACATTCTGCACTACTCCACTAAACAACACTTCAATGTACATTACTAGACTAGACTGCTTTTATAATTAAACCTATTGAATTTTAGACACTCTAATGTACTGTACTCCACTATATTCCACTTTAATGTACTTCTCAAGGCTTAACACCAGTAATCTCTATGTTATTACAGTAAACACTGCTCAATTGTATGCTACTCCACTGTATGGCACTACACTTTAGGTTACCCCAGTATATGCCATGCACTTTACCCTATTACACTGTACACCACTGTAGTGCACGCTATTCTGCTATGCACCATTGTACTAAATGGCACACTAATATAACCACTCCACTTGCAATTGTACTTTACAAAACTACACTGTACGACACTAGAATGTATGTAAAACCACTGTACATCATTCAAATGTACACCACTCCACTGTATGGCACTCCACTGTACCCCATTCCAGTCTATACTGTTCCTATTTACGCCACTTTAGTGTACACACTCCACTGTACCTCACTCGACCCTACACTATCATAATATACAGTATTCCAATATATGCGCCTACACTATACAACGCTCAACTCTATATCACTCCACTGAAAGCCGCTACAGTCTATACAAATACACCCTACAATATCTGCAGCACATAACTCCACTTTACCACACTCCACTCTATGCTATCACATTGTATACCACTGTACTGTATGCCAATAAATTTCATGTACTGCAATCTAATCATCTCTACAGTATCTGACCTCAGTGTGTGCCAATCCTCTGCATGCAAATCCACTCTTCACCACTTGGCTGAATGCCCTTTCAGTGTTCGACACTCCAGTATACTTAATACACTTTGTTCCACTCCAGTATACCAAAATATACTGTACCACAGTACAGTTTACAACACTATCCTCCACTATAATCTACCACACTCTACTTAATAACACTCCACACCACTAAACTGTTGTACACATTTGTTAATAGCATTAAAAAAGTCATTGGACTTCACAACAAAAAAAAAAAGTTAAAGATCAGTTATAGTTAGGAAAACTGTATTTACGATTAGTATACAAACCACACTTAAACAATAGACAAACATTAAATATTGTGTGCAGTTATAAATATTTCTTAAATTTAACATTTTAGCACCGCTTTCAAACTAATATACAACATACATATAACTCACATTTCAACTTACGCACCACCTTAAAATTCACATAATTTGCGCAACTCTGTACATAGTCTTCTCACCTCACTCGGCACACTACATTAACTATAACTCACCACTATACCATACCATCAAGGGTATAAACTTTTTGCATATGTCATAACTGTTGTTAATAATGCAGCGATTTCATATGCTATAATGTCTGTAATACGCAAGGGTATAAGTAGAGGATGGCGAAGGGGCAAGTTTTAGTTAATGTAGTGTGGCGAGGATAATCCGTACAAGGGCATTTGGAACTGCATCAACCACAGTGTCGACCAAAATGGTATTTCACCTCCTGTACTTAGTCTCTGGAAAGACCAGGTAATTCAATTTTGTAAGCCTACTGAACTCCAAAAAAAGGGTAAGCAGGAGTGGTCTGACCAAGGTAACTGAAAAGAGTGATATGCATCACAATGTTGAGAATTGGAACAAATATTGTGTTAATTGTGATCAAAAGGAGCAAGAAAATCAATACTTTTCTTTGTCAGTGCTAGAGGGAAGGTCAACATAAACATTCAAGTCTTATAATAAAATTATTTGTGATTGAAAGGTACTACCAAGAGTTAGGACAAAAGCAAGGGACTCAATAGCTTCAGTGGCAGCTGAAAGAGGTCTATAAAGCAGGACACTGTCCCAGAACAATATACTGGGTCAGAGATCATAATAATGAGTGGGCACAAGATTGTTCATAATTTTTGCACAGCCAACCAGCTTTACTAATGCCTGAGTGAGCATTAATCAAAACAACAGTGTTACATTTCATCTTGATACACTTTTGAAGTTTTGAGACCCTTTCAACACCTCACTCCAGAAGTTCTTGGTTGGGTACAAAGAACCCGCAACGTATAGGACATAACAGTTAAAATATATTTTTGCCAAAAGGGCCTTGTTAGTAATATTTAGCAATGTGATGTCACTACATTCAGCAGTTATACTATATTTTTATTTATGTTTTGGATGCAATGATTGGCAGATGCAATTAGCAGGTACCTCTATTCTGTCAGTTTGAACTTTGTGTACTTGAGGTTGAGCTAATTGACATTGTTCAATACCATTTTAGGCAGAGATGACTTCTCCCTAAAGGCTTCATCATTGAGCAAGACGCCAGTCACTGTAGTACATAGGACTGAAGCCTTTTCAAAGTTCAAGAGTCCAAGCAGTTGGTAATGTAGAAGAAAAACAATTGGCCCCAGAAAAAAATAGGTTTTGAACCTCAAGATTCAATGACTTTAGAAGACACTAACTAGCATGCTTGTTATGACTAGTCAGGAACATGGCCCAGAAAATATGACAACACTCAGAATGCATTAGGGTATCACTTAAATGTCTTTGACTGAAAACAGTGCCCTACTTGTACTGCTGGCCACACACTCCGCTCTCCATGATTTTCTTCAAACAGAAACCATACTATAACCTGCGCTAGCAGCAGACCATTGTTGAAGGAGTGGTGAAGTATTGAAGCGGGAGGAGGTAAAATGCTGCAGCTTGTTGTGGTTGCTATCCTTATGAAATACTAAGGGCCACATGTACGAACATTTGGAATTGTGATTTCCTAATAACGATACCATGAGAATCGCAATTAGGAAATTGCAATACCAAATCTGAGAAACTCCTTTGATTTTGTTTTGCGATTCCCGGTGGGTCACAAATCGGCGTACCTCATTAATATTAATGAGGTAGGTCGCAATGTGAGACCCCTGGGAATCACAGGGATGGTGGCCTGCTGGTGTCAGCAGACTGCGGTGTCTGCGATTGCTTTTAAATAAAGCAATCTTTTTTAAAACGCAGCTCATTTCCTTCCATAACAAGTTACCGAATCGCAATTTGGGTTTGTACATCCCAAAAAGCATTTTTTCTAGTCACAAATGGCGACTAGAAAAATGCGTTGTACATGTGGCTCTAAGTGCAGATCTGTTAAAGAGCAATATGTATTTCCACAAACATGAAGAGATACATAAGGAAAATATATTCACTCAAATGTCTGACAGTTTTCTCGATAATTATTACCTTTCAAAGGAAGAAATCTGCCATTTGCAAGAACAGCGCCTCTGTTAGGAAAGAGCAGAGACTTTTGTACACATCGAGCTGTGGGTGGCAAAGTGCTACATAAAGCCGAATGTTTCAGATAAAGATTTCCTGCTGTAGGGACCATAAAAGAATGCAATAGGTATGGATGATTTGCACTCTGGACTATTACTTTGTAGAGAGGTCCACGGTATGCGCACATGACCAGTAACTCAAATTCTTACAATTATTTTTAAAAAAACACCAAGTACTCTTTGTTGAACTCAGAACAATCGCCCGCACTTCACCGAAAACAGTTTCATTTTGTTACATTGACCTACCTAAAATGTGCTTTGCTTCTTTAAGGTATAACATTGCCCCTGACAGACTGGGCATGAAGCTGCAGCATTTGTTACAGAAAACTTATCTTACACTCAGCGCCAGATTAAACCCTGTGGCGGCCCCTAGCAGTCGAAATAATGGGACCCCTCTTGCAAATTATCTCCTAACACGTTTTTAATTTTACTAGCCAACAATTTTAATAAGCCAATTTTACTACACAAAATGAAACAAAAACAATTATTAATTATTAAACATTTTCATTTTATTTTATCAAACCAACAAAACTTTCAATATTCACTTTCCTCAACTTGTTTGTGGTGAAATCTTTCAGGATATCTTGGAAGTCTACCTTCTGCAAGACGTTGTTTTCAGTGGCCATAATGGCAAGTGAGTTCAGTTGTTCTTGTGTCATTGAAGATCATTAAATTTTTGTAGTAGTTTTAACTTTGAAAAGGTTTGTTCACCAGTAGTGTTTGTGATCATGAGCCACCTATACATTCTTAACGCTGTCATAACATTTGGAACTTTGATTGTACTATATTTTTACAAATGAGTTTGTTAGATTGCGATGTTGGCACTGTTTCATCACAGTATTTTAACTGTGATCTGAAATATTTATAATTTTCTTTCAAGATCAATTCAGTATTATTTTGATCCGTTGCAGCGTGGGGCCCCTAAAAAGAGTGGGCCCATAGACCGGCACCTACTTTGCCTGTTTCGCAATCCAGGACTTCTTAAACTCCCTGCACTTGGTATTCATGAAAGTGTGTGCCTAAGGAGGTTGACTAAGTAGAGGTGCACTTTAGAAGTTTCCTTTTTAACATCAGAGGTATCCCAGAGATCAATTAAATCCCCTATTTTGGTCAGTATGCTTACCAAGAGGTTATTCACTTTGCTAAAAAAAAAATACAGGCTCTACCAGAACCAATACAGAAATGGAGGACAGCTGCATCTATAGGTGATGATGTCATCATTTCTCAAAATGGAACAACCATAAAGCTAATTTTGCATCTAATTGTACAATAGTTTCAGAGATTTAGACATATCTGTAACTCGGCATCTGCCAAGCTCTGCTTCTTCTACGAAAGGGCAATACTTGATGGACAGATGTGGCACTATCCCTATGTTGGTGCTAAATTAGCCATATCAAGTTAATAGGGGAAGTGGGCATCCAAATGTCAATCTATCAAAGGAGGCGTGCATTGCTGTATTAGCAGCCAATCAATTGCTAGAAACATGTTCTAAATGAACTTGATCTCTTACAAGCTATCCATAAGAAAACAAACAAAGCCCTTTCGGGCAAAATAAAAAATCTAAAGGTAACAAGGGAAAAATAATCAAGAAGTTGTTACTTTTAATGCTGATAACACCTACATTCACAATTAGCTTAAATGCTGATCTTTGATTGCTCCAATCACAAATGCAATTCTGAAAGTACCTATAAAACTGTTGTAGTTGTAATAATTGTAACATGAGCATAGCATACCCACCACTTCTAAGTGTTCTTTCTCCTCAGTCACTGAATGTCAATTTCTCTGTCTTCATTTCCTATTTTGTCTTTGTTGCCAACCATCATTCCATGTTTATAATAATAAGCAAATAAATACACAAAGGAAGAAAATAACAAGTACTATGGCCCTCATTACAACCCTGGTGGTTGGTGATGAAGTGGCGGTAATACCGCCAACAGGCTGGCGGTAACGACTGCCAAATTATGACCATGGCGGAAAGAGCTCAGACAAACAGCCACTTTAACACACCGACCGCCAGGGCGGAATCAACAGGCACCACGGCGGTACAGCAAAGTCAATGTTCCGCCCACCGTATTAAGACCCTGGAAACCGCCACCTTTTCCGGGGCAGTACCAACGACATCAAAAGCTTGGCGGAGACACTGCACAGAAGGGTAACGACTCACCTGTGGAGACTCAGGGAAGAACCACGCTGCCATGGAGCCTGAACGGCATATATTCCCAATGCTGTCCTACGTCCTGCTCCACCATGAACACCAACGACGGTGAGTACAGCCGCCTAGCACACAGGGGAGGGGGGAGGAAAAAGAGAGTGACACACACGCAACACACAACACCCCCTCCCCCAACACCATACACAAAATCAGATGCAATAATAAAACATTTTTACCCTGTACCCCTCAGGAATAATGCAAGGACAACACGAATAGATAAAAGTGAGGGTAATAAGATAAATAAAGTAGTAATATGTGCATCCAATCAAAAAGTATATACAAATTTACAAATCAAGGGACACTGCCCAGTCCTCAATGTTAGTGGGCCACAGGGCCACATCACAAAGTCCAAGGCCCCACTTGACTCCTGCAAGAACACAGAGAGAATACTGCAGGGGCATCAGTTTGAAAATAGGCAGGCACCTCAGGGGGATGGGGAACGGGGGGACACCCCAGCAGGCAGATGAAACAACACCACTGGTCCTGGAGGGGGCAACATGCCCTGTGCTCTGTCCAGGGGAGTGCAAGGCCACAGTCTCTCAAGTGAGTGACTTGCCCACATGCCCTGTGTTCTTCATCCTAGGGAGGATGGGGTGAGTGGATGGTTTCTCCATTGGTTCTGGAGGGGGCATCGTGCCCTGTGATGCGGGTCTTGGGGAGTGCAAGGTCAGTGTCTCTCAGGTGGGTGTCAATGCCATAGGATTTGCAGGGGCAGCCTGCACAACAGCCCATGGACGCAGGACTACACACTCTCTGCCCGCTTTGATGGCTGCTCAGGGGTGGTGATGGTGATGTTGCCGCTGGTTGTGGGGGGGAAGCTCCTGCCCATCCCCTGCAGCCTCAGATGCCTGCACACTGCTGGTGGTGGTGGTGCTGGTGGTGGTAGTGGGGGGGAAGCTCCTGCCCATCCCCTGCAGCCTCAGATGCCTGCACACTGCTGGTGGTGGTAGTGGCGGGAAGCTCCTGCCCATCCCCTGCAGCCTTGGATGGCTTCCCACTGCTGGTGGTGGTGCTGCTGCTGTTGGTGGTGGTAGTGGGGGGAAGCTCCTTCCCATCCCCTGCAGCCTCAGACAGCTACGCACAGCTGGTGGTGGTGCTGGTGCCGCTGCTGCTGGTTGTGGGGGGAAGCTTCTGCTCATCCCCTGCAGCCTCAGACAGCTGCACCACCATGGTTGGTGGTGGGGGCTCCAACTGAGTCCAAACAGGCTGTGGGTGCAGGCCCCTTGCCCTGCCTAGCAGTAGCTGGGGGTGGCTCCTTGCCTCTCTTGGCAGCAGATGGGGGTGGCACCATGATCTTCCTAGCAGCACTTGGGGCAGGCACTCTTTCCGTGTGGCTGCCTGGTGCCCGGGATCCCTTCCCACCACGAGTTTCTGGGGGCACCACTGGGCCCATGGACTGGGTAAATGAGGTGCTTGCCTGGGTTTTACACACCCTGGCCAGACATGAAGGACAAGGGGAGGGGGAGGGAAGAGGTCAATGGTTGAGAGGAAAAGCTTCTTAGGTACATTGGGGCGGAAAGAGAGAGGGAGGAGGTCTGGGAGTGGAGGATAAAGGAGTGGTTGAAGGAGGTGTCTGTCTGCTGTGTTTGGGTGCAGGTGCATGGGCTGGATGCTGTTGTGAGGTGGATGGCTTTTGGGTGTCTGAGTGATTGCGTTTGTGTACCTTGAGAGGAGGGGGCACATACATCTTGGGAGAGGACACAGGGGACATGTGCATGGCTGTTGGGGTGGTGACTGCCAGTGAATTGTGTGTTCTGATAGGTGTGCTGGTGATGGGGCTAGTGGATGAGGATGTAGTGCATGCAGGTGTGAGTTTAGACGCAACTGGGAGGGAGGAGGAGGACGGGGAGACAATGGAGGCAGTGGATGTTGGTATGTCTGCATCTGGTTGGTGTTTGTGTGAGTGCCTGTGGGATGATGTGTGGTGCCAGTGTTTGCCTGTGCCACTCTTGTGTGTTGTCTTGTGTGCATACTTGTCTACCTGTGTGCTTGGGATAGTTTGGGGTTGTGGGGAACGGGACTGGGTTTAGGAAGTTGGAGGGGGGAGGGTGGAAACTCGGACAATGGCTGCTATCAGAGAGGAGGCCAGAGCCTGGATTGATCTCTGTTGGACCGCCGAGCCAGTGTGAATGCCCTCCAGAAATGCATTGGACTGTTGCATTTGGGCTGCCAGCCCCTGGATGGTATTCACAATGGCCGACTGCCCTACAGAGATGGATCTCAGGGGGTCAATAGCCTCCTCACTCAGGGCAGCAGGGCTTACTGGGGTAGGGCCTGTGGTGCCTGGGGCAAAGGAGATGCCCACCCTCCTGGGTGAGCAGGCACGGGCTACTCCTGAGGGGCTGCTGGGAGGGCGGTTCTGGTACGGGGTGGCGGCTGTACCTGTAGACGGGGTGGTCACAGAGGTGTACACTACCACAAGGGAGCTCCCATCGGAGGAGGTATCTGTGTCCAAACTGTCCCCTCCAGTCTCAGCCGTGGTGCTCCCCTCGCCCTCCATCCCACTGGTGCCCTCAGCGTCGGTGGGCTCTGCCTCCTGGGTCCTGTGGGATGCAGCTCCCTCCGTCGCCGCTGCCTCTGCTTCTCCGTCAGATGATGCTAATGCACATAAGGACAGGATGACAAAACAAGAAGGGGGGGAGAGAGACAAAGGATACACTTGGTCAATAGCTGCACCAACACAACCGTTGGGGTACACAGCACCCTCACACACAGGAAACAGCCCTACTCACTATGCATGGCATTACCAGTAGCAATGCTAGTAACCAGGGCATGGGGAGGGACCCATACCGCCTACTGCAGCATACCTGGGACCCTCACAGCCCTGCCCAGTAGTGGATGCCTACTAGCTAGGTTGGAGGAATATCACATTATCACATCGGGGGGTCAGGGTTCAACAGGCACCCCATCCTCATTGGGAGGCCATCCCCAGCTGGGCCTTCGCCATCTTCTGTGCCCAGCTTCTCAGGTCCTCCCACCGTTTGCAACAGTGGGTTCTCCGCCTGCCGTAGACCCCCGGATTCTGCATGTCTTTGGCGATGGCATGCCATATAACCTTCTTTTGGTGGGCACTGACCTGCAGAGGAAATATACACAGGGAAAGGTATTACTTAGACCGTCCTGCCTGTTACACTCATAGCCCACCATAGCCATCCCATCCCCTTATGCACAGACATGGCCCAGCATACATGCTGCACGCTGCCCGGGGCCTTTCCACCAACCCCCCTACTCGAGGCCTTCACGCACACCATATCATGCATTCGTGCCCCATGACTCGTGCTCACAGTGTACTCACCTGTTGGTCTGGAGGCCCATACAGCTATCCGTACTGGAGTAGGACCCCATCCACCAGTCGCTCCAACCATGTGGAGGTGAAGGCAGGGGCCCTTTCCCCAGTCACACAGGCCATGGTAGGTTCCAGACACAGGTCATATCAGCACATGCAGTGTAGGTCCTCTCCTTTTCAAGGTCAGGTAGCAAGTGAGTGAACAGATAGAAAATGGTGGTGACGTTCGTGGCGGTGCATACCGTCACCGCCAGCGTACATCACCATTGGCCACTGTATCCCTTAAGGCCCAATAATAACCAATGAGTAGTTGCACTGCGGTTCCCGACCGCCTCCCCCAATGGCACACAACTTCAGCGGAATTACCTCACTTCCACCTGTCCCTCCATGCAGGACAGGCAGATGCCATTTCAAGGAGGGGGGTAGACCTTGGATCCTAACTGTGTCATAGATCAAAATTGTACATTCAAGACATATGCCAACAATACATTAATACATCACATCAGGCATTGAACTGTAGTGGCTACAATGTACAGATTATGACCTGCTCCTCACTCTTTTGCCCCATAGATTGCAACCGCTGCGGATGAATAGGAGATGGAGACATACCGCCATGTACAGACCACTGGTGGACTTGGCAACAATGGAGGGCAGGCATATTATCCTCACCTACAGACTTGACAGGGCCACAATCACAGAGCTGTGTGCCCAATTGGAGCCTGACCTGATATCTGCTATCCGTCACACCACTTGGATCCCCCCTTTTGTGCAAGTGCTATCAGTGCTCCATTTCTTGGCAGCTGTTCTTTCTAAGTGACAGTAGGTTTGGCAGCAGGAATGTCACAGCCAATGTTCTCAATATTGCTGATCAGAGTGTTGTGTACCATGATTAAACACATGTGCAGCTACATTGTTTTCCCCCAAGTCAAGGATTTGTCCACAGTGAAGGCTGACTTCTATCCAATGAGATATATTCCCAACATCATTGGGGCAATTGATGGAACACATATTGCATTTGTCCCCCCATGCCAGAATGAACAGGTCTTCAGAAATCGTAAAAGTTTTCACTCAATGAATGTGCAGATGGTGTGTTTGGTGGACCAGTACACCTCCTATGTCAATGCTAAGTATCCAGGCTTGGTGCATGATGCTTTTATCCTGAGGAATAGCAGCATCCCAAATGTGATGGCCCAACTCCAGAGGCACAGGGTGTGGCTAATAGGTGAGCCCTGGTTCCCACCCAGTGGCTGTTTGTGTATGGGCATGGTGAGGGTCATATGGCATGGTGTGTGGCTAACAGTTGTCCCTCGAAATTTGCAGGTGACTCTTGTTACCCCAACCTCTTATGGCTCCTGACCCCTGTGAGGAATCCCAGGACAAGGGCATAGGAACATTACAATGAGGCACAATGGGTGAACAAGAAGGATAATAGAACGGACCTTTGGCCTCCTGAAGGACAGGTTTCAGTGCCTCCATCTAACAGGTGGATCCCTGTGCTGCTCACCCAAGAAGGTCTGCCAGATAATCGTGGCATGGTGCATGTTGCACAATCTTGCCTTGAGACACCATGGGGGTGATTCTGAGTCTGGCGGGCAGCGGAGGCCGCCCGCCAGACTTCCCCCACCAAAATACCGCTCCGCGGTCGAAAGACCGCTGAGGGTATTTTGGGATTTGCCCTGGGCTGGCGGGCGACCGCCAAAAGGCCGCCCGGCAGCCCAGGGCAAATCATCCTTCCCACGAGGACGCCGGCTCAGAATTGAGCCGGCGGAGTGGGAAGGTGCGACGGGTGCAGTGGCACCTGTCGC
This sequence comes from Pleurodeles waltl, assembly GCF_031143425.1. Taxonomy (NCBI): domain Eukaryota; kingdom Metazoa; phylum Chordata; class Amphibia; order Caudata; family Salamandridae; genus Pleurodeles; species Pleurodeles waltl. Next base: position 145,776,355 of record NC_090451.1, read on the forward strand.
GTATTTCAGTGTCTGCATAGCAGACACTGAAATACAAAGTGGGGCCCTCTTACGGGGGCCCCTGCAGTGCCCATGCCATTGGCATGGGCACTGCAGGGGCCCCAGGGGCCCCGCGGCACCCCCTTCCGCCATCCTGTTCCTGGCGGGAGACCCGCCAGGAACAGGATGGTGGTAGGGGGTGTCAGAATCCCCATGGCGGCGGAGCGCTCTCCGCCGCCATGGAGGATTCACAAGGGCAGCGGAAAACCGTCGGGAGACCGCCGGTTTTCCGCATCTGACCGCGGCAGAACCGCCGCGGTCAGAATGCCCTACGGGGCACCGCCAGCCTGTCGGCGGTGCTCCCGCCGACCCTGGCCCCGGCGGTCTCTGACCGCCGGGGTCAGAATGACCCCCCATGTGTCTTTTCTGCAGGGGTAGGAGGCTGGAGATGGACCCTGTAGACAGTGAAGATGAGGAGGCAGAGGATGAGGATGAGGACAACAGAACTGCAGTGATACGTCAATACTTCCAATGACACACAGGTAAGACAGTGGTACTTCACATTTCATTGACAGTTTTGTGTTTGACATTGTCACTGGCAGGCTGTTATTTCCCACTTCTATGGCCACTCACTGTACCCTTTGGCAACTCTTTTTGCAGATGTTGGTACCCCACTATCACTCCTGGTGTGTTTACTGCAGCAACTACAGGTCTTTCCTATGTATACATTACTGTACAGTTGAATTGCAATGTTTAAACATTGTTAAACGAATGCATACTTAAATCATTTTACATACTCCATATTTTTTCAAAGGGTGTTTATTTAAGTGCTATGAAGAAAAGGGGCTAGAGCAATGGGCTGGGGTGATGATGGAGGAAAGTCCAGGGTTGAGTCCAGTCTATTGGTAGTACAGGTGCATTGTCCAAGGGGACATAGGAAGGGGAGCAATGGCAGTTCAAGGTGGACAGAGTGACAGAGGGGGACACAAGGGTGACATTCAGGAGAGTCTTATTTCCTGGTAGGGGTCTTGTCAAGTGTCTCTGGCTTCTGCCTGGATCGCAGGGAACATTTGTGTGGTGGTTCACCTTATGCAGGGGAATGGGTGCTGGTGGCCTGTTGATCTTGTGGCGGGGCCTCCTGTCCACTAGCAGGAGCGGAGGTGGAGGGCTGTTCAGATGTTTGGCTAGTGGCAGGGGCCTGCTGGTGTGAGACTGCCTCCCTCATAATGTTGGCCATGTCTGCCAGCACCCATGCAATAGAGACCAGGGTGGTGTTAATGGCCTTCAAGTCCTCCCTGGTCCCCTGGTACTGTCCCTCCTGCAGCCCCCTGTACTCCTGCACGTTGTCCAGGATCTGGCCCAGCGTATCCTGGGAATGTTGGTATGCACCGGGTATAGCAGCAGGCATAGGTGTTCCGGCAGTGACCGTCCCTTGTATAAATCAGAGTGGATTTTTTAGAGCCTGGACTACCCCGATGTGGCCCTACCATTAGTTTTTGGAGGGTTTTGATTTCCTCATTTGTGGGAACACCCATTATTTAAAGGATTAGGTATGTAATTAGGTCCTGACGAATCGCGTAAGATAATTCTTTGAAAAAGTGAGAAACATGTTGACCAACTACATAAAGTGACACAGGGGACCCTGTGTGCACTGTCTCTTTCTTATTATTCCCTATTAAGAGACATAACAACTATACCTACCTGTTTTTGGGGTATGTGGACATTATTCCACCAATTCCCGTTTTCTGGTTTTAATCATGTCAGAGGTATCAGCATGAGAATAAAAATCATTAGTCTTTACCGCTAGTCATTTTTAACATTCTTCCTGTATACCAATCCTTCACACTTTTTTGTTTTTGACCGGCTACATACGATTTTCAAAAGATCTCCGGCAAAGAGCCCCCTTGTGGGGCCCGTCAGGCATTGCAGTGCCGGCCTGACGAGGAGCTGAGCCCTATGATGAAGCATGTCACCGGATGGGGAGTGAGGGTTCTTGCTTCGAAAAATGTTGGTTTCCATCTACTGATTGGACCATCCCCTGGAAGGAAATCTTCTACATTGCTTGGAACCGTGTGTAACTTTTTTTGATTCATTGTCTAGTGGGAGCCTTACGCACGGGACCAGTAGTTTGTACTCCGAACATCCAATTTTTTGCCCCTCCTTTTGTTGTTTCTCCAATGTTGGTATGCACCCAGTAACTCAGTGAGTGCCTCCTGGAGAATCGGTTCCCTGGGCCTGTCCTCCCCCTGATACACAGCAGTCCTCCCAGCTTCCCTGTTGTCCTGTGCCTCTGTCCCCTCAACCGTGTGCCCACTGCCACTGACCCCAGGTCCCTGATTGTCTTGGGTATGGGGGTGCCCTGGGGTCCCCTGTAGTGGTGGATACACTGCTGATTGATGTGTCCTGGGGACAGAGGTATGGGCATGCTGGGTGGGTGCTGTGGGGGTGTTTCCTGAGGGTGAGGCTCTGTGGTGGTGTGTGACTGTGGCTGGGTAACCGACTGTCTGGAGGTCCCTGATGGGCCAGGTTGGTCATCTAGATCCAGGTGACCAGAGTTGCTGTCATCACTGTGGGCCTCTTCTGTGGGGGGACTAGATGTTGCTGGCACCTCTTCTCTGGTGACATTGGCTGGGATACCTGTGGGGATGTATATGCATTGTTATTATTTCTGTGTGTGACATATTGTGCATGGGTGGGTTGCCCTCTACGGTTGTTATTGCCCTGGCAGCTTTTCCTTGTGTGAGTTGTTATGTGGTGAGCTAGGTGATTCTCCATTGTGCATGCTTTAATGGTTGGTGTTCATGCAGGGCTGTCAGTGGTGTCCATGCATTGGTGGCGCATGTTGGGCTTGCCATTGGGAAGAGTGGGTTGTGATGGTGGGGTGTGTGGGAGGTGGTGAAGTGATGGGAGTGAGGGTGAGGGAGGGGGTATGTGATGGCATGCAGGTAGGGGGTTAGTAGTAGTATAGAGTTGACGTACCAGAGTCCAGTCCTCCTGCTATTCCTGCCACACCCTCAGGATGCATGATTGCCAAGACTTGCTCATCCCATGTTGTTAGTTGTGGGGGTGGAGGTTGGGGTCCACCGCAAGTCCTCTGTACTGCGAGCTGGTGTCCTGCAGCACTGGAAAGTACATTCCCCCATAGGTCATTCCACCTCTTCCTGATGTCATCCCTGGTTCTTGGGTGCTGTCCCACGTCGTTGACCCTGTCCACGATCCTCCGCCATAGCTCCATCTTCCTAGCAATAGATATCTGCTGCACCTGTGCTCCAAACAGCTGTGGCTCTACCCGGATGATTTCCTCTACCATGACCTTCCGCTCCTCCTCAGAGAATCTGGGGTGTTGTTGCGGTGCCATGGGTGCAGTGTGAGTGGTGTGGGTGAGGGTGTGTAGGGTGATGTGTTGGGGTGTGTGATGTGAGGTGCGTGGGTGGTGTATAGGTGATGGTGGTATGTGGATCTGATTGTGTGAGTGGTCTTGCTGTCTCTCTCTGGTGCCTATGGTTTGTATTCGTAAAGGGCTGTGGGTAATGTGGGTGTGTGTTTTATAGTGGTGTGGCTGTGGTGTGTGTGTCAGATGTGTGTAGTGTAAATTGTCCAATGTAGCGTTGTTTTGTTTGAGTGTGTATTTTGAACGCGGGGTAGGAACTGCCAATGGTTTACCGCAGTTGAATTTCCGCCGTGGTGATTCGTGGGTCATAATGTGGTGGGCGTAGTTCTGTTGGTGTAACGGTGTGGGTTTTAATACCGCCAGTTTATCACTGACCTTTGGTGTGGCGGACTTGTGTGTGTGGCTGTATAGTGACGGATTGGTGTGTGTGTGTCATAATATGGTGAGCGGATATCCGCGGCGGTATGGTGGCGGCAGTCAGCATGGCAGTAAGTGGGATTTACCGCCAATGTCATAACAAGGGCCAATGTACCCAACCAGAATTCTGGAACAAAGTATGGAAATACTTTATGTTAATGATTTCTCACTCTCATAGTTGCAGGCAACCTTTGGTTAACATTCTAAAATAACAGAATAGTCACTTGGGGCCTTCGTCATAGTCTATAAAAAAGCAGAAATTTCTTGGTCGTGGTTTTTTCATGAATCTTTCATTGGCTCTGCATTTCAATTGATTTATGCTAATCTTTTGGAATAAATAAGGAAGAAAACTAGCCTAGTTGTAGACTTCTATGTGCATTCCTAGTTGCCTACACTTCGAAATGTCTGGGAGTTAACAGTTCACAGTAGTACGTAATATGGACATGCTTATTTACACATCTTTCTATTTCACCATTTTTTCTCCAGCTGGAAACTAATTGTTCAAGGGGTGTCCCAAATCCCTTTAACATTACTCCTGTTTGTGTTTAATTGTTGTTCAATTTATTTTACACTTTCTATAAATTTGTAGGTCTTAAGACAGGACAGCGTTGGGTTATCCTCCATTTTGTGGAGCATATGCTAAATTTTGCAGAAGATCCAGTCAGGGAATCTTCTTCTCAACAGAGATGCTGTAGTGGAGTACAATGGGCTGGCGTAATCTCCTCTGAATTCAACACTTGTTCAGCGAATTGGAAGATTTTCTGATACTTGTGTGACTATATATCCGTAGTTTGTACTTTGATCCTTTAGTCGCTAGTTTTTACATTCAACTTTAAAAATTCATATCTTCGGTTATACAGATTGGATTTTTGTTGTTTTGGTGTCAAATAATTTATTAAAATGTACTCTATTTGTCTAAAATGGTGCCTCACAGCAGCACTAGAGTGAGTTCACGTTCATCAGAAAATTAGCCACAACTGTTGAACTTGGGGCACTGTTGGCCCAGGGAGCAGACAGGCTCCAGCATATGCCTCGGAAGCAGAAGGGGGCTACAAATCATCAAGGCCTCCCTGCCTCAAAATGCCCACCTCTCTCCTGTGCACCAGTTGTGAATGACAAAAATCAACCTTACCTTAGCGTTTGCAGCCAGATGATGCTCAAGCATAACTTGTGAAAGATGAATGAAGACTATGGGCCTGATTTTGATCGCAGTGGGCAGGTTACCCCATCACAACGGTCACAGATAACCTGTTCGCTGAAATATAAATCTCATAGGAGAAAATGGGATTTATATTTTGGTGGATGGGTTATCCATCACCGTTGTGATGGAGTAACCCATCTGGCAGAATCTAAAACAGACCATGGGTCTCTATGTCTCAAAGGAAAAAATTGCTCAGTTTTCAAATGAATAGCAACAAAAAGTGGGGCTTTACATTTCCAAACAAACGCTGCTCAGCCTGGGCATCATGGCATGGAGCAGGTTTATGTATACAGTGCAATTGTACGTCAGAAGGATGAAGCTAGGTTTCTTTATTGACAAAACACACACTACCATCACCTCAAGTTACTTTACCTGTAAACAATTCACAGGATGTTTCTGGTGCCAGAAAAGAGATAATTTTCAACTGCCAACTAAGTAAAGTCCATCCCCTGATGCCCACTTCCACAATGTGTTATTTTGTTGAGATATACATTCATTATGAAACTATTGGTGTAGAAAAAACTTGAATGTGACATACAAGTACTATTTTGTTCTTCAGAAACTAATTTTGAAATATCTTAGCCGGTTAGTGAGTGTCCTCTTACAAGAGAAGGAAGGTGTGCATATGGACCAATCACTTTACTGGATTACCATTGTGCATGACCAAACTAAAATCCTGGTGATATTCGACATTCAATCAAAGTGTTGGCTTATCTCCCTCCCAAAATACATGTTTTCAACCTTCCAACAATAAGAATGGTGTCTGTTCGGTTCATGCTCTGCTGATGCAAATTGTTCTAGAAATATTGGCGTCCTCAGAGTTGTACAGAGGATACATGTGCATAGAGGGTGCCATCAATGCATGTCGGTGGTTAATAAAAAGAGTACCTGCAGGAGCCCATAGTGAAAGGATACGGCCACTGGAAGCAGTATTTGGTCCAGGCTCTATGGCATGATGATGGAGACTAGGAGGAAGCTCTAACCATCAAGGAAACAAGAGGGACATGGGAACCATGTGGGGGCCAGCTAATGGTAAGTAAAGTGAGGTGGGAGCCACGTGGGAGCCAGCCAGTGGTAAGTAAAGTGAAGTGGGAGCCACGTGGGAGCCAGCCAATGCTAAATAAAGTGTCATGGTAAGTAAAGATGAGTATTAGGCAGATTCTAATTTTTGTTTTTTTTACATTTTATTACAAAACCCCAAGACAACACAAAAGAAGGCTTTCCCAGCATTGCAACGAAATACATGACAGATTAGCAAAGAAAACATTGTTACCACTAACAATCCCACGTTAAATACCTCATATTACAATCAAAATAACCACAGTAACATGATTACTGTGACAAACTCATCCCTGTATCACTCCCATCATATGAAATTACATAAAAATCACACCATGTAATCCTATCATTTCTACAGCAATATACCTTAAAGACTAGAATCGGGATCTTGATTGCACAATTATTCTGTGACCTGAGCCCAGATCTGTTTCCCCTCTATACAAGCCTTCATGCCTCTCCTTGAATATAGAGCTTTTTCCAGGTTAAAGATATTTAACAAGCAAGCCAACCAATGTTGAACCGTTGGGGCGGGGGAGTATTATCTAGCCAAACCAAAGTAATGGACAAGAAACTCATAACCACAGCGATAAATATGAACTGCTGAGAGGAACCAAGACCTGCTTCTTCTTGTACCCCAAATAGGATGAGCTGTGGGGAGAGAATAACATTACTTTTTAGGGAGACTGCAAGAAACTTTGTGATTTCTCTCCAGAATAATTCTAGCTTGGTACAATCACAAAACGTGAATAATGTCTGCCTTAGGATACTGACAACGTGGACATGAGGCGGCAGTTACCCTCCCCATTTGGCAATGTTCTCTGGTGTATAAGTCGAAAAATGCTTTGCTAATGCTGGGCCAATAGATTGGCCGAAACCAGTGTAGTTTGTGCTACTTCCATTGAGTCCAAAAAAGGCCATTTGAGGAACCCAGCTTAATCCGTCACTTTTCAGCTTGTTTTCCAATATCTTCTCTTGAGAAATAAAGTAGATCTTTATGTATCTGACCTATATAGTGCAGAATTCGCTGCCCGTTATTCGTTCCATCAAGTCCACTCTCTCAAACTCCTGCAGACCCCAGCCATCTTAGCTAGGAAGGCCCAGATTTGAAGATACTTAAAAAGGGTTTCTGGGGCATCTCATGATTTGAACATAATTCTCCAAAAGAAACTATCCCTTCAGAAGAAAACAAATTACCCAGTCTCCCGAGCCCTGAATCTATCCAATCTGTAACAAGGTAATCCCTGAAGATATCCAGAAGCATTGAGTTTCTGTAAATCATTGTATAATGGTGAACTCGCCCTAGCCCTATTTTTTCCATATTTCCTGCTCTCCCTTAAATGCTTCTGGTAAAGTCTTAAATTGCACTTTTTTGAAATAGCTGGTTTCTACTTGTCGGAAAAACTGCCATAGGCCTCATCAACCAAAAGTAGTTGGAAGATTATGGGAATCTCTTCCACCGCCTTATCCCATCAATACTCTCTAAATAAAGTGCACATGTACTGACAGGTTACTGCCCAATAGTAGAGTCTAAAATCTGGGACTGCCCATATCCCTCTGTCCCCGGGTGGGATTAGCCATTTAAGAGCACACCTAGCTGTTGAGTAGCCCCAGATAAAGAGTGTGATCATTTTATTCATAGCAGTAAATAAATAATGATTGAATTCTAGAGGAATAGCCTATAACAAATATAATCATTTTAAGATGATCATTTTGATGACGTTGCAAAGTCCTACTACAGATACATGTAAATTATCCATTCTCTAGAGATCCTTATTAGCTTTATCAATGATAGGGGCTAAATTAATTTCAACTAGTAAATCCAGTTTGGTCGCCATAGTAATCCCTAAATAAACAACCTTCTCAACTACCCTTTCATCCTCATACGAAACATACTTATGCAAAATCACCTGCATTTTACTGCGATTAAGTAAAAAACCAGGGAAACTCCCAAATTCCTGAGCCTCTTTTTCTATCTCTGCAATGGCGTTTTCTGGTCTAGACGTGACTATAGCTATATCATCAGTGTAGGCCAATACTTTAGTATCCATTCCCTGTTGATGCATTGGTGTTATTGGGGGTTGGATTCTATTTTTAGTTTTAAGGGGTTGACATATAAAGAGAAAAGCAGAGGGGAGCACGGGCACCCTTGCCTAGTTCCTCTCTGTATTTGTATTTCCCAATACTTCGTGCCCATCAGTTGGACACGGATCGTGGGTTTGTAATATAATTACCTTATTGCATTAATATATCTGAACCTCTCTTAAACTGACCCATCACAGTCCATAGGTATTTCCAAGAAACCCTGTGAAACTCCTTTTTGGCATCTAATTAAATCAGAGCCATAGGGCTCCTGTCCAACAATGCTGCATCACAAAATGTGATAGCATGACAAATGTGATCTATAGGTCCCCTTCCAGGTATAAACCCATGCTGTCTGGTAGACACAATCTTTCCAATCACTGAGCTCAAACATGAGGCAAGCACCTTTGCAAATATCTTAGCATCGCTATTGATTAACGTAATTGGCCTATAAAGACCCTGGCTCTTAAGGTGGTTTGCCTTTTTTGGGGGGAAATACCAAAACATTAGCCATGCGCCACAAATCAGGAGCAGCCTGCTCTTTCTGAATTTGCACAAAAGTCAAAAACAGATCTTCCCTTAACTGTGAGGAGAAAATCTTATAAAATTCCATCAGGATTTTATCCACCTTGACAGCTTTGCCCGAGACCAGTTCTCTTATTGCAGTTTGCATTTCCTCCCAGAAGAGAGGGGCTTTCATTGAATTTCGATATTTCATGCTTAACCTTTCAAAGACAATTGATTTTAAAAGTTGTACTAACTTTCCCTCTGCTTCTTCCTCAACTACTCCAGCTCCATAGAGTCTTGAATAGTTCTCTCGGACATCTTCTCAAATTCCCTCAAGATCAGAGACTACCAACCCCTTGAAAATCTTTTGAATCCCTTATTTCAGACTGGACAGTTTTCTGCTGAGTCTGGTGTAGCCAGAAGTTGCCCCACCCGATCACTATACTCCTAGCACTACCTCTTGAATGTTAGAATGTTTTCTTAAGCCTTCTTTCCTGATCATTAATCTCCACTTTGACTAATCTGACCTCACATTAAACTTTTTAGATATCTTGACCTCTCAAAACTGCTGAAATTTACTCCACCTCTGCCTCTTCAAGAGAGTTATATAACTCCTTTGTACATGCATTTTCTTTCTTTTGATGATTTAACAGAAAACTGAGCATCTCACCCCATACCCCTGCCTTAAATACATCCCATTTTGCCCCCAACAGATGCACACCCCCTATTTATCTCTATAAACATAGAAATACAGCCCTCCATATGTTGAACATATGCTTCATCAGTTGGTAACGTTCTCTTAAAAGTTCAGTCCCACATACATTTGAATTCAGGCTCATCCCTGCTAATCCTAATACCACTGGGTTATGATCGGACATTACTCTGGGAAACCTTTCTATCTCAAAGCCATTTCCCAAATTTCAGGAGATAAAAAAGTAGTCCATCCTGATGTGTAAACAATGAGGGGAGGAATAATAGGTAAAACCCAGATCTGACACTTTCAGTTCAGACCAGGCATCAATAAGCCCATGATTAGATCCTAGCCAGACCAATGACATGTAAACCTTTGGCTTCTGTCCTGAATATAAATGTACTCCTCCCTCTAGTATCCCCCTCCTTATGTTGGTATTAAAGTCCCCATTTATCACAATCGAGGTCAGCCAAAGTGCCACTTCACGGACAAGCCAGTCGAAAAGCCCCAGGTCATCCAAGATTGAACCGTATATTAGTTTAGTTTAGGAAATTTGTAAAGCACATGGCTACCAGAAGGCCTCCCTGGTCTGAAAGGTGAATGACAGCTCAGGGCAAAAAACCCACAAAAGAACTATGATGAGAATAAGAAAGTCTTCAGGTTTTTACGAAAAGGTAGTTCTAGATGTTCTTGTCGAAGTTCTAAGGGGAGGGAGTTCCAGAGGTGAGCAGCTTTAACTAAAAAAGAGTTACCTCCCCAAGAGGTTCTCTTGAATCAAGGAGTGTGAGCTAACAGGGCAGCAGAGGATCTCAAAGTCCTTGTAGGAACATAAAATGAAGTGTCTTGCCTAAGATATTTAGGCCCCTATTATGAAGGGCTTTGTGTGTTATGCATCCGGCCTTAAAGTTAACCCGATGTTTTATGGGTAGCCAGTGGAGGGAGACTAAAGCAGGTTTAGCCGATATATGTCTAGGTGTATTCAGGAGTAAACTTGCGGCCGCATTTTGCACTACCTGCAGTCTCCTTATCACATAGCCAGGGGAGCTGAGAATGAGGGAATTACCATAATCCAGTCATGACAATATCAGGGCCTGGATAAGAAGTCTCCTGACAAGAGGAGGCAGGAGATTGAGAATTTTCTTCAAGATTCTTAGGAGGCAAAAGCAGGATGAGGCAATCTTTTTGGATTGCTGATCCATCGTAAGGCGCCGGCTAGCCAGAAGCCTAGGCTCTTTATACGGTCCTTGGGGGGCGGAAGTAGTGTAGGAAAGTTAGAGGGGCACAATTACCCACAATCATTACTTCTGACTTTCCATCATTTAGTTTAAGTTTGGACTCAGTCATCCATTTGGCTACATCTGCGAGACAGGATGAAAGGTTTGTATGACAGGTACCCTCAGTGTTAGAAAGTGACACTACTAACTGTGTGTCATCAGCATATGAGACCAAAGAGAGGTCATGGAGGTTCCACAACTTTGGCTAAAGAAGAGAGATAGATATTAAAAAGTGTGGGACTCAGCGAGGAGCCCTGAGGGACACCGCATGTAACGGAAAATGTTTTAGACAGAAACGACTGGTCAAGGACTTGAAAGGTTCTACCCTTCAGGAATGAGGAAAACCAGCTCAATACTGTGCCTTCCATTCCTATAGCAGAAAGTCTTTGATGGAGGGTGTTGTGATCTACAGTGTCAAATGTGGCACTGAGATCTAACAGGATGATAGCTGCATGTCCACCATGATCTAACAGTTGGCGGGCGTGTTCCTTGACTGCTAGTAGAGCTGATTCTGTGCTGTGCTGGAGCCTGAATCCCATTTTAGAGGGGTCCAGAAGTTCATGGTCTTCTAGGAAACATGTCAACTGATTATTGACCTGTTTTTCCATTATCTTAGACAGAATCGGGAGAAGAGCAATAGGCCTATAGTTGCTCAGCAATGTGGGGTCAAGCTTAGGTTTTTTCAGTAGGGATTTGACCACGGCATGCTGAAGGGATTGAAGTATAAATCCCGAAGTTAAGAAATGGTTCAGAATGTTAGTCGAAATAGGAGATATTATGTTGGAAGCCAGCGCTAGAATAGAAGGAGGGGCAGGGTCAAGGGGAGATCCTGATTTTATATTATGCAGATAGTTGGTGACAAGTGCCTCTGTCAGAGGCTGAAAAACTGCAAGCGAAACCGGTGAGGTCTGGAAGCTGATGTGCGTTGTAACCGTCTATTTTTTGGCCGGAAAGGACCGGGAAGGAGGAATAAATATCAATGATCTTTTTTCTGGAAGAAATCTTCCAAATTATTACTATGATCAATAAAGGCCTCTATAGGAAGGTCACCAGGGGAAATATGAGTGAGTTCTTTAAAGATCTGGAAAATCTCTTTTCGAGAATTAGCAGATTGTTCCATTCTAGTACTGTAAAATGTAGATTGAGCTGATTTAATTCCCTCATGATAGGCTCTAATAGTTGCCCTGTACAATTTATTTGAGGAAATGTGTAGTCTTTTCTCCACCTTCTCTCTAGCTTCTTACACTCTTTTTTTTGTTCCAGAACAAACAAACCAGAAGACAAGAGTAACGATACCCTGTTGAAACAAGAATAAAGATACCCTTTAAATGGTGACAGTTATTACGTATCTTCCAGCCTTATCTGTCTTAGTACAGTTCAACTTACAGCTGTTCTTCCGGGCTAGAATGACTACCCACCGTATCTTAGATCCTTGTGTTGTATATCCTATCAACATAAATTCCAATAATTCTAATAGGTGCTTTTAGCCCCCCTCCATATGAGTCTCTTACAGGCAGAAAATATCTGCCTGTAATACCTTCAAATCTAGGGCCACTTTCCTTCTTCTGTGATTGTCATTCAGCCCACAGATATTCACGGTAGCTAGTCATATCTTACACATTATTGTTCTGTAGAAAAACCAGCGGCCCAAAAAAACTCCCAGCATACATTCATAAAGCAGTTCTCCACCCCTTATCAGGGATAAAACCCCTTTTTTCTTTGTTCCACCTCATGTGTTGTCCCTACCCAGCTTCCCCTGCGCAGCCCAATATCCCCAACCCCTTCCCATTGTGACAGAGTCCACCAATGCCCACCCGATCCCTCTCCTCCACGCTGAGGCAATCAGACCACCCATGGCCTGAGTGATGACAATCTGAGAACCCCTTCTTGCCCCACCACTTACCCTCCTTTTGCTAATTCACAGCATATTGAGAAAACTTTAAATAGAATAAACTGAAGGTCTTGCATTTACTGTTTCTAAAGGCGTCCCCTCTAATCAAATAATTCTATTATACAATTATAGTACGCCTTCATTGTAGAGCTTCAGAACTTCATTGCCCCCTTTGGTGTGCCAGCCATTCTACTAGAATCTTAAATCAAGTGCCCATATATCCTACTGTATGGTGGCTGCCGAAAGAGAATAAGGACCCCCCTAATCTAATGCCATAGGCATGTACTAAGCCCCTTTTAGGATTGTCCTTTTAAATATGATTGTGCAAGCAAAGCACAAGCGCTGGGCAAGTGAAACCTGAAAATAGGACCCTCCAATGTATCCTTCAGTTCACTTTCCAGAAGGACTCTCACAGGACTGCCTGCTGCTATGGCCTGCTGTAGTCTGCTGTGTACTTCAGGAGACTCCTTTGTTGCACCTGGAAGTACTGATTTGCTGCCAAACGCCTGTCCAGAACCCTCAGAGACCTACCCTGCCTTTTGAGCCCTGTTCTATTTCTTGAACTCAGGACTACAAGAGCGAGTCCACTGATTAGTTGGCAAGCCTCCTGGTCACAGCCTTGCACAACTAATTGTCTGTGGCTAGCACTTTGTTCTTTTTCGGCGCTAGTTTTTACAGTGCTTTTTTAAAATTCATACCTCCACTGCTACTGATTGGATTGTTATCATTTGGTGTCAAATAATTTATTACAAGTTTCACTATTTTACAAAATTTGTGTGGGGTGTTTCTTGAGTTGTGTTTTTACTTTATTATTGTTTGTGTGCTGCATAAACACTTTACACATTGCCACAGTGAAACCTATCAGAGTGTTAGGCAGAAGTTAATTTGGTGACTTTTGTGGTTCACCCTGACAGCTATTGTGGTTGTTTCTGGAACAGGCTAAATACCCTACTCAACCAACAACCCAACTTCTGACTGTTGTATTCTTCACTAACAAGCATGATAAGCATCAATTTATCTTTACTGACATCTGTGAAGACAAGTAATAGAAGTATTGATTCATTACTTGTAGCATGCCTGCAGTCTCCTACTACAGATGGATAAGCTAAATTCAATATAGAATTAAAACTTTGCAGATATTTTCCCAGTTTGGAGGAACACCTATTAACCTAGGGACAGGATAAAAGCATAGGGCTGACAACATATTTAACTCAGTATGTCAGTACTTAGTATTTTCAAGTTATGTTCATAAAGATCTGTGACTATCAGTTGACTATGTTCACAAATTCTGTCCTGTAAAATCTGTCTGATTCTATAAGTTAGGGCCTGATTTAGAATATTGTAAACAGCGTACTCTATCACTATTGCAAAGGAATACCCTGTCCACCAAAATGTCAGTCCACACGCCTCTCTAAAGACACATGGACCTTAAGTTTTCTGTTAACGGCACCCCAGTTGACATCCATCAATGGGAACCTTCCTCCAACACCCTCATGGAGAAGAGGCCGTCCGTGTTAGTACATTACATTATGTGCTCTATTTAGGATGGATAGTGTAATTTGTTTTCCTCCCCATCACTACCCAGAAAAAACATGCAGTGATCAGTGTACGTAGATGACGGCTGGGTCAGTTGTAATCTATAAATTTAGCAGGGGGTAGTTGGTGAAACCCTAAATCAGACTCTTAGTTTCCTTTAGCTATAATCCAAATCAGTCTTCCTAACGTTTCCTTGTTGTCCTATGTAAATTCACGGTCCAGTCTTCTTCTGCTGGCTTCATGATTTCGAGCCTGGTGCCTTTCGATCCCAACTCGCACAATTTGCTGGCAGTCATGTTAATTTCAATGAACAATGCTTTTCATCTCCTTTCCTTTATAAAAGTTATATAATGCAATAACGATATCTGGCTCACTTAGACGTCAACTGGTTAATTAATAACTGTCCTCGTCACAGTGCCAGAATTGAATTTTTACGATGCTGGAATATGCCAATAATCTCTCTTGGTATCTGGTAGCCATAGTCACGGGCTCACATCATTAGTGACTTGAATGTATACAGCGACTGAACAATAAAGAATCGAGCACCAAGCAAAAGGACTGATTTGATTTGATTTAGGATCCGATAGAGTGTACTCCAGATTACAGCTGTACCTACCAATATACAATGTGCTGCCAGCCTTTGCCCCAAGCTACATATGACCCCATTCTTGAAATCAATATTGCTTCTCACAACAATCAGGTTAACCAATAATTAGATCCCCCACAGTAGAAGTTATTACTGCAAGGATAACAATTATTTGGTGACTAGAGGGATGTCAATAGAAAAGGTAAGGTTGTCTGTTTATGCTCATGAATTCATTATAATCACCACCAAACACAGCAACGAAGCCTACTCCACAGTTTAATATTTAACTACAGTATGCAGAATTAATTACCATCTATCCATCACAATTGCGGTTCTGGTTTAGCCCCAAACCAGAGACATTTTACCGAAAAACTAATCAACCAGAGCATTACTAATCCTTTCCAAAATTTAAAAGACACCAAACACCGCCCAGAAATCAAACACGATACTGTTAGAACTGCTTACTATAGTCCCAAAAAACATAACCACCACCAAGTAGGAGTAGAACAAATTGTTCAATAGCTACCTAAAACACAAATAAAAAAGAAGAGATTAGACATGAATGGCATAGAATTAATTTACAGCCGAAATCATTCTGAGTAATACCCCCGTTAGACGATTATAAACAATGGAAATTCAGAATATCCCCCCTGACCACACAAATCCAAAAGGCAAATATTCAAACCAAAGTGAAAGAGACACAATAGCCACCAAAAAAAACACACAGATGACCTTCTTCCAGTCTAAAATGAAAAAAATATCCAGAAACTGTATCTTCACATAGCATTTCTAACAACACATTAATACTGAATCCTTGTCTCCCATAATAGCTTCAAACATTTACCAAACTAAAGCTCAACAAGACATTAAAAAACAAGAAATCATTGCAATCAATGGTATGCACTATCACAGAGCCACGCCTTCAAACGTTTGTGCAAACACTAGCACCACAACACAGTAGAAACATTGAATGAATCCCTAGAACTTAAATCAAGCGCCACCCTAATGAAACAGGTACTTAAAATATATTTGATCCTAAAACCCAAAGCAAACTTCAGGGTCCCAACATTCTACCTATATCAGACATTATGTGCATTCTCAAAATGGTAGAAAAGGAAGCAAACAAACTGATATAGGCGGATGGTAAACCACTTTCAGAATGTTAAGAAGTGTCCAGGCCACCCAAATAAACCAGAAACAATTCTGAAACATAATTGCTTTAAGTGACACAACTCAGCTGTCCTGATACTGCCCAGTTTCTCTGTGGCATATGACACTGATGACAACCACACAAACTTTTAGATCAAACTGTGAGACAATAAGGCCCATATTTATACTTTTTTTTAACGCCGCATTTGCGCCGCTTGGGAAGCTGGGGGGTCGCTACCCGGAAGTACTGGCATACATTTTACTAATGGGTACTCTCTGTTACTTACCAGTTGTAGAAACGGAGTATGAACATACGCAAATTAAGACCAAACATGCAGACGCCTTCATTTAGTCTCTTCTGGTCTTCTCTTCAGTCCCTCAGCAGACAGCAGACAGCAGCTGGCTCGCTGCCTCGTGAGAAGTGAGGGCATAGCAGGCAGTGGGTGATTTTTGACCCCGGTTTCTCTGTTCCTGATCTCGATATAAGAGCTATAACATTAGAATGCCATTGTACTCATGAACATACGACTTGATTAGTTCACTGGTAACCAGGCTGTAAAGTTAGATGGTTACTTTTGATATGAGCTCATAAAACGATAATGGAAACCCTGTGGGAGCACCTCCGTACCCTCCAGAGACAGCCTTATACAATCCCAGGAATGACATCGAATGATTAATCACTCATGGGCATGCACGCATACCAGCAGATTACCTGGCCAGGAGGAAGTTTCATTTTGCGTATATTATAAAATGTAATGTGCTGACCAATGTTAATGACACTGCAAGACCCTGAGTACCTTGAGAAGGTCCCGTTATCAGTTTCTGATGGGACTCCCTTGACATTTCCTTTAAATTACTATGGTAACAGAATGCACTCAATTATCAATAGTAGAAAAGTTTTATTACCGTCAGGAATGTTACTATTTACCATTTTGTGGAAGTGGATTAACTCACTTCCATCTGGACTGACAAAGGAAATTCACACTAATGCCCTGATTACCAGTAGTTCAGTGTTTTCCAATTCCTGAATAAACTTCTGTTTGAGAAGCGTATAGTATTCCAACTGGTTCAAATTGAAGGCGTACAGTAATTACAGTGTGAAATTAATATTTCTCCCGTTGCTACATTTTTAACAGGGACAAATGGTACCGTATTTACCGTACCATGCAGATTTTGGTGCGGTAAGCCCCATAATACGTGTGTTTTTCACAAGAAAATCATAATAGATGGCATTTGTACTTGATAAATAACATACCACAACATATCATTACTTATCTGGTGCGATATAAAGCACCTGGATTCCTACAAACTTGGAATCAGTGCCTATATTTTTCAGGTCCGTACACCGCTGAATTCAAAACTAGAACGTTCATTTCAAAATGTGATGCCCACAACCAATTATATGTGTATTTAGTTTGCATTACCATTCATGTTCTCCTAATCTTACCATAATGAAGTAGAGATTCTTTTGAATCACCTCAAGCTTATTCTTTTTTTTTTTTTGCAATTTCATAAAGTGTCATGTCGATCAGAATGAGCTAGGAGGGCCACTCTTGGTGAGTGTCAATCCTGCTTTGAGCAGCATTAAGAGGAGGCTGATTCGTATAAAATGGTTCCCACGGGCCAATGACATGAACCACCAATTTATGAACCTCATAAATCGCTTACTGCCACTCTACACTGCCCAACCCTCCACCTTAAATAATAATTTCTATCACTATAAACTACCCACCCCGAGCCTAAAAAATGCCTCACCACCTCTATACCCTATACATTAATGAACCCAACATTCCACAAAATTCCAAGCACTACCCAGCTATCTGCTATAAAAACTCCTCATCAACATCTATAGACTACCCCTCTCTTAGTCCTAAATTCTTCTAACTACTATTACTGCCCTTATGTAAACTGCAAAAAATGAAAAACCTAAATCTATGTTTTATTGTCTTTTAATTACTCAATGATTAACTCATTTAAATGTAACTTTGTTAAATTATATATATATATTTACATGTGTATATATATATATATATTTACATCTGTATATATATATATAGCTAGATAAAAAAGATAAGGTTAAAACACTTAAAATTAGGTTACATAAAAGGACAAAACCTGCAAAGTGAAGAACTAAATACATACCTGCGATGTAAAAACTCCCCATGAAACTCCTGCTACGTATTGACTCCCGATGTAGGGCTTGCAGACTAAAAGTACAGTACTGACTGTGCTGTATGTGTGTCTGTTAGCTAGAGAGTCTTCAATTGTTACTGCCCATGTCCTATTTGTGCTGTGAGTGTGTTGGGAAAAGTGCGTGAACTTGATGTAATTTTCTTTTGTTTATTTACGTAAAAAAGCAGTAAATTATGCGAATTTTCACAAAATGCAAATACATCATTTAGTACTATATTTCAACACAAAATATGCCCCTGATGCATTTTGTGCTAAAAAACACAAAAAAACAATTGCTGTGTTAGCGCGTCAGAGCTTTAAAAAGTAAACTTACAAGGAGATGCGTTTAGGTCAATGAACATTTGGACCACGTTCGGGGACTTCCCATGGCGAGATATTCTCTTTTGACATCACAAATCAATAGATCAATAACTCAATTAATAATCACAGTAACTAATAAACAAGCTAATCAATAACATCAATAAGAATCAATAAGACAAACACCCCGTGACCTTTCAGTCATGAATAACCACACCAATTCAGTTAAGGTTAAGATATTTATTTCCCTATTAGTTACACTCCAATATCATGTTTCTTAGTCTCAGTAGCAATAAGCACATCAAAACCACTACCACTTGGCAATCAGAACAAAACTTAATCAAAGCATAGATTATAAACATTTAGAACAAGACACATGATCAATATGAATGAACTTTAGCAGAGTCTCATTAGTACATTATTCAACAAAGCAAGAACTCAGTCATTTGTCTATTTGCATCAAATACTAGTGAACACCTTAACTAACCGCAAATTAGCATTAGCATGTTGGGCTTCATGCAAAACATTTAGTGAACATGAATTTAGAAAAACATCTAGACTAAGGACTCTATCAAAATCAGCAGTTGGTACCTAGAAAGAAAGGCAAACAGACAAATTCACAATTTCCATCAGATAGTTACCCATCCAACGGCTCAGCAAGCATCGTCAGTCTTCGTCCTCAGGACATCAGTCGATTCACCATTAGCAGGATAGGACGGGGTAAAAAGTCTCAGCATAGCATAACTAACGAATATGAACTTCCCTCATATGGAGGCGAAGTAGGCATCGGGCAAGAACAAATAGAGGATGGTTTAAAATATCAAGAAACTAAACAGCAAAGTCTCGAAGTATATGCCAAAATGGCATAGAATGGCTCAGCAGAAAGGGGATGACACGAATGGCATGGTAGAAAAGGAAGAATGTCCGTTTTCTCCTCGGGTCAAGCGGTTATATCAAAACTGTATAACAAGTCTCTAATTTCCCATTTGGCAATATTTGGTGCATCTTTATCTCCATCCAATAATCCAGTTTACGCTTCACCAGAATTTTCCACAAGTCACAGTTCTCATGTCGATGATTGGCTTAAGTTATTGACATCTTCATCAATTAGAATATCAGGTAAGAAAAGTTACACTTCACGCTCCATTCAGTGTCCCTATTGTTTTCCCTTACTACAGGCGACCTTGCACCTGTTACGAATTACACTGTTGCATTCAGCAGGAATGTCTCCTTGAGCAAGTCGGGTCCCATGAGAAAGAATTCACTACAGCTTCACACGCACATTTCTAGTATCCGGAAAAGTACAGCTTCGTGTCCTTCTGAAAAGCAGCACATTGCACGTTAGAAAAACACAGTTTAATATGAGACCAGGCAGCTAGGCCCAGACTCTTGCTAAATAAGGCCTAGTAATTTAGTCAAGCAATCCCTTAATACATATATCTCTACTTATAATAGGCTAATACAAATTTACTTGGCGTGCCGAAGGAAATATCCAGTATGTAGTACAGGGACCCTTGTGAACTTGTTTCTCCAGAAACCCCTTAGGCAATATGGATCTGGAAATCAGCAATTCCACTCCGAAACCTACAAGGTCCAGACTGCTTGAAGGATGGTGCTTTGACAAACTTGTGGCAAAACTAGGGCCTCAAGTTGATCCAAATTTGAGGAAAACCGTTATGGAATGGAAAGGGAGCAAGGCTACTGTCATCTTTAGCCCTATCGATCAAGAGGCCATCACGATATCTTGAGTAGAAGAAGCATATGGAAATTAATCAACTCAGTACCCTGGCTGCAAGACACAACTTTGGATGACATCATCTCTGAAATGTTTCTAGATACATTATAGAAAGAGGACTGGTGACCTACTGGGTATGCAATAACTGGTATACAACATACTGTTCCATAAAGAATTCCCACTGACCTGGGGAATAAACGGTGACATGTGGTCACACCTAATCGGGATCAAGTCACAATTTGAGGCAGATCTGGATGGAGCCATGCTTGGATTCTCTGAGCAGGAGGCCTCAGTCTAAGTTTTACTTTTGAACGTAGTCATTTTTCTGGGGCTTTGTCTCTTGCTTTGAGATGAGGCTCCTCGTCAGGTCGGGATTCAATGCAACGTCATTGGCTTGCCTCAGCAAGAGCACTCAGTACGCTCCTGGAAGTCTCATCAATGGGGAAAAGCTCCACCGCTTCAGTGGGACAATCCTGAAATTCTGGCCAGGCTGCTGTTTGATATTGGCAGCTTGATTCTTGTCTTTGGGTCGGTCACCTTATGAAGCTTTTTTCCAAAAGTTCTCCAATCTTCTCCAAACGTCTGGATCTCCTTTCAAAAGTCCTCCTTTGGGTCTCCAGTGGTCCACAACACCAATCAAAGGTCTAGAAACTTTGAGATCATCCTTGAAATGTTGAGACTTCATTTCCAAGAAGGCACATGACAAATCATCAAACATTAAGCTGAGGGTGGTCAGCTGGGTCCTCCTTGGTGGAAAGTCTGCAGGTGAAACTCTTTTTACATGTAGCTGTCAGGGAGCCAATCGTTCTCTCTCTGAAGCCAGGCAAAGTCCTTAGAGCTATTGTTCCTCAGTGTGCAGCAGGTGAAGTCATGTAGAGTGCAGTCCTTTAGGGTGCCACCAAGGCTCTAGCAGGGTAGTCCTTCTTCTCCTTGTAGCACAGGCAGTGTTCTGAGTAGCCGGGTGTTAGAAATGGGGTCTTTGGTTGGCAGTCAGGTTACCCCCCTGTCCATGCAAGGAGCCTCACTCTAGTCAGGGTAAAGGAGAATCATTCTCAGTTAACCCCCGCTCACCCCCTTGGTATCTTGGCACAAGCAGACAGGCTTAACTTAAGAATCTAGGTGTAAAGTATTTGTACCAATACACACAGTAACTCAGTGAAAACACTACAAAATGACACAACACAGCCTTAAAAAAATAAAAAATATTTATCTAAACAAAACAAGACCAAAATGACAAAAATCCAACATACACAAATCAAGTTATTAATTTTAAAAGGAAAAGGTTCTTAAATTCTTTAGTTAACAGCAAAAACAAATGTATTTCAAAAAAGGTTAGCAATGCGCCGATTTCTTACCGGTAAGTGAGATGGGCGTCGTTTCTCCTTCTCCGGTCAGGTCAGCATGCGTTGTTTTTCCTCTCCGCAGGAGAGTGCTGCGTTGATCCAGGCAAGCACTCGGGTCCTGGCAGATATTGTGTCGTTTTTCCGCACCCAGCAAGGTTTGCGTCGACAATCCTGCCGGAAGGTATCAGCAAAATCGTGCAATGTGGGTTGCGACGTTATCAGCCTCCGTCAGCACGTGTTGCGCATTGTTTCTTCAGCTGTGTGCGTCGATCTTCCAGCCACGATGTCGGTGGAGTGTCGATTTCTGCCGGGAAGCCAATGTTGCGTTGTTTTTCGTCTCGGAAGGTGCATCGACATTTTCACCGCACGGCGGTCTGTGCGTAGATTTTCAGTCTTCGTCTGCCAGCTTCATCTTCCAAGGCCCCAGGAACTGAATAGGGCACCACTTGGCAGGGTAGGAATCACAGCAGAGAGTCCAGGTGCTGGCAGGAGAAGTTTTTGATGGCCCTGAGACTTCAACAACAGGATGCAAGCTCAGGACAAGCCCTTGGAGATTTCTTCACAAGCAGGTCCAGTCTTTGTCCCCTTGCACAAGCAGAAGCAGCAACTGCAGGATGACTCCACAAAGCACAGTCACAGGCAGGGCAGCACTTCTCCTCAGCTATTCAGCTCTTTTCCAGGCAGAGGTTCCTCTTGATTTCCAAAAGTGATCTAATTTTCAGGGGTTTGGGTGCACTTCTTAGATCCAGTTCTGCCTTTGAAGTAGGCATACCTCAAAAGAAAGTCTCTTTTGTTTGTGAAATCCTGCCTTGCCCAGGCCAGGCCTCAGACACACACCAGGGGGTTGGAGACTGCATTGTGTGAGGGCAGGCACAGCTCTTTCAGGTGTAAGTGATCACTCCTCTCCTCCCTCCTAGAACAGATGGCTCATCATGACATGCAAGCTACACCCCAGCTCCCTTTGTGTCATTGTCTAGAGAGAGGTGCAAACAGCTCAACTGTCAAACCGACCCAGACAGGGAATCCAGAGTCACAGAATGGTTTACACAAGAAAATACCCACTTTATAAAAGTGGCATTTTCAAACACACAATCTCAAAACCAACTTCAATAAAAGATGTATTTTTAAATTGTGAGATCAGAGACCCCAAACGCCACATGTCTATCTGCTCCCAAAATGAATCTACGCTTTAATATTTAAAGATGGCCCCCCTGTCTTACATGTAAGAAAAGGGAAGGTCTAGGCGCCAGGTCGAATTGGCAGTTTAAAACTGCACACACAGACAATGCAGTGGCAGGTCTGAGCCATGTTTACAGGGCTACTAATGTGGGTGGCACAATCTGTGCTGCAGGCCCACTAGTAGCATTTGATTTACAGGCCCTGGGCACCTCTAATGCACTGTATTAGGGACTTACCAGTAAATCAAATATGCCAATCATGGAAATCCAATCAACAATACAATTTACACAGAGAGCATATGCACTTTAGCACTGGTTAGCAGTGGTAAAGTGCTCAGAGTTCTAAAGCCAACAAAAACAGGTAAGAAAAGAATAGGAGGCAGGAGGCAAAAAGATTATGGATGACTCTGCATAAGGAAAATAGTCCAACGCTGGGCATCTCTCCCATATTTAGCCAGTTCTCCTGGGTTGGCAAGCAGGGGGGAGTACCCCTGCCCAATGAGATGCTGGGTGCCACTCTCTGGGGTGACCACTTCCTGTGAAATGTGACACAAATCTATCCCAGGAAGCACTATTCTTCCAAAATGGATGAAATCCCTCCTTGGAGTTAAGATCTGGCTAAGCCATACCAATGATATGGCTTATTTTCCCTAAACAGTCCCCTTCCTGTGATTTTGCAGATCTCATTACCTGGGGGTCCCACCTGGCTGGGGTGGCACCAAGTGTGGGTGAGTCTGTTTCCTGTCTAAAGTGTCATTTTCCATTTGAAGACCAGTTTAGCTACCCAATCCTCTCCTGCCTTTAGCTCTGCAGCTTGCAATTCTCCCCTGACCAGATGTCCCATTGGCTCAATGTAGGCCACTTCACACCTCATTAAGGCAGCTTGGCTCAGCTTGGCAGGGGCTATCCAATCAGAGAAGAGCAGTTGGAGATGGATTTTTGCTTAACAGAAAAGCAAGTACTACAACTTCTTTTCTGTGATAGTTATAATAAATCCAACGGTGGCAAATTGTTGGATTTATTCTATCATTTTGAGTCCGAGAATGGAAATTGTATCCCATTTCTAGTGAAAGTTATATGTTAATAAAGATTCCTGATGTTAGCCTATCGAGCTATTGTACTACACACCATCACACATACCACTCACACCACATCCATGGAACCCCAGAGACACCCCAGGTTTTCAGAGGAGGAGCTAAGGGTCATGGTGGAGGAAATCATCCGGGTAGAGCCACAGCTATTCGGATCACAGGTGCAGCAGAATTCCATTGCAAGGAAGATGGAGCTATGGCAGAGAGTCATGGACAGGGTCAACACCGTTGGACAGCACTCAAGAACAAGGGATGACATCAGGAAGAAGTGGAACGACTTACGGGGGAAGGTGCGTTCCGTGGTTGCAAGACACCAGGTAGCTGTACAGAGGACTGGCGGTGGACCCCCACCTCCTCCCCAACAACTACAACCAACAACATGGGAGGAGCAAGTCCTGGCGATCATGCATCCTGAGGGCCTGGCAGGAGTAGCAGGAGGACTGGACTCTGGTAAGTCAAATCTTTACTACTATATCCCCCAACCTACCTGCATGCCATCACAAACTCCTTCCCTACCCTCACCCCCTTCACTCCACCACCTCACATATACCCCACTATCACAACCCACCCATCCCAATACCAAGCCCTGCATGCAACACCAGTGCATGGACCCCTATCACAGACCTGCATGGACACCCATCACCACAGCATGCCCAGTAAAAGACTCACCCAGCCCACAAAATCACCACGCACACAAGGCAAAGCTGACAGGGAAATCACAACCAGACAGGGAAACACACCCATGCACAAGATGGCACACACAGATACTCTAACACTGCATTTGCCTCCCCACAGGACCCCTACTCAACATCACCGGAGAGGAGGTGCCACCAACATCCAGCCCCCCCAGAAGAGGTCCACAGTGACGACAGCAGCTTTGCACGCCTGGATCAGGATGAGCAAACTGGCCCATCAGGGACCTCTGAACAGTTGGTTCCCCTGCGGTTCCCCTGCCTCAGTCCCATACCACCACAGAGCCTCGGCCACAGGAAACACCACCACAGTACCCACCCAGCGGGCCCATGCCACTGTCCCCAGGACATGTCAATCAGCAGTGTGTCCACCACAACAGGGATCCCAGGCAACCCAACAAACACAGGACGATCAGGGACCTAGGGTCAGTAGCAATAGGCACACGGTTCAGGGGACAGAGGCACAGGATAATAGGGAAGCTGGGAGGACTGCTGTGCGACAGGGGGAGGACAGGTCCAGGGAACCCACTCTCCACGAGGCACTCTCCAACATCATGGGAGCATACCACCATTCCCAGGAGACCATGGGCACAGTACTGGCCAAGTTTCAGGAGACCCAGCGGCTGCAGGAGGGACAGTACATGGGGATCAGGGATGAGCTCACCAAAATCTACACAATCCTGGTCACCATAGCAGGGGTGCTGGCTGATATGGGCAAGACCATGAGGGAGGCAGTGGCTCAAAAAAGGGCCCCTGACACTAGCAAAACTGAGGAACAGCCTTCCACCACCGCTGGCGCTAGTGGACAGGAGGCACCACCACAGGAATAACAGGCCCCCAGCACCCCACCCCCTGCAGAAGGAGAACCACCCCTCAAACGGTCCCCGCAATCCAGGCAGAAGACAGAGAACATTGCCAAGACCCCCGCCAGGAAATAAGACTCTCCTGATTGTCACCCTTCTGTCCCACTCTTTTACCCTGTCCACCTTGAACTGCCATTGCTCCCCTTCCTATGCCCCATTGGACATTGCATCTGTGATACCAAGAGACTGGACACTACCATGGACCTTCCTCCACCATCACAGCAGCCCCTTGCACATACCCCTATACCCATTAGCTCCTAAATGAACATCCTTTAATCAAATACCAATCTGGAGTCAGTCTGATGATTCACAAATGTAATACAAAAACACCATGCAAAAAACAGTCAGTGTGCATAGACAGAGGGTAAGAGGCTGCCATGTACAATGTCCTAAAGTAAACTGATATGTGAAGAGGAGTTACAGTGTCTTACCTGTGTGTCATTGGAAGTTCTGAAAGATGATGTTCTGTTGCCAACATCTTATTCTTCTGTCTCCTCTTCCTCACTGTACACAGGCCCCACTGCTGCCACAAGACCATCAACAGGCTCATCTTCCAACAGGAAAGGCACCTGGTGTCTCAATTCCAGATTGTGCAACATACAGCATGCCACGATGATCTGGCATACCTTCTTGGGTGAGTAGTACAGGGAGTCACCTGTCTGATGGAAGCACCGGAATCTGGCCTTCAGGAGGCTGAATGTCCTCTCAAAAATACGGCTAGTTTTCCCATGTGCCTCATTGTAGCATTCCTCTGCCCTTGTCCTGGCATTTCCCACGAGAGGTTGGGGTAACCAGAGTCACCTGCAAATTTTTAGGGATAGCTGTTAGACACACACTAACCCTAAGGGACTATCCCATACCCAGACACCTACTCATACTGTGTGGGGACCTGGGGCTCACCTATTATCCACACCCGGTGCCTCTTGAGTGGGCCCATCACAAAAGGGATGCTGCTATTCCTCAAGATATAGGCGTCTTTCACAGAGCCAGGATACTTGGTATTCACATGGGAGATGTACTGGTCTGCCAAACACACCATATGCACATTCATCGAATGGTAGCTTTTTCTATTTCTGTACACTTGTTCATTTCTGCGGGGGGGGGGGACAAATGCCACATGTGTCCCATCAATGGCACAATGATGTTGGGGATATGTTCCAGGGCATAGAAGTCAGCTTTCACAATGGCCAAATCCTCCAACTGGGGGAACACGATGTAGCTGTGCATATGTCTCAGCAGGGCAGACAAGACACTGCTCAACACGTTTGAGAACATTGACTGAGATATCCCAGATGCCATGGCCACTGCAGTTTGGAAGGAGCCACTTGCCAGGAAATGGAGCACTGACAGGACCTGCACTAGAAGGGGGATACCTGTGGACCGGCGGAAAGCTGACATCAGGTCTGGCTTCAATTGGGCACACAGTACTTGGATTGTGGCACGATCAAGTCTGTATGTGATTATGATGTGTCTGTCTTGCATTGTCGACAGGTCCCACAGGGGTCAGTACACCGAAGGATGTCACCATCTCATATGCTGCCTCAGCGGTTGTAGCCTAAGGAGGAGAACGGTGATTAGAAGTTATTTACCACATAGATAGCACAACTGTGTCTGAACTACTGTTACAGAATCCGTGTATGAAATCGTGAGTCCGTATATGTGACAATATGTGCTGTGACGCAATTAGGTGCCATGCCATGTGCTCTCCTGAAATGGCGGCTGCCTGACTTGTGAGGAGGGACAAGGGGATATGAGGTAACTACGGTGGCGTTGTGTAGCGTCGCGGTAGGCAGTCGAAGACCGCAGCGCAACTCCGCATTGGTTATCATTGGGCCCTATCGATCCGAGGAGCCAATGGCGATGTACGCCGGCGGTGACAGTACACACCGCCACGGACGTGACCGCCATTTTGTATCTCTTCACTCACTTGATACCTGACCATGAACAGGAGAGGACCTACACTGCAAGTGCAGCTGTGACTTGAGTCTGGAAGCGACAATGGCTACAGTGTCTGGGGAAAGGGTCCCTGCCTTCCCTGCGGAGGAGTTGGACAAACTGGTGGATGGGGTCCTCCCCCAGTACACAATACACTACGGTCATCCAGACAAACAGGTGAGTACATTGTGAGCATGATGAGTGGGCAATGCCTGTTTGGACTGGTGTGGATGTAAACCACATGTTGGGGGGGTGGCTTGAGTGCTGCATGTGAGGTGGTCAGTGTATGTGCATCAGGGCATGGGTGGGAACTGGAGGGCAATGAGTATGACGGTCTGGACGGGTGAGTAATTAAATTTGTTTGCTGTGTTTACCCTCTAGGTCAGCACCCACCAGAAGAAGGGTATTTGGTGTGCCATCGCCAAGGAGGTTCGGACCCTGGGGGTCTATCACAGACGGAGCACCCACTGCCAAAAGAGATGGGAGGACCTGCGCCGCTGGATGAAGAAGATGGCAGAGGCCCAGCTGGGGCTGGCCTCCCAATGTGGAAGGGGTGCCCGTCCCACAATGAACCCCCTGATGTTCTGCATCCTTGAGGTGGCCTACCCAGAGTTGGATGGGCGCTTGAGGGCATCACAGCAGCCACAAGGGGGTGAGTACAGTTTCAGAAAGCTGACTCTGCGTGGTTTAGGAACTAGCTGGGTGGGGGGTGTGGGCTGTGGGTGCCCCTAGGCCAGGGCGATAATGCCAGGGTAGGTCCCTTGTTGCAGGCTCTGAAGCACCCCTACCCCAATGGTACAATTGGGCAGCTACTAGTGTGCAGGGTCCTGTGGGTGTCAGGTGTGCATGTGCTGGCGTTAGGCATTGTACCCCATGGTGTTGAAGTAAGCCTCAGCAAGGCCTACTAGTGCAAGGGGTTCACCTTTCTCTGCACAAAGTCCTCAGACCTTGTAGGAAGAAGTTGGCACAGGAACTGAAATAAAAGACAAAGTTTATTAACCTCATGAGGTGGTACTACAGTCCAAACAGCACCCTTCGGTAATGTTTGAAGTAGCACACTGAACTGAGAGAGCATGGTCCTTTTATACTCACGCAGGGGCTAAAAGTAGGTGGTACAGTTATAGAAGCAAGACTTGCATACATGTTAGGTCATGTGGAAATGCACAGTCGACAGGTAGGAGGAGCTAACAGTTTTCAAGGACTAACAACTGCAGACCTTACTGAGCATGTGCGAAAGTGGGAGATGCTAAATATAACTTGTCACTAGGCAGATTTTCAAGAGTAGTTAACAGAAAGGTAGGACAGAGCATATGGTGAGCACATGGCAGCATGTGGCAGAGAAAATGGCTGCCATGAGTACAAAATGGATTCCGTGAAATGTTCACAATAGTTACTAAATACAAGATGTCTTCTGCTAATGCTTAATCTAATCGCTGCTAAACTACAACAGATGACCCTTTCAGCATTAGCTGAAGACATTCGTCTTTCTATGATAATCTAAATATTCATCTTGTATATTTATGCTCATCATTTCAGCTATTTCCTTATCTAACATATGTTGTGCTTTCATTTCTGTCATATTTCTTTTGGTAGGCATAAAAGCAGTAATACACATGGAGCAGAACATTGGATCACACTGAATACAGATACAGCATGTGAAAAATATTGCAATCATTACACACAGGATAGTCAGTAGTTTCCAGCCCCAGGCGGAAACAAGACCCAAAACCATCCAGAAAAAGTCCAAGTACCAGTCTCTGTGTGGATTTCTGCAGCAATTTTATGCAATTTAGATATTGCATCATATACTGAAGGTGAGTGATCGGGAATAAAAATACAGCAACTACTACCGATGATGCGACATGCACCACCTCGGTCAGCTAATATCACATCTAGTACCATACGATTTTGGAGCGCTACATTTCTCACAATTTGGAGCTCCTCAGTAATATTCCCAAGTGCCAGATCTGCCTGATTGGTAACAGCTTCCACAACCCTAGTCAATCGTCTCACTTTCCTACTGTTTAACGCAGCACCCACAAAGGGGAATAACCCTAAATTAAAATTAACATATTGTTGCAGGCTAGTATCCGTTTGGTCTACCTCATTTGTACTTATTGCCCTTTTATATCTATTTTTAACGAGGTCATTGAACAGTTTAAAATCTCAGTGTTATGATGCAGGGGCCAAAAACACAGGGAGTAATAGAAAAGATACATAACACAGACCTGACCACCCAACAGGTAGTTGGTAATATCCATAGTTACCACAAACAAAATATGTATTATGTGAAGCTGTAAAACTACTATTATTTATACCCTCAATAGTTAAAATCAAGGTACAATCGCTTATCCCTACTGGAATTCGCCCAATGCTACGTATACATAAATCTGCTTTAGTTTTTGTAACAGAAATCACAAGTTGTTCTTTCTTGTCAGAGTCTCTTATTTTTGTGAAGACATATGGTATTTAAACATTGTCCGGTTGATACTCTTCCCATTCCCATTTAGTTCCTTTGGCTTGGGGATACCCATCTTTGTCTTGGTAGCATACTTTATTAAGGTGAAAAAGAAGTACGCCCTCTGTACGTTTTCCAGATGCAAACAAAAGCGTGTACCAAGCTTGACAAGAACCATTGTATGAAAAAGGAAGAGGAATGAAATGTGTTCCTCCTTTCTTTTGATGCACAGGTATCATTCCACATACCCAACAGTTAATAGTATTTGTAGCATTATGAGTACGATGCAACATCTGAATGAAAGTATTATTGAAGTACGATTGACGGTGCTTCTGCTCCTGATAGGGAAGCGTAAAATAATAGTGATCCTCTGGTACTGGAGTAGTGGCAACAAAAAACCCATGAGCAGGAGCCTTCTTTTCAACAAACCAAGTGATTGTTGATGTAACCACCAAAACAACAACAAACCCCATAGTACTAATAATCAGTTTGTTATTCATTTTAGCAACAGTGATAATCAACCCTTTTAGAAATGAATTAAAAACAATCGTTGGAGCTCTTATCCCTGGGCAGCCGCTGATTTCTTCACCACGGGCCAAAGACGGGTGTCACTACTCTAATGCATGCCTGATCCCCCCCCTTGCCACACTGGCTCTCTGTTTCACTAACCCAGGGCGGTAGCTCAACCAGTTTTTTTCAAAACATTTTCAGATGCTTTCCTCGGTCTCAAATTATATTGCGACACTCCAGAAGTCGTATGGTCCAGGAAGACCTCTGCAGATTCGTCAGGTGATATAGCACGGCCTTTCTCTGTAGTCAAAATCTCTTGATGATCGGTCAGCACAGCAGGTTCCACCAAGATAGGTAGCACGCTCTTGCAGTGAGTACTATGGACCCAATTCTTTCAGTCTGTCACTCGAACTGCTGTCCTTGTCGCAAGGAGCACCTGTTCTGGGCCTCACCACCTTGGTTCCAAGCTGCTTGATCTTTCAAAGGACTTAATCATCACCTGGTCGCCAGGTCGGAGTTCACAGCCTTCACTTGTAGATCTGTCAGGAAGTGCTTCTCGAACCTGTTGATGAATAGAAACCAAATTGTCGGTAAACTGTGCCAAATAATCATTCATCAGGACACAAGGTACATCATATACAGAATTTGGCTTAGGAACTCCCCAAATATTAATTGGCCTTCCGAAAACCACTTCGTATGGGCTAAGGCCGAGTCGAGAGTGTGGCACTGACCTAATAGATAATAATGCCAATGGTAATGCATCCGGCCAAGTTAAGGATGTGGAAGCCTGTATCTTCGCTAACTTCAGCTTCAAAGTTTCATTATACCTTTCCACCAACCCTGCTGATTGTGGGTGGAAAACCGCATGGAACTTCTGTTTTATCCCTAATCCTTTCAGGACATACTTAACTTCCCCAACAAAATGAGGTCTGTTATCATTCCATAAAAGTCTGCAAATACCAAACCTAGGGAAAAATTATTTCAAAAGCACCTTCGCTGTGGTAATGGCAGTATTATCCTTTGTGGGATACGCCTCTATCCATTTACTGAAGGCACATACCACCACCAAGACATACTTTAAATTTTTGCAGCGTTCAAGCTGAATATAATCCGTTTGTAGAACTTCAAAAGGTGCAGTTGGTGTAGCAAACCGTCCCGCAGGAGTACGTGTCCCTTTTCCAGGATTGTATTGTAAACAGATCAAACAAGACTGTACTACTCTCTTAGCTGTACTGGAAATTTCTGGATGCTCCCAAACTTGCGTAAGCAACTTCGTTATTGTTGAAGCTCCAACATGTGCGAGCCCATGTGCCATCTGAACCATAGGTTGTACAAAAGCTATGGGCAGTTTCCATTAATCCATCTGCTTATTCCGCCAACAGCCCCCATCATCCAATTCTCCATCTTCAGACCATTGCTCACGTTCTTTCACAGAAGCAGATTTCTGTATATCTAATACGTCTTGTCTAGCATTATGCCAACGTTCAGCTTGTGACTTCACTACATACATAGAAGTGTAACTTCGCTGCATCGCAGTCTCACGTGCTACGCTGTCTGCAAGAGCATTACCTTGCCCTATCTTATCGGTCACTTTCTTGTGCGCACTACATTTCACAATAGCTAGTTTCTTTGGATATGTCAATGCAGTCAATAGGTTATACACTAATTCTCCGTGCATTATCTGCATCCCGTGGGATGTGAGAAAAACTCTCCTTCCAAAGCAAACCAAAATCATGAGCCACTCCAAAAGCATAGCGGCTGTCTGTATAAATGTTCACACATAAGTCAAAACTAAGCTCACATGCTCGTGTCAAAGCTATTAGTCCAGCTGCTTGAGCTTACTTCTGTGGTATACGAGCTGTCTCCACTACCGTGTGTATTGTGGTGATTGCATATGCAGCTGAGGTCGTACCATGTGGCAACTTCAAACAAGACCCACCAACCCACAATTCCCCGTCTATATCTGGAAGGGGCATATCTTGTAAATCAATACGACCCTTTGTCTGTTCTTCGGTAAGGAATATACAATCATGTGTTTCTTGTGACTGAGGCTGAGTCACCGGATATGGCAACAAAGTGGCTGGATTTAGTGTTGCACATCTCTTCAGTGTAATGTGAGGAGCCAGCAATGTCAACTCATATCCTGTTATGCGAGCACTAGTTAAATGTTGTGTCTTTGTTTGATTTAAAAGAGCATCAACCGCATGGGGTACTAACACCAACAGCTTATGTTACAAAACTATCCCTTCACTCTGACGTATTGACACAGCTGTTGCGGCAACTGAACGAAAACACCCAGGCAGCGCTCGAGCGACAGGATCAAGTACTGCTGAAAAATATGCACAGGGACGCTGCTTATCGCCATGTGTCTGTACTAAAACTGACAATGCACATCCATCTTTCTCATGTACGTAAAGTGCAAAAGGCTTCATGTAATCTGGAGTACCTAACACTGGTGCTGAACAAAGGGCTTATCGTAGCTGCCGGAAAGCAGTCTCAAATTCATCTGTCCATGGGAGGGGCATTGGAGTATCTTTAGTCAAAAGTGCTAGCAAAGGTTTGACAATGTGTGAAAACCCTAATATCCATTGCCTACAAAAAGAAGTAAGACCAAGGAATGCGCGAACATCTTTCTGAGTAGAGGGAACTGGTGTGTCTAAAATTGCTTGCATACGATCTGATGTAAGTGCACGGCCTTCCTTAGACAAAAGGTGACCTAAATAGGTTACCTTTGGTCTACAATATTGCAATTTCTTTCGTGACACTTTATGATGGTGTGAAGCAAGAAAAGAAAGTAAGGACAAAGTGCACTTTTCACATTTCTCAGGGGTATCAGCCGCCAACAAAATATCATTGACATATTGTATGAGAGCCACACCTTCAGGCAAAACAAAAGAATTGAGTTGTCATTTTAACGCTTGACTATAGGTACTTGGACTCTCAGTATAGCCTTGAGGAACTCTGCAAAATCTATATGATCGTTCATTCAAAGTAAAACCAAACAAATATTGGCTGTCAGGATGAATAGGGATCGAAAAGAAAGCATTCTTCAAGTCTATCACAGAGAACGTAGTTGCTGTCGGGGGAACCAAATTAAGAAGTGTCGTGATGTCAGATACCACAGGATATTGTGGTATCACAATCTTATTGACTTCTCGTAAATCAATAATGAATCGGTAAATCCTAGTATCAGTATCCTTTTTCAGAATAGGAAGAATCGGACTGTTACAATATTATACAGAACTTCCTCAACAACTCCAACTGCAATAAGATCACGCACAATTCGTGTGAGTGCTTCTTCGCCCTCCTGTGAAATTTTGTATTGAGGCAAACGTGGCAATACAGCTCCCTCCTTGACACTAATATATACCGGAGGAATAATCATTTGTCCCACATCAGTATCTGTAGTAGCCCACAAAGTACTAGGGAGTGAAGCTAATGCAATATCCTCTTTAACAAGACAAACTCTTTCCATCACAGGATGATTATCATTTAAAATAACACGCACCCCTTCAGGAGAGCATCGTATTGTAGCCTTGAAATACTTGAGCATATCAAGACCCACAATATTGTCTGGTGTATTTGGAGAAAGCAAAAAATGGACATGGAGCAATAAATTTATCAACATGGAATACAAGTGGCTGTGACAATGGGCTAGGGGAAGGTGTTCCATCGAAACCTATTGATGTAATGGTTAAGCCAGACAGGGGAGCCCTTGGAATCAATTGTTTAGACAAGGCGCTATGAGTAGCTCCTGTATCAACCAGAAACTGATCAGTAGAACCCAAAACATGTGCTGTAACATAGGGACCCCTCTGATCTACTGGAACTTCAACTGATTCCTTACCCTATCCTAGGCAATCCTATGCATAGGCAGAATCTTGGAAATCAGGCTGCACATGGTTAGACATCTGGTATTGGTTCCGTCTATCAAAAGGGTTAAACCCTTCCTGCCCTCGTACATTAGCATCAACCCTTGCATGATCATTCGTGCTTCTTCTAGGTCCTGAATATCCTGAGCGATTTCTCATTTGCCCCAACTACGTGAACACTGCTGAACACGTAGTGCTGGACAATCGGCAGCCCAATGCCCAAATTTCTTACAATACGCACACTGATCAACAGACAAAGTCGAACGAGTGTAAGAAGAACCATAAGATCCACGTCCACCTCTATCTCTTCCTCTAAAAGGCGGACCATAAGCTTGAGCCAACATAACCTTCGTCTTTAATTCTTTAATCTTTTTATCCTTGATACCCTTTGCTTCTAATTCCTGACGTTCATAATACTGAGCCATTGTCAAAAGAGAAACCGCAGTAGAGGTAGTCCATGAACTTTCACTAGCTTTTAGACGACTAGCTATTCCTGGTAACAGATTTGAGACATATTTATCGACAAACAAATGAAGGCCCGTATCATCTGACAATAACTGACCGCTAAAATCATGAAATGCTTCTTCAAAGCGTGTAAAGAAGTCAGAGACCGATTCATCTGCCTTTTGCTTACAAGACGCTAAAAAAGTCCAATCTATCTTTTTAGGGTGAATAATCGTTTTTAACTTAACTAAAATGGCTGCAGGAAGATCTAGGATCAACTGATATGGCTTTTTCGCAGGTTCCCTATCCCCGTCCATCTGCTCTAATTCTTTCCATGACGCCCCAAAAACTGCACGATCATCAATTTTACGAACAGCTCTCCACATATCTGGCGGTAATATCAATCTGAAAAACAAATCAATGTCAGCCAAAGTCATAGTACAAGAACTAATTGCTCCCTCAACTTCCTCATAAAAGGCGGCTGGATTTTTCCACGGGTCAGGTAATGCTGTTTTAAGTGCCATTACATCTGCCCTATTCCAAGGAGTATACACCCAATTATAAATAAAATAACCCTTAGCATCAACAGAAGTTTTACCAACACTTGTACCCAATCCTTTAGGAGGAACATGCAAAGGTGCGGCCTCCCGCATTGGTTTCGCGTTAACTATCATAGTCTTATCTGTTCTGAAGATGGAAGCTTGCACCCCACTGGTCTGAGATGTCTGTGCAACTACGTCCACAGCCCTTTACTCCTCTTGCAAACGGACTGCCGCAACACATAATTTCACCAAATGCCTGATTGCATCAGCCACCTGGGAGAAAACAAAAAGACCATCGCTCATTTGCTTATGATCAGCTGCTACATCATCGGGCTCTAACTCATCAGAATATTTCCGATATAGTTCAATAACTTCTGAGCCAAATGCCTCAGTAAAATATAGCTGCTCCTTTTCCGTCCACGCTTTCATGTTGTCTAAAAGTTCAGAAGCAGAGACAACGCTACGAATTGTTTTACGAGCAATAGATCTAAGCTCAGACACACGGTCAGCAGGCTACATAGAGCGACTGTCTCGCATCTTCTGTTGCTCCGAACTGGAGGCTTTAACTAACTCATGAGGGGCAGAAGGAATGACATACGGAGGTGGAGGGCGATCCAATAACAATAAATCATCATGTGGTTTATTAAGGATAGGATAGAGTTGTTGCCTAACGGTGTATTGGCCAGTTACCTGTAATTTACGTTCTTTCTCTTCTAGCTCCTTTAAGTAATTTATTTCTTTCTTTCTCATTTCCAATGCTTTCACATATACATTCTTCCGCTGCTCTTTCTCAAGCAAGGCTTGCTCACGCTTTAATCGTCCACGCACTTCTTTCTCCCACATTTGTACACAGTCAAACATATCTTGCCTAGACTTTCGCTTACACATACATTGTTCCACATACTCAATCTTTCGCAAATCAAATGACCCATGCATAGGCCAACGTAACTCAGGATCCGCACGAGTGTATTTATTCCATAATGTGGTGTACATTATAGAAGAAAGACCATCTTTAACATACATATCTCTATTGGGCATCCCCTCTGGGGGTGCCGGTTGCGATTCTTCCAGTCTCAAATTGGTACCATTACAAAAGCAACACATCCTACGAAGTGCGCTAAAAACAGGCATGCCAAAAATAGTGCAGAATATGCAATATTATAATCAAAGTAGCACTTAAGGTGCCGTTCAAATCAAAGTTAAATTGGAGAAAATTCTCCTCATTACCTGCCTATATAAATTGCAATTTATATATCAATTCAAAGGACACAAATTGACTAGTCACCCAAAACACGAGAGCCACAGTAAGTAGTGCTAAACTACATTACCAAACAAAGGCATCAAAACCCACAGCAAGTGCCGTAACACGGCTCTTACCAATCACAGTGTGTCCAGGTTCCAACCACCAAGTTCTAAAATCGACCAAATGGTCACTGCATGACAAATGAACAAAAAGGATCTCAGTCGAGGACCGGCGCCACGTGGATGGTCAAATTAGAAAGAAGGGAAAAACGCCGTGGTTGCCAAGACCTGGGTCTCCTCAGGCATTGATCGTCCGCAGCGAGATCCCAATCCTTCATCGCGACCAATCCGTTGGGCATCCGAGTCACCGATGAGTCCCTGTTCGGGCCCCAATTTGTTGAAGTAAGCCTCAGCAAGGCCTACTAGTGCAAGGGGTTCACCTTTCTCTGCACAAAGTCCTCAGATCATGTAGGAAGAAGTTGGCACAGAAACTGAAATAAAAGACAAAGTTTATTAACCTCATGAGGTGGTACTACAGTTCAAACAGCACCCTTCTGTAATGTTTGAAGTAGCACACTGAACTGAGAGAGCATGGTCCTTTTATACCCACGCAGGGGCTAAAAGGAGGTGGTACAATTATAGAAGCAAGACTTGCATACATGTAAGGTCATGTGGAAATGCACAGTCGACAGGTAAGAGGAGCTAACAGTTTTCAAGGACGAACAGCTGCAGACCTTACTGAGCATGTGCGAAAGTGGGAGATGCTAAATATAACTTGTCACTAGGCAGATTTTCAAGAGTAGTTAACAGAAAGGTAGGACAGAGCATATGGTGAGCACATGGCATCATGTGGCAGAGAAAATGGAGGCCATGAATACAAAATGGATTCCGTGAAATGTTCACAATAGTTACTAAATACAAGATGTCTTCTGCTAATGCTTAATCTAATCGCTGCTAAACTACAACAATGGGCTGGTGACTAACATAGTGTCTGGTTGGGCAAGGCCTAGTGCATAGGGCAGCTCAGTGTGTGTTGTGTCCGCCAACGGTAGTGGTGTTGCTGGCATTGACAATGTGTGTTCACTGTCTTTCTCCCCCTTCTTGTTTTGTCACCCTGTCCTTGTGTACATTAGCATCATCTGGTGTAGGAGTTGAGGCACTGGCGACCGAGGAAGCTGCATCCCACATGGCCCATGAGGGTGAATCCAAGGAGGGTGAAGGCACCAGTGGGACGAATGGTGAGAGGAGCTCCACGACGGGGACAGGAGGGGATACCAGTGACAGCGACTCCTCCTCTGATGGAAGCTCCCTGGCGGTGGCGGACACCTCTGTGCCCACCCCAACAACAGGTACAGCCGCCACCCTCCCTACCAGCACTGCCCTCCCAGCAGCCAGCAGCCCCTCAGCGTGTTTCCCATGTCCACTCACCCAGGAGGATGGGCATCTCCTTCGCCCCGGCACCTCAGGCCCTGCCCCAGTCAGCCCTGCTGCCCTCAGTGAGGAGGCTATTGACCGCCTGAGATCCCCCACTGTCGGGCAGTCAACCATTCTGAATACCATCCAGGGTGTCGAGAGGCATTTGCAGCAAACAAATGCATACCTGGAGGGCATTCATTCTGGCGTGGTGGCCCAACAGAGAGCATTTCAGGCTCTGGCCTCAGCACTGATGGCAGCCATTGTCCCTGTGTCAACCCGCCCCCCCTCCAAATTCACTACCCCGACCCATTCGCCTCAACCTATCCTAAGCACACCTTCAGACCAGCATGCACACACATCAACACACAAAAGTGGCTCAGAAAAACATAAGCACCATACATCATCACACAGGCAGTCACACAAGAAGCACCATACCCATGCACACATAACAACATCCACTTCCACCTCTGTGTCTCCGTCCTCCACCTCCCTCCCAGTCTCGTCTCCACTCACACCTGCATGCACTACATCATCAGCCACTGCCTCCATCACCAGCATGCCCATCACAACACACCGCTCACGAGCAATCACAACCCCCACAACCATTCACACGTCCCCCGTGTCATGTCCCAGTGTGTCTGTGAGCCCTCCTCCCAAAGTACACAAACACAGGCACACACCCACTCAACAGCCATCCACCTCACAATAGCCTCCAGCCCATGCACCTTCACCCAAACTCAGCAGACGTACACCTCCTACAACCACTACCTCTTCCTCCACTCCCACACCCCTTCCATCTTCCCATCCCAGTGTGTCTAAAAAATGTTTCCTCGCTAGCATTAACCTCTTCCCTACACCTCCCCCCGTCACTTCCCTAGGGCCAGGATGTCTAGATCCCAGCCCAGGTCCTCAGCCACAAAATCTGCATCTGCTGTGATCCCTGAAAGTACAGGTGGATCGAAGGGGGCACCCGTCAGAGCTGCCAGTGTGCCACCTACAGATGTGAAGGACCACCCAATTCCGCCACCTGCCAAGGTCAAGAAGGGGCCGGCATCCAGCAGGGGAAAGTCGCACCACCCACCCAACAAGGCCTCATACAAACACAAAGACAACAGTGCCAAGGTCCCAGCAGCGACTGCCAAGGTGGGGAAGGGACACAAGACAAAGGGCAAGTCACCTCAGGGCACAATGCTTCCTTATGAGGGGCTGGTGACCACCATTTCCTCAGAGATGACAGCGACCTGTACCACGGTCACCACCGCTGCAACGACTGCCACCTGCACTGCCGCTGCCACAACGTCAGTCTGCAGCATCCTCTCCAAGGATCAGCCATCCGAGGCTGCCGGAGACAGTCTGGTGTCTCCCTCCACCACTACAGACACCTGCACCACGGGCCGCACCAGCATTTTTTTTAACCGCCGGCCTGTTGGCGGTGTTACCGCCGCTTTAACACCGACCACCAAGGTTGTAATGAGGGCCTATATCCCCAGAAAATCTAAGAAGCGATCAGATGTTTTATAAACCAACCTCTCAAGAGAAAACACTTAGGCCCTCATTATGACATTGGCGGTCAGATGACCGCCACGCTGGCGATGGTGGCAGTACTGTCGCCAGGCTGGCGGTAATGACCGCCAAATTATGACTATGGCAGTGATCTCTCCCATAGGCAGCCAATGTTCCACCCCAACCAC
This sequence comes from Pleurodeles waltl, assembly GCF_031143425.1. Classification (NCBI taxonomy): domain Eukaryota; kingdom Metazoa; phylum Chordata; class Amphibia; order Caudata; family Salamandridae; genus Pleurodeles; species Pleurodeles waltl. The sequence continues at coordinate 145,815,617 of NC_090451.1, forward strand.
CAATGCGGTACGACCACTGACCATGACGGTAGCCACGTACAGGCAGGCGGAAGCCAAATATATACCCACCATATTATGACATAGCAGACTGCCAGGATTTCCGGGGCGTCAGTACCGCCACCAAAAGTCTGGCAGAAACACATCATATAAAAGGAGACACTCACCTCCAGGGACCAGAGGAATCTGCAGCCGCCATGGAAGCAGAACTGGAAGTCTTCCTGATGCTGTACCACGCAATGCCCGGTAAAGAGCACCAACGCTGATGAAGACGTCGACGGTGAGTACAGCCACCTAGCACACAAGGGAGGGAGGGCAGAGTCACACACACGCACAACACAAACCATGCACACACACCACACACCCATAACAATCTGCAGAGTAAATCAACAGAAACAGTACCCAGGAGCAATGAAAGCTAGGACACATAATTCTGGTCCAACCACTGTAATCATGTTGAATAACACTAGTAAATTCAAAAAAATTATTATTCACATATATATAGGCAGGGCCATTGGTCAGTCCAAACTTTGCAAATGGTCACAGGGCAACATCCAAGGCCCAACTTGACTCTTAGGCACACCACTAGGCAGGAGCATCATGGAGATGGCAGGCAGGCACCTCGGGGGCAAGGGGGTTGGGAAGGGGGGGTTCTTGGGAGGGGGGTCCTTAGGCTTGAGTTTGAGTGGGGGCAGGTCCTTGCCCTTATGGGTAGGGGGCAGAGGAGTGGCCTTGGGGTGGGGGGTCGGAGTGCCACCCATGTTCCCCTTAGTGGCAGGGGAACTCTTAGGGGGATGAACAGGAGTGGAATGGCAGGTGGAGGGACTTGGCTGGGAGGAGGGGACTTTCCTCTTACAGGCAGGATGGGGGCTGGGGCAGGGAAGAGGTCAAGGCGGGAAAGGAAAAGCTTTTTAGGACCGGTGGGGTGTGGGAGGTGGAATGGGAGTGGAGGAAGAGGAAGTGGTTGTAGGAGGTGTGCCAGACTTGGGTGCAGGTGCTTGGACAGTATGCATGTGTGAGGTGGATTGGTGTCTGGGTAGGAGCATTTATGTGTCTTTGGAGGGGGGAGACAGGGTGGGAGAGGACAAACAGGATCTGTGGATGTATGTTGTGGTGGTGTCTGCAAGTGAGGTGGGTTTGCTGCATGAGGTGGTGATGGTGATTGCACGTGTCGTGTGTGGGGTGCATGTCTGCGGGTCTGCTGTTGTAGTGACTGTAGGCAAGGTTGTACAGGTGGCATGATCTGGGACTGTTGATGCAGTGCATGCAGGTGTGAGTGCTGATGGAGGAGGAGATTGGGGAGACAGTGGATGCAGTGGCAGCTGTTGTATGTGTATCTGTGTGTTGACTGTGTGTGTGCCTGTGGAGTGAAATGTGATGCCTGTGTTTGTCTGTGAGAGTCCTGTCTGTTGTTTTGGGAGCATGCTTGTCGGAATGTCTGCGTGGTTGGTTTGGGAGAGAGGAGACAGGGACTGGGAAGTTTATTTGGAGGGGGGACAGAAGAAACAAGGACACTGGCTGTAGTCAGAGAGGAGGCCAGAGCCTGATACAATCTCTGTAGGGCCGCCAAGCCACCGTGAATGACCTCGTGTAGGAAAGTACCATCATGCCTGGCATGTTACCCCCATTTTTCACTGTATATATGTTGTTTTAGTTGTATGTGTCACTGGGACCCTGCCAGCCAGGGCCCCAGTGCTCATAAGTGTGCCTGAATGTGTTACCTGTGTTATGACTAACTGTCTCACTGAGGCTCTGCTATCCAGAACCTCAGTGGTTATGCTCTCTCATTTCTTTCCAAATTGTCACTAACAGGCTAGTGACCAATTTCACCAATTCACATTGGCATACTGGAACACCCTTATAATTCCCTAGTATATGGTACTGAGGTACCCAGGGTATTGGGGTTCCAGGAGATCCCTATGGGCTGCAGCATTTCTTTTGCCACCCATAGGGAGCTCTGACAATTCTTACACAGGCCTGCCACTGCAGCCTGAGTGAAATAACGTCCACGTTATTTCACAGCCATTTACCACTGCACTTAAGTAACTTATAAGTCACCTATATGTCTAACCTTTACCTGGTAAAGGTTAGGTGCAAAGTTACTTAGTGTGTGGGCACCCTGGCACTAGCCAAGGTGCCCCCACATTGTTCAGGGCAAATTCCCCGGACTTTGTGAGTGCGGGGACACCATTACACGCGTGCACTACACATAGGTCACTACCTATGTGTAGCTTCACAATGGTAACTCCGAATATAGCCATGTAACATATCTAAGATCATGGAATTGCCCCCTCTATGCCATCCTGGCACAATCCCATGATCCCACGGGTCTGTAGCTCAGACCCTGGTACTGCCAAACTGCCTTTTCAGGGGTTTCACTGCAGCTGCTGCTGCTGCCAACCCCTCAGACAGGTTTCTGCCCTCCTGGGGTCCAGCCAGGCTTGGCCCAGGATGGCAGAACAAAGGACTTCCTCAGAGAGAGGGTGTTGCACCCTCTCCCTTTGGAAAAAGGTGTTAAGGCAGGGGAGGAGTAGCCTCCCCCAGCCTCTGCAAATGCTTTCATGGGCACAGATGGTGCCCATTTCTGCATAAGCCAGTCTACACCGGTTCAGGGACCCCTTAGCCCTGCTCTGGCGCGAAACTGGACAAAGGAAAGGGGAGTGACCACTCCCCTGACCTGCACCTCCCCTGGGAGGTGCCCAGAGCTCCTACAGTGTGCTCCAGACCTCTGCCATCTTGGAAACAGAGGTGCTGCTGGCACACTGGACTGCTCTGAGTGGCCAGGGCCAGCAGGTGACGTCAGAGACTCCTTCCGATAGGCTCTTACCTGTGTTGCTAGCCTATCCTCCTTAATAGGTAGCCAAACCTCCTTTGCTGGCTATTTAGGGTCTCTGCTTTGGGGAATTCTTTAGATAAGGAATGCAAGAGCTCATCAGAGTTCCTCTGCATCTCTCTCTTCACCTTCTGCCAAGGAATCAACTGCTGACTGCTCTGGACGCCTGCAAAACCGCAACAAAGTAGCAAAGACGACTACTGCAACCTTGTATCGCTGATCCAGCCGCCTTCTCGACTGCTTTCCTGGTGGTGCATGCTGTGGGGGTAGTCTGCCTCCTCTCTGCACTAGAAGCTCCGAAGAAATCTCCCATGGGTCGACGGAATCGTCCCCCTGCAACGGCAGGCACCAAAGAACTGCATCACCGGTCCCCTGGGTCTCCTCTCAGCACGACGAGCGAGGTCCCTTGAATCCAGCAACTCTGTCCAAGTGACTCCCACAGTCCATTGACTCTTCAGTCCAAGTTTGGTGGAGGTAAGTCCTTGCCTCCCCACGCCAGACTGCATTGCTGGGAACATCAACTTTTGCAGCTACTCCGGCCTCTGTGCACTTCCGGCGGAACTCCTTTGTGCACAGCCAAGCCTGGGTCCACGGCACACTAACCTGCATTGCACGTCTTTCTACGTTGTCCTCCAGCGGTGTGGGACTCCTTTGTGCAACTTTGGGTGAGCACCATTTCACTCCTCTTTGTAGTGCCTGTTCCGGCACTTCGGCGGGTGCTGCCTGCTTCTGAGAGGGCTCTTTGTCTTGCTCGATGCCCCCTCTGTCCCCAGACGCAATTGGCGACATCCTGGTCCCTCCTGGGCCACAGCAGCATCCAAAAATCCTAACCGCACGATTTGCAGCTAGCAAGGCTTTTTGGTGGTCTTTCGGCAGGAAAACACTTCTGTACAACTCTCCACGGCGTGTGGGATCCATCCTCCAAAGGGGAAGTCTCTAGCCCTTGTCGTTCCTCCAGAATCCTCAGCTTCTACTGTCCAGTAGCAGCTTCTTTGCACCCACAGCTGGCATTTCCTGGGCATCTGCCCATCTCCGACTTGCTTGTGACTTTTGGACTTGGTCCCCTTGTTCCACAGGTACCCTAGACGGGAAATCCATCATTGTTGCATTGCTGGTTTGTGTCTTTCCTGCAGAATTCCCCTATCACGACTTCTATGTCCTTTTGGGAACTTTAGTGCAATTTGCACTCACTTTTCAGGGTCTTGGGGTGGGCTATTTTTCTAACCCTCACTGTTTTCTTACAGTCCCAGTGACCCTCTACAAGGTAACATAGGTTTGGGGTCCATTCGTGGTTCGCATTCCACTTTTGGAGTATATGGTTTGTGTTGCCCCTATCCCCATGCGTCCCCATTGCATCCTATTGTAACTATACATTGTTTGCACTGTTTTCTAAGACTATACTGCATATTTTTGGTATTGTGTACATATATCTTGTGTATATTTGCTATCCTCGTACTGAGGGTACTCACTGAGCTACTTTGGCATATTGTCATAAAAATAAAGTACCTTTATTTTTAGTATATCTGTGTATTGTGTTTTCTTATGATATTGTGCAAGTGACACTAGTGGTACTGTAGGAGCTTCTCTCGTCTCCTACTTCAGCCTAAGCTGCTCTGCTAAGCTTCCATTATCTATCAGCCTAAGCTGCTAGACACCCTATACACTAATAAGGGATACCTGGGCCGGGTGCAAGGTGTAAGTACCCCTTGGTAATCACTACAAGCCAGTCCAGCCTCCTACATTGGTTGTGCAGCGGTGGGATAAGTACTTTGCAACTACTTACCACTTTTGTCACTGTACTTTTCATAAGAGAAAAATATACAAAACAAGTTCAGTGTATGTACACCTAACCAAAAAGTTTTGCATTTCCTCTTTTCACTCTTTTCTAAGTGCTGAAAAGTACCTCTAAACTTTCTAAAAGTTCTTAAAAAGTTTTTAAAGTTTTTTTCTGTCTTTCCAAAAGTTCTGAAAAACGTTTTCTCTCTTTTTCTGTCACTTAAACACTGTCTAAAATGTCTGGCACAGGCCAAACTGTTGATCTGTCCAAACTTGCATATGATCACCTTAACTGGAAAGGAGCAAGGAGTCTCTGCATAGAAAGAGGTTTGAGTGTAGGGAAGAATCCCCCCAGAGAACTGTTGGTTAACATGCTTATAGAACAGGATAAGGCCAGAGGTGCCCCTTCTGTTGAAAAAGTAGCTAATGGATCACAATCTGATCCAGGGACACCCCTAGAAAAAGAGTCAGGAAAGAAACTTCCTAGCCTGCCCATTAGTAGACAGCCTAGCATAGTTGGTACTGATGTAGAGTCACACCATACTGATAGTGTTGTCTCACATCATAGCAAGAGTATTCCTTCTCACCACAGTAGAAGTGATGTTTCTGTTAACCAAGCTGTTAGGATGCCTTCTGTAAGGGATGGGTCTCCTTCTGTTCATTCTCACCATACCTCTGTTTCAAGGCATGTCCTTCCCACCCACCCTGATGACAGATTGTTAGAAAGGAAGCTCAATAGATTGAGAGTGGAACAAACCAGACTGAAGCTCAAGAAGCAACAGTTGGATTTGGATAGACAGTGCTTAGAAGTGGAGAGAGAAAGACAGAAACGGGGTTTAGAAACCCATGGTGGCAGCAGCAGTATTCCCCATAGTCATCCTGCAAAAGAGCATGATTCCAGGAATCTGCACAAGATAGTTCCCCCTTATAAGGAGGGGGATGACATTAACAAGTGGTTTGCTGCACTTGAGAGGGCCTGTGTTGTACAGGATGTCCCTTAAAGGCAGTGGGCTGCTATCCTATGGCTATCATTTAGTGGAAAGGGTAGGGATAGGCTCCTTACTGTGAAAGAAAGTGATGCAAATAATTTTACAGTTCTTAAGAGTGCACTCCTGGATGGTTATGGCTTAACCACTGAACAGTACAGGATGAAGTTCAGAGAGACCAAAAAGGAGTCTTCACAAGACTGGGTTGATTTCATTGACCATTCAGTGAAGGCCTTGGAGGGGTGGTTACATGGCAGTAAAGTTACTGATTATGAAAGCCTGTATAACTTGATCCTGAGAGAGCATATTCTTAATAATTGTGTGTCTGATTTGTTGCACCAGTACTTGGTGGACTCTGATCTGACCTCTCCCCAAGAATTGGGAAAGAAGGCAGACAAATGGGTCAGAACACGGGTGAACAGAAAAGATCATACAGGGGGTGACAAAGATGGCAATAAGAAGAAGGATGCTAAGTCTTCTGACAAGGGTGGGGACAAATCTAAAAATGAGTCTTCATCAGGCCCACAAAAACACTCTGGTGGGGGTCCCAAATCCTCTTCTAATCAAAACAAAGAAAAGAAACCATGGTGCTATTTATGTAAAATAAAAGGCCATTGGACAACAGATCCCAGTTGTCCAAAGAAAAGCACCAAGCCTCCTACCACTACAACCCCTACTGCTACGCCTAGTGTCCCTACTAATAGCAGTGGTGGTGGGAGCAAACCTACTAATAGCCAATCCAAGGGAGTTGCTGGGCTCACTATTGGTAACTTAGTTGGGGTTGGTCTGATTAGGGAGACCACAGAGGCTGTGTTAGTCTCTGAGGGGGCTATTGATTTAGCCACCTTGGTTGCTTGTTCCCTTAACATGGATAAGTACAAGCAACTACCCCTAATAAATGGTGTTGAGGTTAGGGACACTGGTGCCAGTGTTACAATGGTAATAGAGAAACTGGTCCACCCTGAACACCACCTACTTGGTCACCAGTACCAAGTAACCGATGCTCATAACAACACCCTTAGCCACCCCATGGCTGTTGTGAATCTCAACTGGAGGGGGGGGTTACTGGCCCAAAGAAAGTTGTGGTTGCCTCAGATTTACCTGTAGACTGTCTATTAGGGAATGATTTAGAGACATCAGCTTGGGCAGAAGTGGAGTTGGAGGCTCATGCAGCAATGCTGGGCATTCCAGGGCATAATTTTGCTTTGACCAGGGCTCAGGCCAAAAAGCAAAAAGGACAGGGTGACTTGGATCCTGGAAGAATGGACCAAGTGCTCCCAAAAGCTAGGGCTAGTAGAAGTAAAGCATTACCTACTATCCCTCCCTCTACAGTGGATTCTACTTCTGAGGAAGAAGAATTTCCACCATGTGCAGAACCTACACCAGAAGAGCTGGAAGCAGACACTGCTGAGCTTTTGGGTGAAGGGGGGCCTGCCAGGGAGGAGCTGAGTGTGGCACAGCAGACCTGTCCCACACTAGAGGGTCTAAGGCAGCAAGCTGTCAAACAAGCTAATGGGGATGTCAGTGACTCTCACAGAGTTTACTGGGAGGACAATCTTCTGTACACTGAAGCAAGGGATCCAAAACCTGGAGCTGCCAGGAGATTGGTGATTCCTCAGGAGTACCGAAAGTTCCTCCTAACTCTTGCTCACGACATTCCCCTTGCTGGACATTTGGGGCAAATGAAAACTTGGGACAGGCTTGTGCCCTTGTTTCATTGGCCTAGAATGTCTGAGGACACAAAAGATTTTTGTAAGTCCTGTGAAACCTGTCAAGCCAGTGGCAAGACAGGTGGCACCCCAAAGGCACCCCTGATTCCACTGCCTGTGGTTGGGGTTCCCTTTGAAAGGGTAGGGGTTGACATAGTTGGCCCCCTTGACCCTCCCACTGCTTCAGGCAATAGGTTTATCTTGGTGGTAGTGGACCATGCCACCAGATATCCTGAAGCAATTCCTCTAAGGACCACTGCAGCTCCTGCAGTGGCAAAGGCCCTCCTGGGAATCTTTTCCAGGGCGGGCTTCCCAAAAGAGGTGGTATCAGACAGGGGAAGCAATTTCATGTCTGCTTACTTAAAGGCCGTGTGGAAGGAGTGTGGGGTGACATACAAGTTCACCACACCCCATCATCCACAAACAAATGGACTGGTGGAGAGATTTAACAAAACTCTCAAAGGCATGATTATGGGACTCCCTGAAAATCTCAGCAGGAGATGGGATATCCTTCTACCATGCCTCCTTTTTGCTTACAGGGAGGTACCCCAGAAAGGAGTGGGCTTCAGCCCCTTTGAACTTCTTTTTGGTCACCCTGTGAGAGGTCCTCTAACACTTGTAAAGGAGGGTTGGGAACAACCTTTAAAAGCTCCTAAGCAAGACATAGTGGACTATGTACTTGGCCTAAGATCAAGAATGGCTGAGTACATGAAAAAGGCCAGTAAAAACCTTCAGGCCAGCCAAGAGCTCCAAAAGCAATGGCATGACCAGAAGGCTGTTTTGGTTCAGTACCAACCAGGGCAGAAAGTGTGGGTCTTGGAGCCTGTAGCCCCAAGAGCACCCCAGGACAAATGGAGTGGACCCCACACTATTGTTGAGAAAAAGGGTGAAGTCACCTACTTAGTTGACTTAGGCACTGCCAGGAGTCCCCTTAGGGTGCTCCATCTCAATCGCCTGAAACCCTACTATGACAGGGCTGATCTCACCCTGCTCATGGCAACTGATGAGGGAAAGGAAGAAGACAGTGATCCTCTTCCTGATCTCTTCTCTTCCACAGAACAAGATGCTCTAGTGGAAGGTGTTGTACTGGCAGATTGTCTTACTGCTGAGCAGAAAGACCACTGCATAAATCTCCTGGGTCAGTTTTCTGAACTCTTCTCTACTGTGCCAGGTACCACTTCTTGGTGTGAGCACACTATAGATACTGGAGACAGCTTGCCTGTCAAAAGTCAGATCTATAGGCAGCCTGACCATGTCAGAGACTGCATAAAGCAAGAGGTGCAGAAAATGTTAGAACTAGGAGTGGTTGAGCACTCTGAAAGTCCATGGGCTTCTCCTGTGGTACTTGTACCAAAACCTCATTCTAAAGATGGAAAGAAGGAAATGCGGTTTTGTGTAGACTACAGAGGTCTCAACCAGGTAACCAAAACTGACGCTCACCCTATACCCAGAGAAGATAAGCTCATAGATACACTGGCATCTGCCAAGTATCTAAGCACTTTTGATTTGACTGCAGGGTATTGGCAGATCAAATTATCAGAAGATGCTAAAGCTAAAACTGCATTTTCAACCATTGGAGGCCATTACCAATTTACAGTAATGCCTTTTGGATTGAAAAATGCACCTGCCACTTTTCAGAGGTTGGTGAACACAGTCCTGCAAGGGCTGGAAGCTTTTAGTGCAGCATATTTGGACGAAGGAAAGGGGAGTGACCACTCCCCTGACCTGCACCTCCCCTGGGAGGTGCCCAGAGCTCCTCCAGTGTGCTCCAGACCTCTGCCATCTTGGAAACAGAGGTGCTGCTGGCACACTGGACTGCTCTGAGTGGCCAGGGCCAGCAGGTGACGTCAGAGACTCCTTCTGATAGGCTCCTTCAGGTGTTGCTAGCCTATCCTCTCTCAAGTAGCCAAACCCTCTTTTCTGGCTATTTAGGGTCTCTGCTTTGGGGAATTCCTTAGATAACGAATGCAAGAGCTCATCAGAGTTCCTCTGCATCTCTCTCTTCACCTTCTGCCAAGGAATCGACTGCTGACCGGGCTGGAAGCCTGCAAAACTGCAACAAAGTAGCGAAGACGACTACTGCAACTCTGTAACGCTGATCCTGCCGCCTTCTCGACTGTTTTCCTGGTGGTGCATGCTGTGGGTGTAGTCTGCCTCCTCTCTGCACTAGAAGCTCCGAAGAAATCTCCTGTGGGCCGACGGAATCGTCCCCCTGCAACTGCAGGCACCAAAGAACTGCATTACCGGTACCCTGGGTCTCCTCTCGGCACGACGAGCGAGGCCCCTTGAATCCAGCAACTCTGTCCAAGTGACTCCCACAGTCCAGTGACTCTTCAGTCCAAGTTTGGTGGAGGTAAGTCCTTGCCTCCCCACGCCAGACTGCATTGCTGGGAACCACGACTTTTGCAGCTACTCCGGCCTCTGTGCACTTGCGGTGGAAATCCTTTGTGCACAGCCAAGCCTGGGTCCACGGCACTCTAACCTGCATTGCACGACTTTCTAAGTTGTCCTCCGGCGGCGTGGGACTCCTTTGTGCAACTTCGGGAGAGCACTGTTTCACTCCTCTTCGTAGTGCCTGTTCTGGCACTTCTGCGGGTGCTGCCTGCTTCTGAGAGGGCTCCTTGTCTTGCTCGATGCCTCCTCTGTCCCCAGATGCAATTGGCGACATCCTGGTCCCTCCTGAGCCACAGCAGCATCCAAAAACCCTAACCGCATGATTTGCAGCTAGCAAGGCTTGTTAGCAATCTTTCGGCGGGAAAACACTTCTGCACAACTTTCCACGGCGTGGGGAATCCATCCTCCAAAGGGAAAGTCTCTAGCCCTTGTCGTTCCTCCAGAATCCTCAGCTTCTACTGTCCATTTTGCAGCTTCTGTGCACCCACAGCTGGCATTTCTTGGGCATCTGCCCATCTCCGACTTGCTTGTGACTTTTGGACTTGGTCCCCTTGTTCCACAGGTACCCTCGACTGGAAATCCATCGTTGTTGCATTGCTGGTTTGTGTCTTTCCTGCAGAATTCCCCTATCAATCACGACTTCTATGTCCTTTGGGGAACTTTAGTGCACTTTGCATTCACTTTTCAGGGTCTTGGGGTGGGCAATTTTTCTAACCCTCACTGTTTTCTTACAGTCCCAGCGACCCTCTACAAGGTCACATAGGTTTGGGGTCCATTCGTGGTTCGCATTCCACTTTTGGAGTATATGGTTTGTGTTGCCCCTATCCCTATGTGTCCCCATTGCATCCTATTGTAACTATACATTGTTTGCACTGTTTTCTAAGACTATACTGCATATGTTTGGTGTTGTGTACATATATCTTGTGTATATTTGCTATCCTCATACTGAGGGTACTCACTGAGATACTTTGGCATATTGTCATAAAAATAAAGTACCTTTATTTTATCTGTGTATTGTGTTTTCTTATGATATTGTGCAAGTGACACTAGTGGTACTGTAGGAGCTTCACTGGTCTCCTAGTTCAGCCTAAGCTGCTCTGCTAAGCTACCATTATCTATCAGCCTAAGCTGCTAGACACCCTATAAACTAATAAGGGATACCTGGGCCTGGTGCAAAATGTAAGTACCCCTTGGTACTCACTACAAGCCAAGCCAGTCCAGCCTCCTACACCTCGAGGCAGGCATTGCATTGCTGCATCTGGGATTCCAGCTCCTGGATGGCATTCACTATGGTTGACTGCCCTACAGAGATGGATCTCAGGAGGTCAATAGCCTCCTCACTGAAGGCAGCAGGGCTGACGGGGAAGGGCCTGAGGTGCCTGGGGCGAAGGAGACGCCCACCCTCCTGGGTGAGCGGGCACAGGCAACTGGGAAGGGAGCTACTGAGAGGGTGGTGCTGGTACGGGGTGGCAGAAGCTCTTGTAGCTGGGGTGGTCCCAGAGGGGTCCGCCATCACCAGGGAGCTTCCATCGGAGGAGGAATCAGAGTCAGTAGTATAAGCTCCAGTCTCCCCCGTGGTGCTCCCCTCACCCTCCAACCAACTGGTCCCCTCGGTGTCGGTGGTCTCTGCCTCCTGGGTCCTGAGGGCTGCAGCTCCCTCACTCGCTGGTGCCCCCGCTCCTTCACCAGATGATGCTGATACACACATGGACAGGATAACAAAAGGAGAGAGGGTCGGGGGGAAAGAAAGGGAGCACAGGGTCAATCACAGCAACAACAGTACAGATGGCATACACATCACAATCACTCCCTGGGACTAACATTGCGCAGTATGAACCACAGTGACAAACCATTGCCTAGGTACTACAGCAGGAAGGAACCCAAACACTACCATCTGCACATCTATTGGGACCAGCAAAGCCCTGTCTGCCATGGCATGTTAGTTACCTAGCAATATCAAAAATGCATACCACCCTACATAGCTAAGCAGGACTATGCAGGAATGGCTAAACCGTAATATTGTGGCATCCAATGACTAGAACCTTGCACCCAAATCCCATTCCAGACAACAAAAAATTAACACCACACACCCTTGTGGCTGCTGTGCTGCCCTCAAGCACCCATCCAACTCAGGATTGGCCACTGCCAGTATGAGGGCCATTAGGGGGTCAGGCTCCGACGGCAACCCCTCCCTTGTTGGGAGGCCATCCCCAGCTGGGCATCCGACGTCTTCCGGGCCCAGCGTCACAGGATCTCCCACCGTTTCCTGCAGTGGGTGCTCCACCGGCTATGGACCCCGAGAGTCCTTGGCGATGGCACGCCACAACTCTTTCTTTTAATGGGTGCTGACCTGCAGAGAAAACACAGACAGAAGGACACCATGAACCATACAATCCAGCCTGTCACACAAATGACTGACATACTGCATTTGCCCATCATCAAGCACACACGATCCATATCTCTGCATTCACATTGCCTGCAGCCATACCCCCCACAAATAACACACTGCTAGCACACACATACATCTACATGCAGCCATGTCGCATGCAATGTACCCATGATGTACTCACCTGTTGGTCTGGAGGCCCATACAACTGCCCATACAGTGGTAGGACCCCATCCACGAGCTTCTCTAACTCCTCCGACATGAAGGCTGGAGCCCTTTCCCCTATTGCACGGACCATGGTAGGTTCCAGACACAAGCCACAACAGCACACGCAGTGGAGATGTATCACCATGGAAAGCAGGAAACAAGTGAACAAGTGAAGTCGTAGAAAGAAAATGGCAGTCACATCCACGGCGGTGAACACCATCACCGCTGGTATTGATCATCATTGGTTCCTGTACTCCATAGAGCCCCATGTTAGCCAATGAGGAATAGTATGGCGGTGCACACCGCCTACCACCATGACGCCTAATGCTGGCAGAGTGAGTTCACTTCCACCTTTACCTGCATACAAGACAGGTGGTTGCCATTTCTTACTGCTGGTACTCATGTTTTGAATTTATATGTGCGTCATTGGAGTCGGATGTACACACTTAGACAAATCTAATGTCCTACATACATACAACATCATAGTACACAGAGCATGTGTGTCCGTAGGTCCTGTTGTCACACCCTCATTACTTTTGTCTCACTTAGATACCAACCACTGAGGAGGAATAGGAGGAGGCAAGCACCTGTGTACAGACCCATTGTGGAGTTGGATACACTGGAGGACGGACTGGCACATCATACTCACCTATCATCTGGACAGGACCATAATCAGAGAGCTGTGTGCACAATTGGAGCTTGATCTTATACCTGCTACTTGTAGCACCACAGTGATTCCCCCTCTTGTGAAGGTACTGTCAGTGCTCAATATCCTGGCAACTGTTTTTTCCAGGTGACTGTGGGCTTGGCTGTAGGGATGTCACAGCCAATGTACTCGAAAGTGCTTAGAAGGGTTTTGGCTGCCTTGCTCAAACACATGAGCAGATACATAGCATTCCCCCAGATTTATGATTTGCCGACTGTGAAGGCTAGATTCTACACAATGGAATACATACCACATGTGATTGGGGCCATTGACGGGACCCATATTGCCTTAGTCCCTCCCAGGGCAAATAAACAGGTTTACAGGAATCGGAAGAGTTTCCACTCTCTCAGTGTCCAGATGGTGTGCCTTTCTGACCATTACATCTCCCACATCACTGCCAAGTATCCTGGATCTGTGCATGATGCCTATGTCTTTAGAAATAGCAGAGTCTCACAGGTGATGGCACGACTACAGAGGCACATAGGTGGTCATTACAATCCTGGCGGTCGGTGTTAAAGGGCGGTAAAACCGCCAACAGGCCTGTGGTAAAAAAAAATGGAATCACGACCGTGGTGGAAACCGCCAACATAGACAGCCACTTTAACACTCCGACCGCCACGGCGGTACAAACAAACACTGTGGCGATAACCGCCAATAGACAGGCGGAACACAATGTACCACCCACAGTATTACAACTGGCCAATCTGCCACCTTTTCCGGGGTGGATTCACCGCAAACAAAAAACACGGTGGAAACAGGAATTGGAAGGGAAAACGCTCACCTCTCCACACCCCAAGAGGAACCAGGACGCCATGGAACCGGAACTCCAGATACTCCCTGCCTTTGTCTTCCTGCTCCTCTACCAGGAGCATGAACGCCGGTGGCAAAGACCACGGTGAGTACTGCACCTACGACACAGGGGAGGGGGGAGGAAAAGAGAGTGACACACACACGCAACACCCCCACCCCCACCCCCACTCTCACTTACTACAACACACGTACTAATACATATTGATACACTACAGTTACACCCCCAACCCTCCTGGAAGAATGCAAAGACAAAAGGAAATGATTCGAACGTTTGTAATCTATTAAAATCCAGTACTCAAAAATAAATATACACTATAAACAAATATATATACCAAGAATACAAGTCCAGCTATTGCACCATTAAAGTCCGTGGACCACTGGGCCCAAAATGCATGGGCGAGGCCCACACAAGATACCCAATCAAAACGGAGAGAACACTGCAGGGGCATCAGATAGAAATACAACAGGCACCTCAGGGGGAAGAGAAGGGGGGCACCTCAGCCAGATGAGTGCACAACGCTAGATCCACGAGGGAGCTCCATGTCCACTGCTGTATCCTGGAGAGTGCAAAGCCACAGTCCCACAAGTCTTTTCAGTGGGTGGTTTGCCCACTGCTTTATCCTGGGGAGTGCAAAGCCACAGTCTCACTAGTCTTTTCAGTGGGTGGGTTGCCCACTGCTTTATACTGGGGAGTGCAAAACCACAGTCTCACAAGTCTTTTCAGTGGGTGGTTTACCCACTGCTTTATCCTGGGGAGTGCAAAGCCACAGTCTCACTAGTCTTTTCAGTGGGTGGTTTGTCCACTGCTTTATCCTGGGGAGTGCAAAGCCACAGTCTCTCAAGTGGATAACAGTCTCCACAGGTTCTGGAGGGGGCTTTGTGCCCAGAGTGCTTCATCCTACCAAGGAAAGAGGTAGTGGATGAGATTCTCCACTGGCTCTGGAAGGGACATGGTGCCCAGAGTGCTTCATCCTGCCAATGACAGAGGTAGTGGATGAGGTTACCACTGGTTCTGGAGGGCGCTTTGTGCCCAGAGTGCTTCATCCTGCACGTGGCGGCCTCAGTAGCATCGGAGCTTTCCACGCTCATTTGCCTGAGGTGCTGGTGGCGGCAGTGTCCAGTGAAGCGGTGCTTGTGGCGGCGGTGTCCTGTGAAGCGGTGCTGGTGGCAGCGGTGTCCTGTGAAGCGGTGCTGGTGGCGGCGGTGTCTTTGGCAGCGGTGCTTGTGGAGGCGGTGTCCTTGGAAGCGGTGCTTGTGGAGGCGGTGTCCTGTGAAGCAGTGCTGGTGGCAGCCGTGTCCTGTGAAGCAGTGCTGGTGGCAGCGGTGTCCTGTGAAGCAGTGCTGGTGGCAGCGGTGTCCTGTGAAGCAGTGCTTGTGGAGGCGGTGTTCTGTGAAGGAGTGCTGGTGGTGGCGGTGTCCTGTGAAGGAGTGCTGGTGGTGGCGGTGTCCTGTGAAGCGGTGCTGGTGGCAGTGGTGTCCTTGGCAAAGGTGGTGTCCTGTGAAGCGGTGCTGGTGGTGGCGGTGTCCTGTGAAGCGGTGCTGGTGGCGGCGGTGTCCTGTGAAGCGGTGCTGGTGGTGGCGGTGTCCTTGGCAGCAGTACTTGTGGCAGCGGTGTCCTGTGAAGCGGTGCTGGTGGCGGCGGTGTCCTTGGCAGCGGTGCTGGTGGCGGCGGTGTCCTTGGCAGAGGTGCTGGTGGTGGCGGTGTCCTGTGAAGTGGTGCTGGTGGAAGTCTTGTCTACCATGTAGGATGGCTGCGACTTGCCTTTCTTTCTGTGCCCCTTCCCCATCTTGGATGGTGGCACAGCTGTCTTCCCACTCCCAACTGTACTCCTGGGAGAGCCTTTGGTGGCAGATGTTTTGCCTTTCTCCCGGCGGGCAGTAGCCAACTTTTTATGCTTCCGAGGTGGGGGACTGTCTGTGGTCTGGCTCCTTGGCACACTGGCTGGCCTGCTGCTTAGCGCACTCCAGAAGCCGGTTACTGCTGGCACCACTGTTCCCGCTGATGTTGTGGCTGAGGTGCTGGGTTGGGACCTAGAAAGGTGGGCCCTAGGGGACTGAAGGGGTGGGGGAGGTGAGGGGAAGAGGTTAAGGTTGGACAGAAAAAGTTTTTGGGACACACTGGGACGGGTAGATGGAGGGAGTTTGGGAGTGGAGGAAGAGGTAGTGGTTGTAAGAGGTGTACGTTTAGTGACTTTGGGTGAAGGTGCATGGGCTGGAGGCTGTCATGAGGTGGATGGCTGTTGGGTGGGCGTGTGCCTGCGTTTGTGTAATTTGGGAGGAGGGCTCACAGACACAATGGGAGAGGACACAGGGGATGTGTGAATGGTAGTGGGGGTGGTGAGTGCACGTGAGCGGGGTGTGGTGATGGGTGTGCTGGTGATGGACGTAGTGGCTGAAGATGTAGTGCATGCAGGTGTGAGTGGAGACGAGACAGGGAGGGAGGAGGGAGACGTGGAGGAGGGGGACACAGTGAAGGCAGTGGATGTTGGTATGTCTGCATGGGTATGATGCTTGTGTGAATGCCTTTGGGATCTGTGCTGCTTATGTTTGCCAGAGCTTCCCTTGTGTGTTGAGGTGTGTGCATGCTGGTCTGAGGGTGTGCTTGGGAGAGACTGAGGTACAGGTGTTTGGGTCTGGGTGGAGGAAGTTGGAGGGGGGAGGCTGGACACAGGGACATTGGCTGCCATCAGTGCTGAGGCCAGAGTCTGAAAAGCTTGCTGTTGGGCGGCCTGACCAGAATGAATGCCCACCAGGTATGCATTGGTCTGTTGCAACTGCCTCTCTACACCCTGGATGGCATTCAAAATGGTAGACTGTCCAACAGTGAGGGACCTGAGGAGGTCAATGGCCTCCTCACTGAGGGCAGCAGGGCCTACAGGGGCATGTGCTGAGGTGCCTGGGGCGAAGGAGATGCCCACCCTCCTGGGTGAGTGGGCACGGGGCACACGCTGAGGGGCTGCTGGGAGGGCGGTGCTGGTAGGGGGGGTGGCAGCTGTACCTGTAGA
Organism: Pleurodeles waltl; assembly: GCF_031143425.1. Classification (NCBI taxonomy): domain Eukaryota; kingdom Metazoa; phylum Chordata; class Amphibia; order Caudata; family Salamandridae; genus Pleurodeles; species Pleurodeles waltl. The sequence goes on from NC_090451.1 coordinate 145,832,426, forward strand.
TGCGGTGGGCACAGAGGGGCCCGCCACCTCAAGGGAGCTCCCATCAGAGGAGGAGTCGCTGTCGCTAGTCAGCTCCTGTCCCCCGCAGTGGAGCTCCCCTCGCCCTCCGTCCCACTGGTGGCTTCAGACTCTGTTGTCTCTCCCTCCAGGGCCATGTGGGATGCAGCTCCCTCCTGCTCCGGTGCCACTGCTCCTCCGCCTGATGATGCTAATGCACACAAGAACAGGGAGACCACAAAAAGGGGGGGCAAGACGGAAAAAAGACATGTTCAGTGCATGCAATACCGCTACTGTTGGCGGACACTACAGACACAGAAGTCCCCTGTACTACGCTGTGCACTTTGAGTTCCCTAATTAATCACAGGGACATGGGTTACAAGGCCTATGCCAGATTGCTGCACACATGGAAGTCACAGGAGCCAGACTAGGGGTAGTTGGCTCTGAACAAAGGTGGGGTGGGGTGCCACATGGCCTGCCTTACGAAGGGACCTTGCCTACTAAACTTGCCCTGGCCTAGGAGAACCCACAGCCCACCTCCCCCACCCAGACACCTCCAATGCGCACTGAATCAGCAGAATGAGGGTGTACTTACCCCCTTGTGGCTGTTGTGATGCCCTCAAGCACCCATCCAACTCCGGACGCGCCACCGCAAGGATCCGGAACATCAGGGGGGTCATGGTGCGACAGGCACCCCTCCTACGTTGGGAGGCCATCCCCAGCTGGGCCTCCGCCGTCTTCTTGCTCCAGCAGCAAATGTCCTCCCATCTTTTCCGGCAGTGGGTGCTCCTTCTGTGGTGGACCCCCTGGGTCTGGACTTCCTTGGCGATGGCACGCCAAATATCCTTCTTCTGGTGGGCGCTGACCTACAGGAATAGTATAGGGGAAAAGGAGAAGATACAACTGTCCACACGTCGCAGTCATTGGCCTGCATCCCTACCCTTGCTATGACGCACATGCACTCACCGTCGTTTCATGCACGCCTCATTCTCTCCCCCATCTTTCATCCGCACAACTCCACACAGGCATTGCCCATACAGCATGCTCACAGTGTACTTGGTTGTTTGTCTGGAGGACCGTAGAGTAGCGTGTACTGGGGGAGGACCCCCATCCACGAGTTTCTCCAACTCCTCCGTACTGAAGGCAGGGGCCGTTTCCCCAGACACATGAGCCATTGTCTCTTCCAGACTGAATCACAGTAGCACTTGCAGTGTAGGTCGAAGATCAGGTATCAAGTGAGTGAACAGACAGAAAATGGCGGTCACGTCCGCGGAGGTGCGTACCATCACCGCTGGCGTACATCGTCATTGGCTCCTGGGACCCATAGTGCCCAAGGTTAACCAATGCAGGATTGCACTGCGGTCTTCGACCGCCTACCGCGACGGTGAACAACGCCTGCGCAGTTACCTCATATTCCCCTTACCTCACATTACAGGTCAGGCAGCCACCATTTCAGGGGGCCACATGGCATTAATTTTTAATGCATCACACATATATAGGCCTTGCATACACACTAAGACAGGCACATAGCGGATTATAAACATTGTGGAATAAAGTTGTGTTTTCGTACCTCAGTGTTGGCTGCCTCTCTGCTCGCTGTTCTCCTCCATAGAGCACGTCCACTGGGGCAGGTGAGGAGATGGCGGTATCCTCCAGGTGTACAGGCCGCTGGTGGACCTGTCAAAAATTTAGAAGCGACATGTAATTGTCACATACAGACTGGACCTTGCCACAATCCAGGAACTGTGTGCCCAGTTGGAGCCTGACCTGATGTCAGCTATCCGCCATCCCACAGGAATCCCCCCTCTAGTGCAGGTGCTGTCAGTACTCCATTTCATGGCAAGTGGGTATTTTCAAACAACAGTGGCCATAGCATCAGGGATGTCCCAGCCTATGTTCTCTAATGTGTTGTCCAGAGTGTTGTCTGCCCTGCTGAAACACATGTGCAGCTACATCGTGCTCCCTCAGGTGGAGGATTTGCCTACAGTGAAAGGTGACTTCTATGCCCTGGGACATATCCCCAACATCATAGGGTCCATTGATGGGACACATGTGGCCTTGGTCCCCCCCGCAGGAGTGAACAGGTGTACAGAAACTGGAAAAGCTATCATTCGATGAATGCGCAGATGGTGTGTTTGGCTGACCAGTACATCTCCCATGTGAACGCCAAGTTTCCTGGTCAGTGCATGACGCTTACATTCTGAGGAATAGCAGCATCCCTTCTGTGATGGGGCAGCTCCAGAGGCACCGTGTGTGGCTATTAGGTTAGGACATGGACCCTATACAGTGTGACTAGGTGGTTGGGTCTGGGGATATCCCTAAGAGTTTGTGTGTGTCTAACAGTTGTCCCTCGACATTTGCAGGTGACTCTGGTTACCCCAACCTGTCATGGCTACTGACCCCAGTGAGGAATCCCAGGACAAGGGCAGAGGAACCCTACAATGAGGCCCATGGGTGAACTAGGAGGGTTATAGAGAGGACCTTCGCCTTCCTGAAGGCCAGGTTCAGGTCCCTCCATATGACAGGTGGATCCCTATTCTACTCACCAAAGAAGGTGTGCCAGATCATCGTGGCCTGCTGTATGCTTAACAACTTGGCTTTGCGAAGACAGATGCCTTTTCTGCAGGATGATGGTCCTGATGGAGGTCTTGTGGCAGCTGTGGAGCCTGTGGACAGTGAAGATGAGGAAGCAGAAGAAGAGGATATTGACAACAGAAACATGGTGATTCATCAATACTTCCAGTGAGACACAGGTAAGGAGACATCACTGCCTGCTACATCTGATACCCTTGTTCTACCTCTCATCTGTCTGTCACTTTCACCCAGTGTATGGGCCCTGAGTTGTCACTTTCCCTTTCAATTTCACAGATGCGGGTCCCACTGTGTGACATCTGCTCTGTTTCCTCATGGACTGGAGCTGTGTGACATAGGTATGTTGACAATTCAATGGATATAGCAGTTTCCCACAGTTATTGCAAATACACATTTTCGAAGCACAGACTGACTCCAGATTGTTTTGTGATTTAAGGGTGTTTATTTAAGTGCAAAATATTGGAGGGTGTTGTAAAATGGTCAGGGGTGATGGTGGAGGCAGAGTCCAGTCTATTAGTCTCACAGGTGCATTGTCCAAAGGGGCATAGGAAGTGGAGCTGGGGCAGTTTAAGGATGGACAGGGTGACAAAGTGGGACAGAAGGATGACAATCAGGGTGGTCTCACTTTTTTGGTGGGGGTCTTAGCATTGTTCTTTGTCTTTGTCCTGGATCTCAGGGATCGTTTAAGGGGTGGTTCTCCATCTGCAGGGGGTAGGGAGCTGGTGTCGTGGTCCTGTGGCAGTGCCTCCTGTCCACTAGCGCCGGCGGAAGTGGTGGGAAGTTCATCGCCCAGCCTAGTGTCCGGGGCCCCTTGTTGTGCCACAGTGTCCCTCCTGGTCTTGACGAGTTCCTTCCGCACCCCTGCAATGGTGCCCAGCGTGGTATTGATGGCTCTGAGTTCCTCCCTGAACCCCAAATACTGTTCCTCCTGCAGCCGCTGGGTCTCCTGAAACTTGGCCAGTACCGTTGCCATTGTCTCCTGGGAATGGTGGTAGGCTCCCATGATGTTGGAGAGGGCCTCGTGGAGGGTGGGTTCCCTGGGCCTGTCCTCCCCCTGTCGCACAGCAGTCCTCCCAGTTCCCCTGTGTTACTGTGCCTTTGTCCCCTGAACCGTGTGCCCCTGCCACTGCCCCCAGGTCCCTGGTGTTGTTGGGGTGGTGGTTAGCCTGGGTTCCCTGTAGTGGTGGACACACAGCTGCTTGACGTGTCCTGGGGACAGAGGTATGGGCCCGCTGGGTGGGTGCTGTGCTGGTGTTTCCAGAGGGGGGAGGCCCTGTTGTGGTTTTTGCCAGTATGAGGGGAACCGACTGTCCCGAAGTCCCAGATGGGCCGGGCTGGTCATCTAGATCCAGTTGGACAGAGCTGCTGTCATCACTGTGGGCCTCTTCTGTGGGTGGAGTGGACATGCTTGGCACCTCCTGTCCGGTGATGTTAGGTAGGGGTCCTGCAGGGGTGTAAAGGCATGATTATTGCATCTGTGTGTGCCATGGTGTGCAATGGGTGGGTGAGCCTGTACCCCAGTGCTTGCATTCTTGTGTAGGACCTTGTGTGCTAAATGTTTAGGGGTGTGTGTGGGTATGTGCAGTGGGCATGCATTGGTGATCGGTGCCCATGCTTTGTTGTTGCATGCAGGGCTTCGTTTTGGGATGTGTGGTTTGTGCTAGTGCGACATATGTGAGGAGTTGGAGTGATGTGGTTGAGGGCGAGGGTGGGGGTATGTGATAGCATGCAGGTAGGGTGGGGGATGAAGTAGTTAAGATTTGCCTTACCAGAGTCCATTCCTCCAGCTACTCCTGCGAGGCCCTCAGGATGCAGTATAGCCAAGACCTGCTCCTCCCATATTGTTAGTTCTGTGGGAGGAGTTGGGGGTCTGCCGCCAGTCCTCTGAACTGCAATCTGGCGTCTTGAGACCACGGAACGTACCTTCCCCTGTAGGTCGTTCCACCTCTTCCTGATGTCATCCCGTGTTCTTGGGTGCTGTCCCACTGCGTTGACCCTGTCCACAACTATGGCTACCCAAACCTGTCCTGGCTGTTGACCCCCGTTAGGAATCCAAGAACAGTGCTTAAAATCGGTACAATGATGCACATCGGCGTACCAAGAGGATTGTGGAACACACTTTTGTTCTCCTGAAAGCCAGGTTCAGGTGCCTCCATTTGACAGGTAGATCCCTATACTACTCCTCTGAAAAGGTCTGCCAGATCGTGGTGGTCTGCTGCATGCTGCACAATTTGGCCTGCAGACACCATGTGCCCTATCTGCAGGAGGAGTGGGGTGTCAATGCACCTGTGGAAGCAGTGGACACCTAGGACAGTGAGGAGGAGGAGGAAGGAGGAGGAGGATGTGGACAACAAGACATATCATTCAGCAGTACTTCCAATGACACTCAGGTAAGAATGTTGATCTATATATGTCCCCATTTTAGTAAAGTGCTGTGTGGCTGTTGTGTTTTGCCAGTCACTACTTTTGTATCACAATTGACTGTCACCTATGCCTTCCCTTATTGCAGATGTTGGTGTTGTCACAACAGTGTACTGATGTGTACTAATGTGATGTTTACAGACTGCTGTAACACAGTTGTTGCATGGTTTAACACATTGACACTCAAAGTACGGCCCGGGAGGGGGGGCCCATGCGGCCCCTCTGGCCTTTATATGCGTCCCCCAGGTCAAAAGCAGCATTGGGCTTACATTTTCTTGAATGAGCACTAACATTGACCAAGAAGTTAAATAAAGAAACAAGCCTTTATGTAAAGGTTAACTGAAGTTAAAGAAAAGAAGTAACTAGGTTAGCCTACACTGTTTACCTTCAGAAACACCTTTATTTTTAAATACCTCTTGAATCAAAAATGTAAAAATATGATCAAATCTATTTAAAATTCAGACAATGTATTTCATTAACATATATTCTGTTTCACCTTCATACATCACATTTTATCAGTGCATTGGGAAATATTTTTTTATGCTATAGTTTTAAAACATGAATTTACATTAATTTTTGCCCCACCCTAACAACAGTGTCAATAGTGAGCTAAGATGCAAGTCACTTGTTAAGTGCACTCTTTGGGCTGGGTTCCTCTTACATGAACAAAATAGCTTATTAAATCAAACACAGGAGAACGTTTTGCAGATCTTGAAGTCATGTATTTCAACATCCTTTTATATGTGATAATGAAGGTAAAAAAGGTAAAATGTCACATGGAACAGAACAATTGCCTAGGGTCACACAATTTGGTAAAGTGGGGCAACTGGGATTAATTCCAGGTGTTCTGGTTTCACATTGTGCAATTCAGCAGCTGTTTATGCTTTGCTTCCAGTACACCCACCTTACTGGCACCACCACGTGGAACTTTCTCCACCTGAGTGCCACACAGCTGACATTAATGCTGCCCTCTGTCACATCACAGACATAACATTTTTGCCCCAGGGGAAATGTTTGTGAGTACCCATGGATTAACACATTACAGGACATATGCACAGGATAATGCAGTTCAACACAGTTCAATACATTGCACATTTCTTACTGATAAAGCACTATTACTCTAGTTGTGTTCAAGGGTGTTGATTTGACTTACAAAAAAACAATGGAAAGTTCTATATAGTGGGGAGATGGGTGGGAAAAGTCCAGCCTGTTTGTAGCACAAGTCCAGTGTCCATGGGGCCATAGGTAGAGGATCAATGGCAGTCCAAAGTGAACAAGGTCAATCATTGGAACACAAGGGGGCATTCTGGAGGGGCTCGTTTCCTGGCAGTGGTCTTGGTTTTGGCAACTGTATCTGGTGTCTGTTTGGGTCGCAGGGAATGATTGCAGAGTGGTTCACCTTCTGCAGGGGGAGGAGTGCTGGTGGCCTGTGAGTCCTGTGGCAGGGCCTCCTCTGCACTAGCTGCTGCAGATGTCCAGTGCTGGATAGTACACTGGCTGGTGGAAGGGGCCCACTGGTGTGTTGTGTAGTCATGCATCATGTTCGCCATATCACTCAGCACCCCTGCAATGGAGGCCAAGGCCTGCAGTTGTTGCATGACCTCCTGGTGGTGTTCCCCCTGCAGCCACTGATTCTCCTGCATGATGTTGATCACCTGACCCAACCTGTCCTGGGATTATTGGTATGCCCCCAGGACATTTGTGAGTGCCTTCTGGGGGTTTAGCCTCCCCCTGGCACATAGCTGTCCTCTGACTATCCCTGGCCCTTCTGTGCCTGTGTCCCCTGAACGATGTGCCCACTCCCATTTACACCAGGACCTTCATCGTCTTGCCTGTGTGTCATCGACTCGGGTCCCTGTGCAGGTGGGCACACTACTGATTGACGTGTCCTGGGGACAGAGGTTTGGGGCTGTTGGCTGGCTGCTGTGGCATTTGAGTCTGAGGAGGGGGTCTTGTGGTGGACTGGCTGTGGGATGTGGTGCCCGGCTGACCTGTGTCCCAGATGGGCCAGGCAGTTCATCCAGATCAGGACCTCCAGAGTTGCTGTCATCACTGAGGGCATCTTCTGGTGGGGGACTGGGTTGCCATGGCACCTTCTCGCCACTGACATTGGCTGGGGCACCTGTGGGGATGTAAGTGATTTGTTAGGGTGATTGTCTGTCACATATTCTGCATTTTTACCATTCCCAATGATATTGGTGTTGTCCTCCCACCTTTGGTAGTGTATGGTGATGGATTGTGGGATTGGTAGTTCTACCTGCTGTCCATGCATTGCTGGTGGGTGTACATGTAGAGCTGGGAGGGATGTGCTTGCAGTGGGTATGGCATGCAGGGGTTGACATTTAGGTGTGGTAACTGGGGTGGTACACTGTGTGGGATGGAGTGGGGTGAATGGAGTCAGGGTGAGGGGGTAGCATGGCATGCACGTGTGGGTGGAGTTAGGTTGGTAATGGTGACTCACCAGTGTCCAGTCCTCCAGGTACTCCAGTGAGGCCCTCAGGATGCAGTATTGCCAAGACTTTCTCCTCCCATGCTGTCCACTGTGGGGGAGAAGGTGGGGGTCCACTGCCAGTCCTCCTGATGGCTAGCTAGTGCCTTGCTGCAATGGAACACACCTTCCCCCATAGGTCGTTCCACCTCTTCCTTATTTTGTCCCTTGTGCATGGGTTTCATCCCACAGCGTTCACCCTGTCCACGATCCTCCACCATAGTTCCATCTTCCTGGCAATAGAGATTTGCTGTACCTGTGCTCCAAACAGCTGTGGTTCAACCCTGACTATTTCCTCCACTATCACCCGCAACTCCTCATCACTGAAACGGGGTGTCTTTGTGGGGACATGGGTGTTGTGTGGTATGTGTGTTGTGCAGAGGGTGATGAGTAATGTGGTGGGTGGTGTGTGATGGATGAATGGGCAGTGACGGTGTGTGTGTGTGCAGTTATCTCTGGGATTGGCCTGGTAAGGTGTAGCAGTCTTCTCGTGTTTGCAAAGCTTTGTGGGTGATGTGGGGGGGTGTTTTATAGTGTTGTTGGTGGGTGTTTGGGTGTGTGCATTTGTGTCAGGTGTGGGTATTTTGGAATGTCCAATGTTGTCTTGTTTTGTTTTTAGGTGGATATTTCCTCTGCGGTGTGTGCAGCACCAACGGTTTACCACCTTTGAATGTCCGCTGTGGTGATTCATGGGTCATTATTTGGAGGACATTGTTTTGCTGGCATAATGCGTGAGTGCTAGTTCCCACAGTTTATCGCATTCGTTGGGTCTGGCGGATTTGTGGTTGTGGCTGGTGTCTGTCCTTTTTTGTGTGTGTATGTCATAATCTGGCGGATGGATGTTCGCCTCCATGGCAGTATGATAGCGGCCGTCACCACAGAGGTATTCGGAATTTACCGCCTATGTCAGAATGAGGGCCTTGTTCTATTAAGCTGGAATATAACTGGGTTAAAACAAAAGCTGGAAGACAGAAATACATGGGGCAAATATATCTTTAGGGGAAGTAACAGCTCAATCCCTATTCACCTTGTCTTAAACAATATTGAATCTTGGGGAATAGTACGTAATATGAGCATGCAACAGAGACTAGAAAGTGATCACAATCCCCCTATTGTGCAATTAGTCCTCTAATCATTTAAGTATCACGCAATGCAAAAAGTGTATTTGCCCATGTTGAAGGTCGAGCCTCAAAGACCTCAGAGACAAACTAGCGAGCAGGGGCGGCTTCTTCGCAATGGTGAAGGAGCGTTGCTCCACCTGTCTGAGCTAGCAGCAGAAAAATAAAATGATAGTTGACTATTATTTTATTTTTCTGCAGCTGGGTCAGCCTGCACTGTAGGGAGGGACAAGGTTGGGCCACGGGAGGTAGGAAACAGGGAAGAAGAGAGAGTGCATCTAAGTGCACATGTGTGTTTGGCCGGCTGTCTTAGCCTGGCCAAACATACATGCGGACATAGGGCTGGAGAAACTGCACAGACCCCAAGGCAGTGTCTGAGCGGGAGTACGAGCTGCTCAGACCAATCTGGTGCTGCTTTCATGCTTCGTTTAGCATGAAAGCAGAGCCAGGATTGTTGGGATGCCAGTGCTGGTGTCCCACTGAATGCTGGTGCACCACATCGATGAAAGAGGAGCTATGAATGAGGCTGCGGCGTCTATGAAGGTAAGTTTAATTTATTTTATTTTATTTCTTTGTTTTCTCCCCTCAATGTCCGCCCGCCCCTTCCCTTGTGATTTGCGGTGGCTGTCTCTTGCCAGCAGCCATAGGATTATGACCAGGGACCTATGGATATATAAATTCATACATTGACAAATTCTCAAAGACTAATGGCCTCATTATGTGTTTGGCGGTCAGAACTACCCGACCGCCAAACTCGCGGGGAAGAGGGAGCCATCATACCTGCTGCCTTACCCCTAGTCGTATTACAATGTTCATCATAATATAACATTCCTGCTGGGCTGACCAGTGGGAACATCACATTACAACGTTCCAACTGGTCAGACTGGTGGGAACAGTGCTATGGCAGCACACCTGCTCCCTTGCCAGGCAGGGGGGGCCCCTGCACTGCCCCTGCCTTGTATGTGTACCATGGGCATGGGCAGTGCAGGAGTCCCCCTGTGGCCCTCAGCACAGCCTTTCAGCCAGCCTGGCAGAAAGGGGACTTGTGCTTAACACGGCGGTGCTGAACCTATCACCTCTGTGGCTGAGCATGAGTCAGACCACTGTTACCCCATCGAGAGCCATGTTCCTGGTGGGGATAATGGCCCCCTGGCAGTTGGAGATTATTCAGCACCCATTCAGGATACAAACGACCGTTAGCCAGCTCTTCTGGATAAACATAATGAATTTATTAGGGATAGAATAGAAAGACATGTACATGGAGGATGCTCTGTACTAGTGTACTCGAACAACCTAATACAAGGAAGTAATACACGATCTTTTATAGTATTAAACCACAAACATAATTCAACGTCTTATTGGTTCTTTGGCTTTGACGTATGATTGACGTATGATTGACGTATGATTGACGTATGCCTACTTCTCCATTATGGCTGAGGTCGTTTTTCCTATCATACCATATATAGTAACAAAAAGCATAGAAAAGGATTTTACACAAGGTGGCCTACGTGCCTAATATCACATGGTCCATCTTGTGACAGAACTTGAGAACATCACGTATTCAGACTGGTACTTTCCAGAAGGGAGATTGCTTCAGCTAGCATGCAATGACGATGATATTTCCTGATGGCTGTTCAGAGGGCAAGCCTCGCAACATAATGTGTTCCTAGCAGTAGCGAATTACATTTGTAGGCCTCTTTACTTAATGCTAGGACTGTGCAGAGATTGTCATTGTGTATCACAGGGGCCACTAGGCATAGCATCCGTAAGAACTGTAAAATGGGATTCCACATTCCGCCCTCTGATACTCAATGACAAATCGAAGGGCCATGGTGTATTGCTCTCATTTATACCTCTTGCTCGTCCCTGTAGTCATCCTTATATCTTTTTCTTTGATAATGTGTGTGTTTCTGGTGACAGTCTTTTTTTTTTTTTCAAGAGTAGGGCCAGGAAGGATGGACAAACTGGTATGAGCACACATATCGTTATCAGTGCCACGATCCCTATCGCTAGTACCTTTACCAACCAGGTACCCCAACCCCTGAACCATGCTGCTATTCGATCCAGCATTCCTCTGACGTCTGTCCCATCTGCCACTTTCCCAGCTCCTTCTTCTACCTTTTTTATATTCCCCACGTTGGTGTCCTCTTCCTGCGCACCCCGCCAAGTGTTCTCTTTTCCCCCTTCTGTAATTCTGTTCTATGTGCCATTTTTGGTAGCACGAATGCTAGGTAGCAGGTACCTTGCCAACCTGCTGGCAATTTAAAAAAATGCAGATGTCCCACATATAATTAATATTCCTTTGGGAGGTGTCAGGCCTATGGACAAGCCTGTTGTGTCATTTCTTTTGTAGTCCAGGCTCAATGTTGTATTGCAAATACTATGTCCCACATCAATTCCGTTTTTGCTAGTGTCTGCATTACCTCTTGAGCATTTGAAACACCATGGTGCCTTTATTTCTGTATCTATGGCCAGGCATGGTATTCGTTGTTCTGAGCCATGATCCCTTTCAGTGTAACCCTTCCCTCTTTCTGTTGTAAATGCATTCAATAAATTATCTTCTTCTTTCTTCGGATCTAATCTCCTACACTTCTTTCTTCTCCTTCTATCTTCTTCCTTCAATTTATTTTACACTCTTTCCACCAATTTTCCTTACTTATAACCTACATAAGGTTCATCTTCCAAACCATAGTCATCCCTTTTTCTCCTCATTTCTCCTTTGTTTATATTTTCTCTTATTCTCTCCTTTTTTCTTTTCCCTGTTCTCATTCCTTTTAAATTTCCCCCTAACATATTATCTAATATGTTACATGCCACGAATTCTGTGAGGGGCATTTAAGTGTAATTTATTTTCTCCTGGCTAGTGGTCGGTAGGTGGGTACATATATAACAATCAGACACATTTGCTAGTTCTTTGTACATTGATACCATTTGCACAAATGTATTGTCCTTATAATCTTCTCCATCTTCTTTCCATTTTGTATATGTCACCCATTTTGTTTTATCCTCCACCCTCTCATGTTATTTTGAGATATTGTTGTTCTCACCACCTGTTGTTCTTTCACCTTGGCTATTTCTTTTTGGATGTAGTGTTCCTGGTTGAGCCATGGAATATGTATGTCGTCTTTATATACTATCAGGATTGTTGTTAGTACTATAGCTGCTACTGGGGTGAGTAATGCTGTGACCACCATGGGCCACTTCTTCTGCTCCCTTTCCTTACATTGTAATCTGAAATCCATGTCTTCTTATAGGGTGTGGTCGGATGTGGCTAGCACTTGAAACCAGTTCTATTGGTATGTAACCTTTGGTACCTCCTTATTCCTGTAGGAGTGACACACGAGTAGTCTATTCCTTCTGTATATTTTTGGGGCGACGTTGAATGCTATTTGACACTTGTAGTTATGCAGAGTATAAAGGGATGATTCCCAGTGTCCAGTTCTAAGGGAGTTGGGTGCGATAGTCCCGAGGGATGGCCCTTTTGTCCTATTTTTGCTATATTCCTAATTGGAAGAGGCACCTCCCAATGGGGCTACAAACCGCACTGATCCTAGTGACCAGCCGCTTCTGTAGGACTGGGATCTGTACCTCTTGGCGCAAATTTTTCTAGCGGACTTTTAGTATTCTGTTCATTTATATCCTGATGTCTTTAATACTTAAGTGGCCTTGCTTGATTCTCCGACTCCTGTGGAGAGTAGCACGAGCAGTTTTGAAAGAATATCCTGGTGTCTTGAGGACCCGCTTGCACCCTCCGACTCCTGTGGGGTTGCAGCACGAGCAGTCCAAGAACAATGTTCTGGTGTACTGGGGAACCCGCTTACACTCTTCGACTCCTGTGGGAGTGTAGCACGAGCAGTTCCGTCAGTGTTGGCTGGTGGCACTTGTTGAACGAAGGTTGTACCGCTGTGGTGAAGGTGGCATTACTCTCATCGGCAACTTTGTTGGCGGCTGGTCGTCCTTTGGTCCAGCGGCCTTCTTGGTGTGTGAGGTATGGACCCAGGATGTGATGCCCTCACACTTGACTGCTGTGGCTGTTGTCAACAAGACTTGGTGTGGTCCCTTCCACTGTGGTTGAAGGCAGTGACGTCTGGTGTGGCCTTTACCCACACCCGGTCTCCAGGATGCAGTCGTGTTCCGGTGGTGTACCTTCTTGGTGTAATAGCTGTGGATCCAGGAGCTCATTCCCTCCTACTTTTCAGGAGACCCAGGCCCAATCTCCCTGTTGGAGATCATGTCCAGGTAGTGTTGTCCAGCCAGGAAGGGCCTGCAGCACCTAATGCTGAAGGTAAGGCAAACTGCTGTCAAAATGTCTTATCAGATAATAACTTCTCAGCACCAGACATGTTCATAGGCCAGTCAAACAGTATCTCAGTCGGTGCTCACTTTGACAACTTTGTCAAGGGTGCCTTTCTTGACCAATGAAGCAAGCGGTAGTGCATCAATCTAGAACCGCTCAGCAGATGCACAAAATCTTAGAAAGGGACATATCTGACTGGTTTATGGGGTAACTAGCACACTCTTAAACTGAAATCCACACTCAAAAAATAAATAACAATTACACTCAGTAACAGTGGAATATTCACACAAACTGTTTCACCAAACAAATGGTGATCCAAAGGTCAGGAGAAAACACATGTTACACTGGTATACAGCCAGTATATTTTTTAACATAGCATTGTATCCTATTATTCTATTTCAACACCCTGAATATCTGCATCAATGCTGGAAGGGTTGGGACTTTGCAGGCATCACCGCCATCAGAAGTCACTTTCCCTTTCTCGTACAAGTGTGATGTTCTGAAATGCTGATGTTCCTTTAAGATATTATATTTATTTTATTTATTTATATTTGGCACCCTCATCATCAGGTATATTACTCATAGCTGTATTGCAGTACTAAATAGCACATCCTAAGGTAGTAATAACTCTATCCTAATATAGGTGTTTTCAATACCGAAAACCAGTTTGGAGAATATTTAGTTGCAATCTACCAACACATGAAGGCAATCCATGTCACTGCGCGCATTAAGATGTACCACATAAGACTCCCATTAATTATGAAAACATAAAACGTAAGATAGACAGACGGATACAGAAACCCCATCTTCTCGTCCATGTTCTGAAACCTAGGAAAAAACATGGATAGAAAAATACTCCTCCTGCCGCCAATTATATGCACATATATATTATATTAAAATTAACTGTAACATTCAGCTGTACATTTATTTTACATTTCTACTTGGAACGTTATGGTAACATAGGGCAACAATCTGTGGCTTTGCCCTTGGAGTCATGCCCAGAGTCTGTGGTTTTCAGAAATGGGGAAGGTAATCTTAACTGCTACGGGACCTCGCAGATAAATGCATAAAATAAAATACCATAAAAATAAAACACATTTGTGAGAAATGTGTTGCATTTTTACCCATTCATTGCCCTTTTGAAACCCTGGTTGCACTCACATGACTTCAACATACTACATGTACTGCAGATGTTTAAACATCCACTTGTGTTATTTTCTTTTAGCCTCTTATTAAGTGAAATCGATCAGTCGCTAACACGTCATGTGTAATCATTATTACTGCACTAATGTGTTTATTTTAAATATCAATACACCTTAGTAGAAGTTTGTTATCTCATAATTAACTCACTCTACACCCCAACAATAACCCACATTTTTATATATCTATTATTTCCTTATATTATTTACAATTCACCACATTGTAACTCTTCTGTTAATTTCTATATCTCTTCTGTCATTGAACATGACTAAATTATTAGTATGTACTCTATAGAGCTATGAAGAAATACACAACCAGGGGTATGGAATTACCGTAAACAAATGCCCAGCACAATTCTTCCAGAATGCTCTCTCATCAGATGCAAATATCTGCAGAAGCTCGAAAGCAAAATTTTGTTATTCCTTGCTTTCAAAATATCTTCACAAACAATGTAACTAGGAAAGAAACATTCTGCTAAACTACCATGATATTTTAGGTGTCATTTCTTTGAAGCATCATTTAGTAAAATGTGCGGATGCATGGTGGTATTTCCAACATTTATATTCATAACAGGAAAAATCAATGTAACCTTTTCATCAAAGTTACACATTGCCATAGTAGTTCCTGGCATGAACAAAACTACTTTGTGCCAAAACTACTTTGTATGGAAGAGCAGAATGGTGTCACTACCACTGAAGCCAGTCAATAAACAGAGAGACAGAATTCAAATAACAAAAGATCTGTGATAACCAGTTTATGTCAGAACTCTTAAAGAAAATCACAAAGTGCACCCATGGTATCTGTTCCTGCATTAGTGCAGATTTACAGCTTTTATGCATGAGCTAGCATTTAATGAGGCAGACCAGGAAATCGAACTCCTAGACAATATTTGTAAACACCATTTTAGCAGGAGGAAAATATGCATGTGTTTTTACAGGACAAGTAGACTGATGACACAAACTGTCCCATGGACAATTAGACATTTTATAAAATTCCACACTCCTGACAACATATTGTTAACTGCTGCAAATGAATCCTCTGTTCCCTCCAGACTACATTTGTTCACTGTAAGAATTTTGGCAACCTTTGCATGGGTCAAATATTTTTAAATGTAATCCCTACATAAGAAAGTTCTAATTTGTTGTACACCTGTGGTTCCTAACCTTTTTACTCCTGGGGACCACCAGTGAAACATTACTGGAAGCCAGGTACCCCCAAGCAATTTGCACAATTTAAATTTCAAACATGAAATAATTCTTTTATATTAAAAAAATATGCAAAAATCTAAACATTTTATTGGAAATGTTGGTGCTGCATCTCAGCGACTTACTTTTCCATTTTTAGTTTTATTTAGGAAAGGTGAATCCTTCAGGCAATTTTTTTTAATTATCTCCGGGGCTATTTCTGTTAATATTTTTAGGTACATAAGATCTAAGAAAGCTTTTATACATAAATATGTGGTGGGGAAAGGAAGTAAACCATAAGTGCTTCTCTTCTCTCCCTATCCTTTTTGTCACATTTAATTAATTTTTATTATAGCATCTCTCATACCAGTGTAGGTGTTGGAGCACTTTACAGCACTTTAAAATGAAAGACTGGGAAAAAACACCTTTCTAATTTGTGCTATGCAGTTGGCATGCAGCTCCTTAATTGCAGTTCATAGCTCATTGTGCTAGATTACTATTATGAACTGTACAGTAACTAAAGAATCTCTGTGACAAAAGCAGTAACCCACTGTGCCATCCACATAAAATACTGTTCTTTTCATGATACACATCCTTTGCAGCCTGCAAATTAATCATCTGCACAATCTTTCACAAATCTCATGGTACAATAATGCTAAACAATGTATCCAGATCCTTCCAAAGCAGCCCTTCCCATGGCTATTATTCTGTTTAACTCTGTACATTTTTATGTACTTCGAGAGACTGTGTCTTGTGATCTCCAGCTGTGTGTTTGTATTGCTGAGCACCTCCTTCCACATCTTGATGTTATCGATTGTGTGATGTGCATACATGGACATATCCCATAGTAAATTGTGTGATCCCTCTCGCCCCTTGCCAATACATCTTTCCATTTCATTTGATATCTGTTCGTACTTCTGTTCATGTTTTCTTATTGCGTTAGCCACTTCCTCTTTACCCTGGCTATGGAATAACTGTCTAATTCTTTCACAAGGTCTCTTACGTTTTGCTTTTATTTTTCACTTCCTCATCCATCAAACGCCATGCCAGGGTGCGGCTTTCACGTTCCGTCTCTGCCTGCTGTTGTAGAGGCAGCTGTAGTGCTTTTGCTTTTATCTAGTTCTTAGCACTTACATAACATACCAGAAATGCACTTCTGAGTTCAAAGAAGACTTTTATTGTTGTTAATTCTTCCCCAACCACAATATTTATGAATGACGAATTATTAGCTTTCAAGCACACGTTAATCAAACAAAATATATCAGTTTGCAATATACACAGCAGGTTATATTTATAAGATATTGAATGCAAAGCAAAACAAATACTTCACCGTGTGGGAAAATATTTACAGCTTCATCTTTCTAGGGTCTGCAAGCTGATGACTCCCTGTCAGCTGCGAGAAAGAGATTCATCTACCTACACGGGATGCTGGCAACTGGCGCCAAGCTCCAGCATGAAGTCAGGCAGATCCGAATCTGAATCTCTGCAGCCTGTGACATTCGTTACAAAGGTGTGCCCCCTCCTCTCAGACTCGGGAAAACTGAGCAAGTCTTTGGAGACTGGCCAGGTCTCCGAGACTTCTCCTCTTCCCAGGCTCAAGCAGAGAAAAACAACCAATGTACCCTCTCTTATCAGGTCTAGTCTACTGTGAGAAAAACATCTTGGTTCATCTTGTGCAAAAACACAGCTTGGAAAAATACAGCTTGGATTCTCAACTGCAATGTCTAACTCCACGTTAAAGGCAATAGGCAGCTAACCTAAATATCAAATGCAATGTCTAATGTCATGTCAAAGCCAATAGGCAGCTGAGCTGAATACAAAATTCAATGTATAATATCATGTCAAAGCCCATAGGCAGCTAAGCTGAATACAAAATGCAATGTATAATATCATGTCAAAGCCAATAGGCAGCTAGACTGAATACATCATGTCAAAGCCAATAGGCAGAATATCTAATAGCATGTCAAAGCCAATAGGCGGCTAAACTGGATACAGCATGTCAAAGCCAATAGGCAGAATACAGAATGTAATGGCTAATGCAATGTCAAAGCCAATAGGCGGCTCAACTAAACATAACATACAATGTGCTACTGGTGAACATTGAGCAACTAATATGCGCAGTGGTGAAACACAAAGTCATTGGTCAAACAAAATTAAGCCAATAGGCAGGACAGCAGCTCAGAGTGTTTGGTCCCTGTTGTGGTGCCCTCAGGCTGTAGTGTATTTCCCAAATGTCTTCAAACAAAATCGATGTTTTGTTCCTGTGACTGTGCACTCGCCACAGGAAGAGAGCTTGACAAGCCCCTATTATGTCTATTTTTTTTGTTTTTTATTTGTCCTCCAATCTTCCCTGCCCTTGTCTGCCCCCCCCCCACCATGTGGAGGAAACCATTCTTCAGTTCAGTTTATTTATTTCTTTTTTTTTTTATCCTCCACATACAGGACAGCCCCACATTCAAGGGACATCCCATATGCTACTAGCATGTAGGCGGCATTGTAAAGCACCACACATGTCCGCAAAGCCACAGAAACACTACTGTCAGTTTCCTTGCAAAGTCAAAGTCTAAGTACAGTAGTGCCTATAGGCCTTCTTTCGCCTCTATTTGGTACACTGGACTGTCCTTGGGGCTATGTTGATGTGTCTCTACTTTGCCTTTACTAAGAGGGTTCCTCGTGACTGTCTTACCCTAGCCTTTTGTTACATAACACGAAGACAATTACAATCGTTCCAGAAAACAGTAGGATGTCGGTGTTTTTTTTATTTTTTTTACACCGCTCATACCCCATGACACAGAAGGGATAACAATGGGTACAATCACACATGCAGCCTCTCTCTGCCAGCCGCAATTATTGATTAGTAAAAGCAGGAAGCAAGCCGGTCTGCATCCATGCCACAATTTCAGCCAGCCATGTCCACCTTAGCTCACACAAAGTTTGAAATCAGACAGTACCCCAAGGTGCTAGTGACGGCGTCCACACTGGCGTCCTTTGGGGTGAATCAAAAGATGACAGAATAGTCAGGAGGGAAAGATTAAAAAAAAAAAAATCCTTTCCTGCCCTGGGGCAGGGTGCGGCTGTATTATATTGGAAACTGGACCAGATCCTTGGCCAGTGACACACAGATAATGCAATAGCGGTGAACAAGTCAAGCAACCACATGTGACGGCAGACCCATAGACAAGGGTCAGAGTACAACTAGCCCTGTAGGGTGATCCTACTCCCACTCCTTGTATCAAATATGTAGTGAGTGCAGGGGGGTGTTTGTACTGTGTGATGTTTGCAGATTAAATCAGCCAATTGTCATAAAAATCTGTATTATGTCGCCCAGGAGTCCACCCACCTAGTCTTAAATTTTCTAAAAATTCTTATCCTAAATCGCAAATGCATGCAGTCAAAATAAATCACAGTACACCACCTTGTGGTGAAACCTTCCTTCATGAATCAAAAACCACTTTCGCACACACACGTATTTATAGCTCAAAAACCACTTTTACACACACACACGTATTTATATCTCAAAAACCACTTTCACACACACACGTATTTATATCTCAAAAACCACTTTCACACACAAACGTAATCAAACCAGCATCTATAGTTTACACCATTTCACATGAGTAGTCGATAGTTCAATATGCCATAAGCATTGTTCAAAGAGCTGCAATATGACAGGAAACAGATAAGATAACAATTGTTTAACACGACAAACAGAGCCTGCCTGCTCCACTGGAATGAACAACTATCAACCAGTTACTGGAATGAACCTCTATCACTCCTATAAACACAAGGATGCTGACATCACATGCCAGTTCCTCTTAAATGTACACATATACCCTGGAACGGACCACTACCATCCCACATCTGGGCAACGCCCTTTTACAACACCCTCTCTGGCCAGAGTTATCTGCCCCAGGCCCTCCGGCTGGGGACTGCAAACAGCGACTCGCGCTGTGTTCTGAAGCAACACCGCTAGTTGCCTCTATTCCTCGGACTTCTTTTTTTAACAGTAACAAGCTACATGAAATACAGGAAGTTATTCTAAGTATACAGCTGCAGCGCAGGGAGGAAGGAAATGGTGTAATACAATGGAAGGACCAAATTAACACAGAATGCTAGCAGCCGGAGGACGGCTATAGTTAACTATCTGAATTTTTTCACGAGGTGCATTATCGGAGCCCGCAACAGAGGACAACAGAGGAAGAAATGCCCTTGGCATGCCACCGGAGACATAGAGAAAAAAAAATATGTCATTACAGAAAGCTGGCTAAGGGGTACGGCAAATCGAAATATTAACCATAAATGCATAACCACTCTATGCAGGAAACATATTAACGAAACACCCCAGTTACCTCCCTGTTTCGCAATATTTACACTGAAAACACAGTAGAGCAAACAGCGAGAGGACCACGAAGCAGCAATAGATACTCACAACAGCTCCAGAGTCCGTCGCAGGAGGGGCCCTGTCCAATAGGTCAGCTGTCGCCCCAACCGAAACAGGAGCCGGGCTGAAGGAAGCTATTCGCTGAACGAGACCGCAATTCTTCCATTCTCCACCAAATGTAGAAGCCTAATTCTTCAGCACCCATTCAGGATACAAACGACCGTTAGCCAGCTCTTCTAGATAAACATAATGAATTTATTAGGGATAGAATAGAAAGACATGTACATGGAGGATGCTCTGTACTAGTGTACTCGAACAACCTAATACAAGGAAGTAATACACGATCTTTTATAGTATTAAACCACAAACATAATTCAACGTCTTATTGGTTCTTTGGCTTTGACTTATGATTGACGTATGATTGACGTATGCCTACTTCTCCATTATGGCTGAGGTCGTTTTTCCTATCATACCATATATAGTAACAAAAAGCATAGAAAAGGATTTTACACAAGGTGGCCTATGTGCTTAATATCACATGGTCCATCTTGTGACAGAACTTGAGAACATCACGTACTCAGACTGGTACTTTCCAGAAGGGAGATTGCTTCAGCTAGCGTGCAATGACGATGATATTTCCTGATGGCTGTTCAGAGGGCAAGCCTTGCAACATAATGTGTTCCTAGCAGTAGCGAATTACATTTGTAGGCCTCTTTACTTAATGCTAGGCCTGTGCAGAGATTGTCATTGTGTATCACAGGGGCCACTAGGCATAGCATCCCTAAGAACTGTAAAATGGGATTCCACATTTAAATACATCATAATGCAAAGAGAAGCTGCAGGACAATTACTCTTTTGGAATTTTGATGGAGCTAATTTCATCAGGGGTCTCTCCAGTTACAAAGAAAGTGTCAACTAATAAAGTGATAATGAACTTGGAAAGGTAGATTGGTTTGATGTGGATTGCTCAAATAAAAAACACAGAATTATGCCAGGCCCTAAAACAATGGTATCCGACTTTCACTAGGGAGAAAGTATTGAAATTGATGAGAAAGGAGTATAAGTATTATTAAAAAAATGGTCTAAATTAAAGCATGAGAGCAAGTGAAAACCTCTGACTGAAAAAATATCAAAAAAGGCTCTGTGAGCAATTCAGGTGGCACTGTAATACTTCCCCCACAAACTGAAACCTGGAAGTAGATCATAAGGATGTTTTCTATTTTTCAGAGTTTTATATTGCACAAACTCAAACCGAAGCTATTGGAGCACTTTATATGAGCACATAATTTTATATCTTGTTTAGGCACTGAAAGATTAAGGGCCTGATTTAGATCTTGGTGGTAATGGACCTGACTGAAAACCCGTTCGCCGCAATGATGGTTCACCTGATTTAGATGTTGAAACTGCATTCATCCTGCTGTCTCCACCAAGAAACTCCCACTGCGTTGTCAGCACCATGGGAAATAGTGGTGTCGGTGGGCGTCCAGCCACCTTTCCTGCTGTGCAGATTTGAATGTGCCTTACCGCCAAGCCAAATGTGGTGGTGCGGCCTCCACACTTGAGTTGGCAGATTGGGTGGAAATGAGATCAAAACTTACCCTTTCACCAATTCTACTTCTGTTTCCATCTAAATACAGCAGGCGGAACACAATCAACTTGACGGAGTACTTGGGTCCACTGCCGACATGGCTTGGTGGTAATACCGTCAAGATCTAAATCAGGCCCGAAGTGATTTGCTCAAAATCACACAGTATGTTGAGCCCACGCGGAGGCTCATACCTAGTTCTCTTGTTCCAAAGTCTGCAGCGCTGGCCTTTACCATACTTCTTATTGCTCAGCAAAAGAAATGATCAAATGGACTTAAAGAAAGACAGATGGAAAAAACCTACTAATCTGCATAGCGAAGGAAAACTTAAAGATCTACTCCATGCTCTGAAAAATCTACCTGATAAGACCATGTCACGAGGAAGGAGTGGGACAGCTGCAGAATGTACTACTAGCACACCAAAAGAAATTGGTGAGCGACTAGGACATGTAAAAGCCCTGTTATTCTTCAATCAGATACAAATGATGTGGGCACCTACCGATTCAATTTAAAACATTGTGGCCCAGATTTAAAAGGGCCTAGTGCCTCCTTGCGCCACATTAGAGCCATTTTTAGTGACATTAATGTGCCCAATGAGGCCAAATTTGCCATGCTATATTTACAAAGTGGTGCAATGCATGTGGAATCTAAGAGATTCCACTGTTCCATTTTTAGCTGCTATTTTTGATGCCTGCACAGAGAAGGAGCTAAAAAAGGGCACACCATTGTATTCAATGGGCCCCTATGTACTTCTGCAGGATTAGCTTCCAAATTTTGGTGCTAATCCTTCACAGTACATTAAGAACATAAAAAATGTTGACGATATTGCCCCTACCCTGCACCATGGTGTGCCATGAATTAAATATGATGCGCACATGGTGGTAGTAGGGTGCTCTAAGGTGGGCCTGGGCGGAGTGAATGGAGTCCAGATTCATGGAATTCCGCAGGGTTAAAAAATAACTCCATGTAATGCCGCAAAGCCCGAGTTCCGTGCCCCACAGAGTCCTCCTGAATACGCCTCTCTCTGAAGCATTAAGCAGGGTTGGGCCTGGTCAGCCACGCCCTACCCTGCTTAGCGCTTCTGAGATGGGCACATTCAGGAGGGCTGTAGGCAGTGAAAGCTGCTGTTTCAGACCTCTTGTGCACCAGCCTGTCCCATGTGCAGTGTACATGGGGCAGGCCAGTGCACAAGCGGCTTGAAACTGTAGCTTTGTTTTTCTGCTTGTGGCCATAGTCTGAATTCAGGCAAGGGCCGTAGGCAGCAAAAACTGCCATGCCTGTTGTGCAGCAGCCTGCCCCATCTGCACTGCACATGGAACAGGCCAGTGCACAAGAGGCCTGAAACAGCATCTTTCACTGCCTATGGACCTGGTTCTTACCGAGGGGCCCTCGTCTCTGACAAGTCCTTCTCTCCAGCGGCTGCCTCCCTCCTCTGCGCTTGTGCGCACTGCAGCCCAGTTATTGGCTGCACAGCGCAAGCGCAGACTGTCGGTGCTTGTGCTGTGCAGCCCATACTGGGCTGCTTTGCACACCTGCTGAGCTCCGCTCCACTGGCAGGGCTAGTGGAGTTTTTTGGGCAACTTCGTGCTCCAAGCCAAGCGCAGAGTTCCAAAACCTCTGTTAGCTCCGTCAGGGGAGTGGAGCTCCCCACACACCCCCATGCTAATTGAATGTAATGCCACTTTTATTAAATATGGCCCTGTGACTCTGGGAAAAGATTTAATACCAATTCATATTTTGCTCATGATGCAGCCGTCTTATCAAAAAGAGAATTTGCTATACACAGTATACTGAAACATTTGAGATCTAATGCTCCACCAACAATTGTCAATGGACACAAGTGAAACAAATTTCATGATTATTCAAAAAAGACAATCTGAAAAGCACCTTCAATGGAAGCAGAATTTCTGAAGAGCAAGTTATATTATGTTAGGATAGGTCTTATAAAGTGCATGCTCACCAGTGGTCTCTTGGCGCTGACTAGCTATGATTACCTGGGCGTACAACTGGATCATAAACTAGCATGGAGTAAACAAATGCAGAAATGAATAGTCCAATGAACCAAAATGAGGAAGCCATATTAAGATGAACAGCATATCTTGAAGGATCTTCAATAATCTCAGTTTTAGATGAATAGAGAATGAAACCAGGAGCATAAGGTGAAGGCTTATGGGGTTGCAGGAGACTGAAAGAATGGTAAAAAACTGAAAATCGTTTTGTCAGAGTGTTCAGAATTTATTCATACAAACTTAATGAAAACCATTGCATATTTGTAGCAACCTTAAAAACTAAATGAGGGTACATATTGAATGAGGAAGGTAATGATAAAAAGAAACTATAGTCATTAAAACATTACATTTGAGTGACAAGGATTGTCAGTTCGTAAAGAATATTTTTTCTCAGCTGATGTCAAAAAATTCACAATGTAGGCAGTTTAGCTGGTGTTGTGCATGGTAAAGGATTCAATGACTGCTTATTAGCAGGCCCGCAGCCCGAATTAAGTTAAAAGGCTGGAGTAAAAATACTACATCTGCGAGGACATGGGCATACACAGACTACATGCAAGATAGATTCCTGCTCTTGTTTACACAAATCTACTTCATTGTCGTTGCCTGTGGTGGTACATCTGGGGGCAAAGTCCAAAGTGGGAAGGCCACCAAAGCATAACCCATTAACTTCTGTTTTGTAAACTTGAAATACCAACTGTCCAAGTATTGCTGATAAACTGGGGCATGTTAGAAGTTTAAAACGATCCAACTGTGTGACTGCTTCAACATAATGGGGCTCATTAGGACTTTGGCAGGCGGCAGAGGCTGCCTGCCAAAGTCCCACTTAGGAATGACCGCCTTTGCGGCCGTCCCTCTGTGGGCCTTGTTACAACTTTCCAGCAGGGCCCGCGGGCATAAACAGCGTAATCGAGCTGGCGGCAAAGTTGCAGTGTATTGGGTGCAACAGCACCCGTCGTGCTTTTCACTGCCCTTAATTCGGACAGTGAAAAGCATGATGGGATGTCCATGAGGGCCCCTTCATTGCCCATGCCAAGTGCATGGGCAGTGCAGGGGCCCCCATTGGGCACCCAATGCCCCCTTTCCACCAGCCTTTGCATGGCTGTCCGACCACCATGAAAAGGCTGTCGGAAAGGGGACTCGTAATCCGGAGGACAATGCTGCTTGCAGCACTGCCCTGGTGGATTAAGACTGGAAGCATCGCCAGGCTGTCGACTGGCAGCAACCTGACCTTGCCAGCAGTCAGACTGTGGTGGCTCTGACACAGTTATAATATTGAGGCCGGGCTGCTGCTTTTGCAGCAGTCAGACCGCCATCGGGAGTCTGGCGGTACTAAGACCACCAGACTCGTAATGAGGCCCAATGTCTTGAAAATAATATCTGGAAAATATGACAACTTTTGCATAGTTTTATTTATGTGCGTCTTGAACTCTCCGAGAGACACTGATGAATTCCAGAGATTAATTATGTGTAGGTTATTCATACATTCTTACAAGTCAGCTCTGCGTGGCATTTTCTAGCTGTGCTCAATAGTTCAGTCCACAACAGGGGATGGATTGTGTTGTAGCCGGAAAATTTGCCTAAAGATGTTTAGATGTACTGTTTCCAACTATTTTATTTCATAGCCACACAGAGGTTTGCACCCTTATGAGATGGTAAGAAATATCTTTGCACTAATAACCTTCAACATTGGCACAAGTATTTGTTTCGTCCTCCGTTAAGATTCACTTAATGGAGGCTGCAGTGCAAAAGATGCGACCAAGGCAAGCCGGTCTGGGCCCATCTGCCCTCAGAAAGCACCCAGTGCCAGGAACCCTGGCTCTCCTAACATCCACAGATACTCAGTCTCCGAACTGCAAGACCTGAACCCCAGGAATCGAGACAACAACTGCTGCAGCGTGACTTCCCGGACCATTGTCGGATCTTTCACCAGCCGCTAATATCATTTCATCTGCAACACTGAAACCATACTGGCGACCTTCCAATGTGAAAAACAACTTCACTGCCTCCTCTTCCTCAACATAAGATCCCTCTGAAAACATGATACAGAAGTCTGGGACACCATAACCCCTCCCCAACCCTACCTGATGTTCTTCACAGAAACCTGGCTCACCCACGCATCAGCCCCAGACATCATCTGCGCAAACCCCTCTAGGCTACAAAATTATACACAGAGATTGCCACAACAAACACAGAGGCGGCATCGCCAACACCCACAAGGACAGCCTCCTAAGCACCAAAACTGAGGATGGTACATCACAAATCATGGAGCACCTCATCAACTTCCAAATCAGAACTGACGCCAAAACCACCATCAGAGGAATCCTCACAAAGAGATTGCTTGGACCCTGCCCGCCATCTGCAAAGTGATCTACAATTTCATCTCCCCCCTGCTATTGATCCTTGGGGACCTCAACTTGCATCTAAACGACTCAAACAAATGCAACTCCACCAAACTCCTTGCCAACCTTAACAACATCGGACTCAAGCAACTGGTCATCAGCTCCACGCACAAAAAAGGCCACACCCTAGGGCCAATTTTTACTGCTAGTGACAGAATTAAATTCTCCAACACTTTGGAGCTAACATGGACCAACCACCACATCGTACACTTCACTGTAAGAAGCATGCCTGAACCCTCCTTCACTCAACCAGCACTCACACACCGCAGCTGAGGAAAACCCAAATGTCATGTCTCTCAGAAAGAGAAACAGATGAGGAGGAAGACACAGAATACTACCACAGGTTTAGAAACTAATCATACGTCTTCTGAATAACTCCCTTTATAGTTCAGGTTCCAATGTACTTCCTGGATTCACTTAGGATGATGATACCAGAATTTCTGCAAGTTCTCCTGCCACCTGGTCTAATTCAAATCCAACCACTGCCTACTCAATCAGCTGACAAAAGGCATTCTCTCACTTTTTAAGCTTAAGAAGGAAATAAAAGAACATAAAAAATATAAAGACAAAGGACAATATTGATGGCAAATGGCCTGATTTATAGTTTGGATGATGGGACAATGCAACTCTTTTGTTGGCTTAAAAAGTATGTTTTAATGCAAAGGAAGAATATTTACTGCATATATGTCTTGCAACTGTAGAATATTGTATTAACTTGAAAATCTTCCCTCCAGGACTATCTCTTGATGCTCTGAGTGAGAAAGATGCATTGTTAACAGCAATATTACGTGTTTAAAAAAAACTTTGAGGAGATGGCGTAGGTGGGAATAGAGCAGGCATTTGGTATTGGCACTCCTTTACTTTCCCCACATTTGCACCCTTAAATACTCTCCAGATGCTGTATAATTTTTAATACCAGCTCCGTAAGCCTATTCCCCACTGCAATCATGCTGCAAAGTTCTGTAAATACATTTGACAAGATCCTGGAGGAGCTGTCAGAGGAGCAGTTGAGCCAAGCTCTGACCCATACTACACAGAAGGGGATGCCTGTGGGCTCCTAAACTGTCCTCAATCGAGGGCAAGGATGGAGGAGAAACCTGCTCTCAATCTTAGCCAAAGACAGGAACAGGTGATGGGAAGTTGCAATTCCTACATGTGTACACCTTTTTGAAGGAAAAGAGGAACTGAAGAGCCTAACTAGTGCAAAGGAGAATTTCTTATTTTGAGGTCATAAGGACCTGACTGTACGAGATGGCTCCTGCAACAAAGATCTAAGCATCCACTGTGGAAGAGAGTCAGAACTCAAGGAAGGAAGAAGCACTCACCATATGAAATCAGCAGAAACCTGAAATCAGTCAGCAGAAATACCAGCAATCCCAAGGAAACATTTTAAAATTAGACTCACAAAAGGAAGAGAAAATAATTTGCCTCACGAGGCAACATATTTTTCTTATTTTAATTGGCAGCTGTTAGATATGGGGTCTTTGGTTGACAGTAAGGTTACCCCCTGTTCAAGCAAGGACCCTCACTCTAGTCAGGGTAAAAGAGAATCACCCTCAGCTAACTCCTGCTTACCCCCTTGGTAGCTTGGCAGAGCAGTAGGCTTAACTTCAGAGTGCTAGGTGTAAAGTATTTGTACCAACACAAACAGTAACCTAATGAAAACACTACCAAATGACACAACACAGGTTTAGTAAAATAGGAAATATTTATCTAAACAAAACAAGACCAAAACGACAAAGATCCGACATACACAAGTCAAATTATGAATTTTTAAAGATTAAACTCAAAAATAGCGCTTAGAAACACAAAATGCTTTGATGAGGTGTTAACACGGCTTCGTGACGGAGTTGTTCCCAACAACCCGAAACCAGCGCCGCCGGACACGGAGTCGCGTAGACCCCCAAGTACAGTACCTTTGGTGATGAGTGAAAACAAGCCGATGCGCGAAGTCGGGTTTGCGGCATCTTTGCGAAACGTTGAATCCGCACACTTTGAGCGGCTTCGGTCATGACGTGGTGCTGCGACTTCCACGGAGTCACTGACTTCGGCGGGGCTGTGGCCACGTCGGGCCTGCAAAGGTCGTCGCGTTCCAGCAAAGATCACGGAGTCGGGTGCAGGTGGCGTCACCAGATTCAGCAGCAGCGTCGGTCCGAATGTCAACTCCAGGGCAGTGCGTTCTATTGGCGACTAGAATGCAAAAACCCAGCACTCTCAAAACAACGTAATTTATGCATTGTGCTAATATGTTGTTGTTTAACTTTTTGCATTGCAGAGTTCAATCCTGAAGACTTATTTTTAATGTGCTTACAAATGCTGTTCATTTGCAATGTATTGCTGCAGGCTTTCAGAGTGTGTTAGGGTGTGGTCCCTTTCCAGGGCCTTCTAGATACTTTCTCTGCAACATGCCTGGGTGTGGTTGTGGGCTGGGCCAAGACTCTATAAAAAGGAGCCAGCCCAGCTCCAGGTGCTCACTATTCAGAGGTCCCGGTGCAGAGCAGCAGCTACTTCCCGAGCTCCTGTCCCCCTGGCCTATTTGATCTTCCAGACATCTGACTTTCATTCTTCTTTTGGAGATCTTTGTTCTGGGCGGTAACACGGTGGTTGGGCTGGCCTCCTGACGCTGTTATCGAGAACTCTCATGTCCTTGGGCCTAATTATTTTATGATTTGACAGAGTATTTTGCGCGTGTGAAATATGCGCCTGAGTGTTTGTGACATTTGCAGGGTGACTTGCGAATCGGCAAGACGCGCAATTCGTTTCATGATAATTTAATCTTGTTAATTATTGCGCGCTAACATTTCTTGACATTTACATGGTGGCTTAAGAATCGGCAAGACGCACGATTCGTTTTATGGTGTTTTAACTTTGTTGCTCATTGCGCGCTACCATTTCTTGACATTTACATGGTGGCTTAAGAATCGGCAAAAGACGCGTGATTCGTTTCATTTTACTTTGATCTTGTTATTCATTTTGAGCTGTTATTTCTTGGCATTTACATTGTGGTTTTACGAATCGGCAAGACTCACAATTCTCTCCTCGAGTTTAATTCATGTTGTTTATTGTATGCCACTATTCTAAGATATTTATCATGTAATATTCGAGTTGACAAGTTATGTGATTTGTTTTTCATGAATCCATATTGTGTTATTCATGGTGCACAGTCCTTTTATGGTGTTCACTATATATATATATATATATATATATATATATATAAATCTACAATATGCGCAATTTGTGTTGAAACATTTTAAGAGTACGCAGAAGATCAGAGTGTCTAAATGCAATGTTGTATGGTCATAGTATGCATTCTCAAAAAAAGGATTTATATGACTGGTTTAAAATTTAGTCAGAACGTTTTTCTGATTCTCATGTAAAGGAAAGTACTTGAATAAGAAAGTTTTCATTTAATCCATCTTGATTCCCTTACAGGTATCCGGCCATCTTGAAACTTAGTCATTTTAAACTTAATTCTTAGATTGTTCATGTTTTCAGAATGACTATGCTTAGAATCATAGTCTGGTATTGATTTCAGGAGATATCATTTTCATATTGTGTGTTCTAACCTTTTTCTTACTACAGGTCTCCTTCCCAGCTGTTTCCCTTCCTAATCCCCTCTTCCCCTCTTGAACTCTCTTAGCCTTTGTGATTTTTCTATCAGAGTTTTGGAGCTGTTCAGTGGTGGACGTTTTGGGAACATGCGCAGACCCCGAGGATCTGGTGACTCTGACACCGAAGTATTTCAAAGTCGATTTCCTTGGATTTCCACCAGCTTTCCTTTCAAGGGCCCAGGGACTGGATAGGGCACTACTTGTCAGAGCAGTAGTCTCTCCAGAGACTCCAGGTGCTGGCAGAGAGAAGACTTTGCTGTCCCTGAGACTTCAAACAACAGGAGGCAAGCTCTAAATCAAGCCCTTGGAGATTTCTTCACAAGATGGAAGGCACACAAAGTCCAGTCTGTGCCCTCCTATTCTGGCAGAAGCA
The DNA here is from genome assembly GCF_031143425.1 of Pleurodeles waltl. Classification (NCBI taxonomy): domain Eukaryota; kingdom Metazoa; phylum Chordata; class Amphibia; order Caudata; family Salamandridae; genus Pleurodeles; species Pleurodeles waltl. The sequence continues at coordinate 145,862,081 of NC_090451.1, forward strand.
GCAACTGCAGGATAGCTCCACAAAGCACAGTCACAGGCAGGGCAGCACTTCTCCTCAGCTCTTCAGCTCTTCTCCTGGCAGAGGTTCCTCTTGATGCCCAGAAGTGATATAAAGTCTGTGGTTTTGGGTGCCCTTCTTATGCACAATTTCTCCTTTGAAACAGGCCTACTTCAAAGTAAAGTCTCTTGTGAATGTGAAATCCTGCCTTGCACAGGCCAGGCCCCAGACACTCACCAGGAGGTTGGAGACTGCATTGTGTGAGGACAGGCACAGCCCTTTCAGGTGTAAGTGGCCACTCCTCCCCTCCCTCCTAGCACAGATGGCTCATCAGGAAATGCAGACTACACCCCAGCTCCCTTTGTGTCACTGTATAGTGTGAGGTGCAACCAGCCCAACTGTCAAGCTGACTCAGACCGGGAATCCACAAACAGGCAGAGTCACAGGAAGGGTATAAGCAAGAAAATGCTCACTTTCTAAAAGTGGCATTTTCAAACACACAGTCTTAAAATCAACTTTACTAAAAGATGTATTTTTAAATTGTGAGCTCAGAGACCCCAAACTCCACATGTCCATCCGCTCCCAAAGGGAATCTACACTTTAATCTGATTTAAAGGTAGCCCCCATGTTAATCTATGAGAGGGACAGGCCTTGCAACAGTGAAAAACGAATGTAGCAATATTTCACTGTCAGGACATATAAAACACATTACTATGGGGGTGATTCCAACCCTGGCGGTCGGTGTTAAAGCGGCGGCTAACCCGCCAGCAGGCTGGCGGTTAAAAAAAATGGAATTCCGACCCTGGCGGAAACCGCCAACAGAGACCGCCACTTCAGCACTCCGACCGCCACGGTGGGACTAACAAACAGCGAGGCGGTCACTGCCAACAGACATGCGGGAGACAAAGTACCGCCCACCCTATCACAACCCACCAATCCGCCACCTTTTCCGGGACGGTAGCCCCGCCGATAAAAACACGGCGGAAACAGCCATTTCGAACGGAAAACGCTCACCTCCATACACCCCACGAGGAATCTGGACAGCATGGAACCCGAACTCCACATACTCCCAGCTATTGTCTTCCTGCTCCTCTACCAGGAGCACGAACGCCGACGCAGAAGACTATGGTGAGTACTGCACCTACGACACAGGGGAGGGGGGAGGCAAAAAATTACGGGGACACACATACGCGACACACCTACCCCCACCCTCACCCAATACAACACACACATCAATGCATAGCAACACATCAGAGTTACACCTCCCAAACCCCCCGGAAGAAAGCAAAGACAAAAGGAAATGATCATAAACAGTCGAATATATTGTATCACTGGCTTATAAATATATCACACATCTAAAACTATTATATACATAAATATTAAAAGTCCGATAATTTTTGCAGGCATTGTCCGTGGACCACTGGGCCCAAATCACATGGGCAAAGCCCACACAGGATACACCAACGGAGAGAACACTGCAGGGGCATCAGATAGCACAACTACAGGCACCTCAGGGGGAAGGGAAGGGGGGGCACCTCAGCCAGATGAGTCCACGACGCCAGATCCACAAGGGGCCTCCATGGCCACTGTTCCATCCTGGGGAGTGCAAAGCCACAGTCTCTCAAGTCTCTACAGTGGGTGGTCTGCCCACTGTTACATCCTGGGGAGTGCAAAGCCACAGTCTCTCAAGTCTCTACAGTGGGTGGTCTGCCCACTGTTACATCCTGGGGAGTGCAAAGCCACAGTCTCACAAGTCTCTACAGTGGGTGGGTTGCTCAATGTTACATCCTGGGGAGTGCAAAGCCACAGTCTCTCAAGTCTCTACAGTGGGTGGTCTGCCCACTGTTCCATCCTGGGGAGTGCAAAGCCACAGTCTCTCAAGTGGATGACAGTCTCCACTGGTTCTGGAGGGGGCCTTATGCCCAGAGTGCTTCGTGCAGCCCTGCCCGACACAGATGAGGGACTGCCCCTTCTGTCAATGGGCCAGCGGTGCTAGAGACGGCGGTGCCCTGTTCAGCGGTGCTTGAGAGGAAGGGGCCAGTTCAGCGGTGCTTGAGACGGCGGTGCCCTGTTCAGTGGTGCTTGAGACGGCGGTGCCCTGTTCAGCGGTGCTTGAGATGAAGGGCCCAGTTCAGCGGTGCTTGAGAGGGTGGTGCCCTGTTCAGCGGTGCTTGAGATGAAGGGCCCTGTTCAGCAGTGCTTGAGATGAAGGGCCCAGTTCAGCGGTGCTTGAGACGGCGGTGCCCTGTTCAGCGGTGCTTGAGAGGAAGGGCCCAGTTCAGCGGTGCTTGAGAGGAAGGGCCCAGTTCAGCGGTGCTTGAGACGGCGGTGCCCAGTTCAGCGGTGCTTGAGATGAAGGGCCCAGTTCAGCGGTGCTTGAGATGAAAGGCCCAGTTCAGCGGTGCTTGAGATGAAGGGCCCAGTTCAGCGGTGCTTGAGACGGTGGTGCCCTGTTCAGCGGTGCTTGAGATGAAGGGCCCAGTTCAGCGGTGCTTGAGACGGCGGTGCCCTGTTCAGCGGTGCTTGAGAGGAAGGGCCCTGTTCAGCGGTGCTTGAGAGGAAGGGCCCATTTCAGCGGTGCTTGAGAGGGTGGTGCCCTGTTCAGCGGTGCTTGAGATGAAGGGCCCACTTCAGCGGTGCTTGAGACGGCGGTGCCCTGTTCAGCGGTGCTTGAGATGAAGGGCCCAGTTCAGCGGTGCTTGAGATGAAGGGCCCAGTTCAGCAGTGCTTGAGACGGCGGTGCCCTGTTCAGCGGTGCTTGAGATGAAGGGCCCTGTTCAGCGGTGCTTGAGATGAAGGGCCCAGTTCAGCGGTGCTTGAGACGGCGGTGCCCTGTTCAGCAGTGCTTGAGAGGAAGGGCCCAGTTCAGCGGTGCTTGAGATGAAGGGCCCAGTTCAGCGGTGCTTGAGATGGCAGTGCCCTGTTCAGCGGTGCTTGAGATGAAGGGCCCAGTTCAGCGGTGCTTGAGACGGCGGTGCCCTGTTCAGCGGTGCTTGAGATGAAGGGCCCAGTTCAGCAGTGCTTGAGACTGCGGTGCCCTGTTCAGCGGTGCTTGAGATGAAGGGCCCAGTTCAGCGGTGCTTGAGACGGCGGTGCCCTGTTCAGCTGTGCTTAAGAGGAAGGGCCCAGTTCAGCGGTGCTTGAGATGAAGGGCCCAGTTCAGCGGTGCTTGAGATGAAGGGCCCAGTTCAGCGGTGCTTGAGATGAAGGGCCCAGTTCAGCGGTGCTTGAGATGAAGGGCCCAGTTCAGCGGTGCTTGAGAGGAAGGGCCCAGTTCAGCGGTGCTTGAGACGGCGGTGCCCTGTTCAGTGGTGCTTAAGATGAAGGGCCCTGTTCAGCGGTGCTTGAGAGGAAGGGCCCATTTCAGTGGTGCTTGAGATGAAGGGCCCAGTTCAGCGGTGCTTGAGAGGAAGGGCCCAGTTCAGCGGTGCTTGAGAGGAAGGGCCCAGTTCAGCGGTGCTTGAGATGAAGGGCCCAGTTCAGCGGTGCTTGAGACAGCGGTGCCCTGTTCAGCGGTGCTTGAGAGGAAGGGCCCAGTTCAGCGGTGCTTGAGAGGAAGGGCCCAGTTCAGCGGTGCTTGAGACGGTGGTGCCCTGTTCAGCGGTGCTTGAGATGAAGGGCCCAGTTCAGCGGTGCTTGAGACGGCGGTGCCCTGTTCAGCGGTGCTTGAGATGAAGGGCCCAGTTCAGCAGTGCTTGAAACGGCGGTGCCCTGTTCTTGAGATGAGTGTCCAGGTCAGAGGATCCGGCCATGGAATGGATGTCACTCGCCACCTGACATGTGCCTGGCGGGGCCTTCCTGCCCATCTGTCTGGTGGCTTGCGGGGCCCTCGTGGGCTGCAGTACCGGGCCTCTGGGTGTACTCCTGCCCACCTGGGACGTGGCTTGCGGGGCCCTCCTGGGCTGCAGTACCGGGCCTCTGGGTGTCCTCCTGCACACCTGGGATGGGGCTGGTGGGGCCCTCCTGGCCAGCTGGCCTGCTGCCGGACTTCTCGGGCGTGCTGCCCTTCCCACCCTTCCCTGTCCGCCTGTGGCCCTTTCCCACCTTTGGGGGTGTGCCAGGTGGCACCCCACTACCTGCCGGAGCCATGGTAGGGATTTTGGTCCCTGGTGTCTTTGGCCTCTCGCGCCAGGCACTGGCAATCTTCGGATGCTTTTCCGGGGGTGGGCTGGCCGTGCCTTGGCTCCTAGCTGAACTGGCTGCCCTTGAGGGTGGGGGACTCCACAGTCCATGGCAAACAGTCTTTATAGGTCCCGGTTTTGTGGTGGCTGAGGTGCTGATTGGAGTCTTATGAGATGGACGGGGTGGGGGAGTTGTTGGAAAGAGGTTAAGGTTGGAAAGGAAAAGCAATTTCGAAAGAGAGGGACGGGTAGGTGTAGTGGGTATGGGAGTGGAGGAAGAGGAAGTGGTCGTAGGAGTTTGAAGTCTGGTGTCTTTGGGTGCAGGTGCTTGGGCTGGAGGCTGTCGTGAGGTGGATGGCTGTTGGGTGGGTGGCTGCCTGCGTTTGTGTAGTTTGGAAGAGGGGGTGACAGACACACTGGGAGAGGACAGCTGTGGAGCTCCCCTCGCCCTCCGTCCCACTGGTGTATTCGGACTCCGTTGCATGGCCCTCCAGGGCCATGTGGAATGCAGCTCCCTCGTGCTCCGATGCCACTTCTCCTCCGCCTGATGATGCTAATGCACACATGAACAGGAAGACCACAAAAAAAGGGGGGGAGAAATAAAGACATGTTGAGTGCATGCATTCGCGACACCGTTGGCGGCGAGGACAGACACAGAAGCCCCCTGCACTACGCCGCGCACTTGGGGTCCACTACTCAATCCGTGGGACATGGCCTACAAGCCTATGGACGACAACTGCACATATAGATGACACAGGGCCATGGATACCTGTACTTGGCACCCTACAGATGTGGGGGGCGGGGCACAGGGCCATGCCTTACGGAGGGGCCTAGCCTACAGAAATTGCCCTGGCCTAGGGATACCCACAGCCCCCCTCCCCCACCCAGACACCTCCACTGCGAGCAAAGTCAGCAGAATGAGTTTGTACTCACTCCCTTGTGTTTGCTGTGATGTCCTCACGCGCCCATCCAAATCGGGGTAGGCCACCGCCAGGATCCGGGACATCAGGGGGGTCAAAGTACGACTGGCATCCCTCCCACGTTGGGAAGCCATCCCCAGCTGAGCCTCCGCAGTCTTCCTGCTCCAGCGTCGGATGTCCTCCCACCTCTTCCGGCAGTGGGTGCCCCGTCTGTTGTGGACCCCCAGGGTCCGGACGTCCTTGGCGATGGCACGCCAAATATCGACTTTCTGGTGGGCACTGACCTATGTGACATGTACAGGGAGAGAAAAATATTCATCACCTTCTGCATGCTCGATGTGAGTGGCCCCCATCCCCACCCTTGCCATGTGGCACATGCTCTCATCTGTTGTTCGATGCATGCCTCAATCGCTCCCCTCCCCACCATCTTTCATCCACCCCACTCAACACAGGCATAGCCCATAAAGCATGGTCCCAGTGTACTTACCTGTTTATCTGGAGGACCGTAGAGTAGCGCATACTGGGGGAGGACCCCATCCACAAGTTTCTCCAACTCCTCCGCAGTGAAGGCAGGGGCCCTTTCCCCAGTCGCATGAGCCATTGTCTCTTCCAGACCGAGGTCACAGCAGCACTTGCAGTGTAGGTCCTCTCCTGTCGAAGATCAGGTATCGAGTGATTAATCAGATAGAAAATGGCAGTCACGCCCGCGGCGGTGCGTACCGCGGCGGTGCTCACTGCGACCGCCGGCGCACATTGTCATTGGCTCCTGAAACCCATAGGGTTCAATGTTAACCAATGCGGCTTTGCACCGCAGTCTTCGACCACCTACCGCCACAGTGTGCCACGCCAGCGCATTGACCTCACATCCCATTGTCACACTTCACAGGTCAGGCAGCCGCCATTTCAAGGGCCCACATGGCTTAATTTCTACTGCGTCACACATACCTAGGCCTTGCATCAACACTCATACAAACCTTTCAATGCATTGGGAATTGTGTTATGTGCAAGCTATGGGAACGTACCTGTGGGTTGTTTGACACTGTGCTTGCTGTTGTCCTTCATAGGCACCGCCCGCTGGGACATGTGAGGAGATGGAGGAATCTTCCCGTATACAGACCGCTGGTGGACCTGTCGACAATGGAGGAACGACATGTCATACTTACATACAGGCTTGACCGAGCCACTATACAGGAACTGTGTGCCCAGCTGGAGCCAGACCTGATGTCACCCATCCGCCAACCCACAGGGATTCCCCTCTAGAGCAGGTTCTGTCAGTACTCCATTTCTTAGCAAGTGGGTAATTTCAACAGTGGCCATATCATCAGGGATGTCCCAGCCCATGTTTTCCAAGGTGTTGTCCAGAGTGTTGTCTGCCCTGCTCAAACACATGCGGAGCTACATCATTTTCCCTGAGGTGGGGGATTTGCCTACAGTGAAAGGTGATTTCTATGCCCTTGGACATATCCCCAACATCATAGGTGCCATTGATGGGACACATGTTGCTTTGGTCCCCCCCAGCAGGAGTGAACAGGTGTACAGGAACAGGAAGAGTTATCATTCCATGAATGTACAGATGGTGTGTTTGGCTGACCAGTACATCTCCCATGTTAATGTCAAGTTCCCTGGGTCAGTGCATGACGCTTACATCCTGCGGAATAGCAGCATCCCGTATGTGATGAGTCAACTCCAGAGGCACTGTGTGTGGCTATTAGGGGACTCTGGTTACCCCAACCTGTCCTGGCTACTGACCCCAGTGAGGAATCCCAGGACAAGGGCAGAGGAACGGTACAATGAGGCCCATGGGCGGACTAGGAGGGTGATCGAGCGAACCTTTGGCCTCCTGAAGGCCAGGTTCAGGTGCCTCCATATGACAGGTGGATCCCAAATGTACTCACCAAAGAAGGTGTGCCACATCATCGTGGCCTGCTGTATGCTTCACAACCTGGCTTTGCGACGCCAGGTGCCTTTTCTGCAGGAGGATGGTCCAGATGGTGGTGTTGTAGCAGCTGTGGAGCCTGTGGAGAGTGAAGAGGAGGAAGCCGAAGAGGACGACATAGAGAACAGGAACACAGTAATACAGCAGTATTTTCAATGACACACAGGTAAGAGTACACACCGGCATATTACATTTACTTAAAGACTCCTACCTCTCTACTGTCTGACTTTTTCCCCCAGTGTATGGTAACTGTGTTGTGACTTTCCCTTCCGTTTTCAGAGATGTGGGCCCCACTGCGTGACATCTGCTTTGTTTCCCCATGGACTACAGCTGTGTGACAGCGGTTTGTTGGCATCACAATGTGAATGAACATTTTGGCACGGTCATGTCTAATACATTTGTTCAAAATCACAGCCAGACTCCAGATTGTTTTGTGCAATAAGTGTGTTTATTCAAGTGCTCTAAATTGGATGGGTGGTTGCAAATCGTTGAGGGGTGATGGTGGAGGATTGTCCATGGCAGAGTCCAGACTATCAGTATCACAGGTGCATTGTCCAAAGGCCTGTGGAAAGTGGAGCAGGGGCAGTTTAAGGTTGGACAGGGTGACAATGTGGGACAGTGGGATGACAATCAGGGTGGTATCCTTTGCTGGTGGGGATCTTGACATCTCACTCTGTCTTCTTCCTGGATCTCAGGGCCCGCTTGCTGGGTGGTTCTCCTTCTGCAGGGGGTGGGGTTCTGGTGGCCTGTTGGTCTTGTGTCGGGGCCTCCTGTCCACTAACGCTGGCGGAGGTGGTAGGCAGTTCTTGGTCCATGCTAGTGACAGGGGCCCTTTGAGGTGCCACAGTGTCCCGCAATGTGGTGACTACCTGATTCAGGGCCACTACGATGGTACCCATGGCGGAACTGATGTTTCTTAGTTCCTCCCTGAACCCCATGTACTGTTGCTCCTGCAGAAGCTGGATCTCCTGAAACCTGGCCAGGACCATCGCCATCGTCTCCTGGGAGTGGAGGTATGCTCCCATGATGGAGGTGAGGGCCTCGTGGAGAGTGGGTTCCCTGGGCCTGTCCCCCCCCGTCGCACAGCAGCCCTCCCAGTTCCCCTGTTTCCCTGTGCCTCTGTGCCCTGGACCGTGTGCCCACTACCACTGCCACCAGGTCCCTCTTGTTGTTGGGGTGGGGGGTTAACCTGGGTTCCCTGTAGTGGTGGACACACCGCTGATTGACGTTTCCTAGGGACTGAGGGATGGGCCCGCTGGGTGGGTGCTGTGCTGGTGTTCCCAGAGGGGGGAAGGTCTGCTATGGCCTGTGGCTGTCTGAGGGGAACCGACTGTCCCGAGGTCCCCGATGGACCGGGCTGGTCATCTAGATCCAGGTCGACAGAGGTGCTGTCCTCACTGTGGGCCTCTTCTGGGGGTGGAGTGGACATTTGTGGACCCTCCTGCGCGGTGACCTGGCGTTCGGGTCCTGCAGGGGTATAAAAGTATGGTTATTGGTTCTGTGTGTGCCATAGCGTGCAATGGGTGGGTGCCCTTGTAGCCCAGTGCTGGCATTCCTTTGTGGGGGCTGTTGTGACGGTGGTTTGGGGGGGGGGGAGGTTGTATCTGTATGTGCAGTGGGCATGCTTTGGTGATGGGTGTCCATGCTTTGTGGACGCATGCAGGGCTAGGTGTTGGGATGGGTGGGTTGTGATGGTGAGACATTTGCAAGGAGTAGGTGTGATGGGGGTGGGGGTATGAGTTGGCATGCAGGTGGGGGGGGATGAAGTAGTAAAGAGTTGACTTACCAGAGTCCATTCCTCCAGCTACTCCTGCGAGGCCCTCAGGATGCAGGATGTTCAAGACCTGCTCCTCCCATGTTGTAAATTCTGGGGGAGTAGGTGGGGGTCCGCCGCCAGTCCGCTGCACCGTGATGTTGTGCCTGGATACCATGGAACGCACCTTCCCCTGTAGGTCGTTCCACCTCTTCCTGATGTCATCCCGATTTCTTGGGTGCTGTCCCACAGCGTTGACCCTGTCGACTATTCTGCTCCATAGCTCCATCTTCCTGGCAATGGTGGTGTGCTGCACCTGTGTCCCGAAGAGCTGTGGCTCTACTCGTACAATTCCCTCCACCATGACCCTGAGTTCATCATTCGAGAACCTGGGGTGTCTTTGCGGTGCCATGGGGTGGTGTGGTGGGGTGTCTTTGCGGTGCCATGGGGTGGTGTGGGTGATGTGTAGGGTGGATTGTGTGGTGCTAAGTGTGGTGATGTGTATTATTGTGTTGTGTGAACTGCATGCAAATATTGCTGGGTGACAGTGAATTGGGCGTCTGGGTGCTCGGATGTCTTTTCTCGGTGCGTGTTCACGAATCTCTAGGAGTGGAGGTTTGTGGGTCATGTGGGTGTGTATTTTATATTGTAATGGGTGTGTGGGAGTGGTGTGTGTATGTGTATCAGGTGTGTGTATTTTGAATTGTCCAATGTGGTAGTGTTTTGTACAAGTGTGTGTATTTCGAGCGCGGCGGTGTGTACCGCCAATTGAATACCGCGGTTGAAAGACCGCCGCGTGGATTCGTGTGTCATGATAGTGTGGGCGTATTTCTGTTGGCTTGACGGTGGAGGTTTGGTCATCGCCAGTTTCTTGCTGCCCTTTGGTGTGGCGGACTTTTGTGGATGTCTGTATTTTGGCGGTTTGCCTGTTGTGGGTCAGAATGACCGTGGCGGTTCACCGCGACGGTGTTATGGCGGTCTTCTGCACGGCGGTAAGCGCCTTTTACCGCCGAGGTTGGAATGACCACCTATATGTCCTACCTTAACCATACACTGCACCCTGCCCTTGGGGCTACCTAGGGCCTACCTTATGGGTGTCTTACATGTAAGAAAATGGAAGGTTTGGGCCTGGCAAGAAGGTACAGTTGCCAAGTCGAATTTACAGTTAAAACTGCACACACAGACACTGCAGTGGCAGGTCTGAGACATGATTACAGAGCTACTCATGTGGGTGACACAATCAGTGCTGCAGGCCCACTAGTAGCATTTGATTTACAGGCCTTGGCCCCTCTAGTGCACTTTACTAGGGACTTACTAGTAAATCAAATATGCCAATCATGAATAAGCCAATTACAGACACATTTTATAAAGGAGCACTTGCACTTTAGCACTGGTTAGCAGTGGTAAAGTGCCCAGAGTAACAAAAACAGCAAAATCAGAGTCCAGCACACATCAACAACCTGGGAAACAGAGGCAAAAAGTTAAGGGAGACCATGCCAAGAATGAAAAGTCTAACACTTGTCCCCCCCAGCTGAAAGTGGGGAGCACCTGGACAGACCATCAGCATTGGCGTGCTCTGTACTAGAAAGTCCATCCCCTGTAGGGAAATGGACCACCTCAACAGTTTTGGATTCTCAACCCTCATCTGCATTAACCATCTGAGGGGCCTGTGGTCGTTCTGAACTTGGAAGTGAGTCCCAAACAAGTAGGGTCTTAGCTTCTTCAGTGCCCAGACCACAGCAAACGCTTCAATTACTTTGGCACTCCACCTACGTTCCCTGGATAGTAACCTCCTGCTAATGAAGGCTACGGGTTGATCTAGGCCCTCTTCATTAATCTGTGAGAGTACTGCTCCAATACCATGCTCTGAGGTGTCTGTTTGCACAACCAACTCCTTGGAGTAGTCAGGTGCTGTGCACATGGCAGTCTTCAGGGCATCAAAAGTGTTCTGGCAAACCTCTGTCCAGATCACTTTCCTGGGTTGCTTATTTGAGGTCAACTCAGTTAAAGGGGTAACAATGGTACCATATCCCATAACAAACCTCCTGTAATATCCTGTGAGACCTAAAAAGGCTCTCACTTCAGTCTGGCTCTTGGGATGCTCCCAAGCCAGAATTGTGTCAATCTTAGTCTGTAGGGGTGCCACCTGGCCACTCCCCACCTGGTGTCCTAAGTACACCACAGAACCCTGCCCTATTCGGCACTTGCTCACCTTAATAGTGAGGCCTGCCTTCTGCAGGGCCTCTAACAATCTCCAGAGGTGTTGCAGGTGTTCCTCCCATGTGGAACTAAACACAGCACCAGGTATGCAGCACTGAACTCATCCAGCTCTGCTAACACCTGGTTGACCAACCTCTGAAAGGTGGCAGGGGTATTCTTCATCCCAAATGGCATCACTTTAAATTGAAAGTGTCAATCTGGTGTAGAGAATGCTGACCTCTCCTAGGCCCCCTCAGTTAAGGCAATCTGCCAGTACCCAGATGTTAAATCAAACATACTGAGGTACTTGGCAGCTCCCAACCGGTCAATGAGCTCATCAGCTCGGGGGATGGGTTGTGCGTCAGTCTTGCTGACCGCATTGAGTCCCCGGAAGTCCACACAGAACCTGAGTTCTGGAGTGTCAAGAAAACAGAGGGATGGGGAGGGTTAATGGTCCAGTGTAAGACCTCCCAATGAATACGTAAATAAAGAAAAATACACTGTTCCAATTGAAGGAGAGGATACTCAAGGGGGATCCTAATCTTTAGGAGCAGAAGCCTCACACACCTGTGAGGGTGTCATGCTTCATCATTGGCATTGCTCCTCATCAGACTGGCGCTGCAATATCTGATGGGCACCACCCCAAATGGGGGGGCTCTTTGCCGGAGTTCTTAATTGATGAAGATGCCACAGCCCTACATAAGAGTGTGGGGAAAGGAGATCAAACAAAAAAGGGTTAAGATTGACTCTCTAAAACCGAAGAGAATAATCCATTTATTAATCAGCACGGAAATCAGAGGCCAAGATTTTTTAAAAACGGGGTATAATCAAAAGAGTGAAACAGAGGCAATGCTCAATCACTCTATCGTAGAAGAGAAGAAGAACAGAGGGTGGAGAATTTCGAAGCCAACCCTCATCATGGTCAACATGTTTAGCGTCGCTAGTGGCCCCTGAGGGTCCGGTGACGCTTCTTCAGGACCAGTTAACTATATGTATCTCCTATTAAAAAAAATCACATGGATAAATACACACAAAAATAGTCAATACAAGCGTATCCAGTCACTTACACTAGTGTTGGGAGGAACATTTAGTCCTATCTGTCGCCCTGTGAACAAAGGTTAAAACAGGTAAAGGTTCAATGGGGGTACTAGTAGTAACAACCTCATTAACATGAAACAAGGGGGAAGGGGGTGCCAGACAAAAAGTGGAGCACAGTGATAGTGAGGCACGTGACTGTGCAAGTGCAAGTACACAGATAAAAGCAAGCTTACCATCCCCATTTTAGGAACGAGCTACATGGGATAACATGGACCAATCGTCAGGAGTGAGACTAATCTGAGTTAAAAAAATTGAAAACACACCAAATAGTAGTACAACAATTGGTTGATAGCCATGGTGACAAATATTGTTTCACAAATATAAGGTCATTAACACCCATATGTTCAAACTTGCAGTCCTAGGAATTATTACTGTTAACTTTTAGTCACAGTCTTTAACTGAAGCCGCAAGAAAGCAGGGATTAACCACAAATGAAATCAAGACGTGACAGATTGCTTACCGAGTAATGTGCTAAAAAGGGCCCTGTTGGAGACCGCTTGACCACTTGTCAAAGGTATCCTTGTCAACCAAAATGTGAAGAGAATTAATGACCCTTATCCAAAGACGGGGACCTATCAAGACCAACGCGGTGCTAACCCGTATTGCGGTAGCTGCGTATTTCGGATGGCTAAAACAAGGACAAAACGGAGGACAGAAGGAGTTGATTCACTTACTGTCAAACTGTGCTCCTAACTGCGTGCGACCTACCCGCGTCCGTGTTTCCCGAAAGAATGCGGCAACGCGGAGTGGCACACAGAAAAACTATCGCGGCCGGAAATCAACCTCCAGTGACTCGGAAGGGTAGCCGAGTCACGTGGTGTCCTGAGAGTCCTGATAGAGACTGAGAAAGGACTCAAAAGTCAGAGTACTACATGCAAAATAAATACAAAAGACGGACTTCAGGAATGATGTGGAATCGGTACACGTAGTAGATATTAGTATTGTCTGGACAAAATCAAAAATACAATCAACCTGCTCATCATAATTTGTAAACAAGTTGCCCTGGCGGTCCTAGTAGAGACTAAAAGAGGACTCCAAAATCGGAATAGTAAGAAAAAGGTAAAAACAAAAAACAGATTCAACAAGTGGCATGGACTTGATACTAATAGTAGATGTTAGTGGTGTGTGGAGATAGCCAAAGTCCAGTCACCCTACTCGCAAACATTAAGAGGGATAGGTAGTATAAGTTAAAACCATCCCAATGGAACACCGATGGGTGGTGTATGTTTAAAGTTAGATGTAACAAAGAAGAGCACTACCAGTTAATGGACAAAACTAGTCCAGGGAATATCATCATTTAGACCCAGGATATGCGTGCGCAGTTTAAACACCCAGCGTTGCTCTAGCTCAAAAAGGGAGTTAGTATTAGGGTGTGTGATCGTTTGTAAAACAATCCACCACATATCATCTGGTCTGTGTTTTGCTTCTAGAAAATGAATACTCAATTTAGTGGAAGAGCGACCGCACCTAATGTTGCTGCTATGCTCGTTGATGCGGAGTTTAACCGTTCGTGTCGTCATCCCTACATATTGTAACCTGCAAGGACAGGTAATCAAATATATGCAGTTACGAGTGTTGCAGTTTGTATGTTTAAGGAAGTTCCAGATACCTATTGGTTCGAGTACAATAGACTTGAGTTTTTTGGTCAGGTCGCATACATTACAATTACTGCATGGGAAATGGCTGACAACTGGGGGAATATCCCACATGGACGTCAGTCCAGATGGGCGGGGGATAGAGGGAGGTCTAGTGTGGACCAGTAAGTCTCTGATATTGGTGGTGCGTTTGAAGGCAAAAAGAGGTTTAGGGATCTGCAGCCCTCCACTGCATAGAATGGACCATCTTTTATTAACCACTTTCTTGATGGAATTAGATAAAGGGGTAAAAGTGGATACACAAGTAAGCTTAGTGTCAGCAATGCGTGGAGTACTAGAGAGTAATGAGTCTCGATTGCAAAATTTTGCGCGTTTGTAAGCTGCCCTCACTACCGGGTTAGGGTAATGGTGATTTTCAAGTTTTCCAGACAAATCTTTGGCTTGGGAAATAAACGTGTGCATGTTGCTACAGTTACGCCGTAGTCTGAGAAATTGCCCGTATGGTAAATTGTCTCTTAATGCTCTTGGATGGTGACTATCGTATAATAAGAGACTGTTACAATCAGTGGTTTTATAGTGAGTACTTGTATGTAGCTGGCCGTCCTCTATCTTGATCACAAGGTCCAGAAAGGATATCTCAGTATTAGATACTGAGGAAGTGAAATTCAGAAAAGGGTCCAAGGTATTGATCCAAGCTGTAAATAGGTTGACCTCGGTGAGGGTCCCTTGCCATACTATCAAAATGTCATCGATGTATCTACGCCATAGTTTGATCTTATCATGAAATGGATTGTTATGTGGCAAAATGAATCATGACTCAAAATCAAACATATACAGACATGCGAGGCTAGGAGCAAAAGTACTACCCATAGAGGTCCCGCGTGTCTGGTGGAAAAGGAGGTCCTCAAAAAGAAAGACATTTTCTTTCATAGCTAAGGAGGCACAGTGCATAATGAAATGCGTGGGTGTAGTAAGTGGAAAGTCAGTGGTCAAAGGAGCAGATTCAACAACCTGTAGAGTAGCCTCTTGAGGGATGTTGGTATATAAGGCATCGACGTCCAGGGAGATTAAAGCATGGACATAAGTGGTGGAGTTAATGGACTCTATTAGGTTAAGGACATCCTTGGTGTCCTTCAAGTAGGTCGCAGATGCTTGCACTATAGGTTGCAAGAAATGGTCACAAAAGGTAGACAGAGGTTCAAGGATGGATCCTATACCAGAAACTATCGGGCGGCCAGGTGGAGGTATTCTGCCTTTATGGATTTTGGGGAAGCAGTAAAAGTACGGTATCAGTGGGTTAACAGTATCCAGAAACTCTGCTTCCTTTTGTGAGATCCAGGAGTTGGCAAGGGCCTCCTCTATCATACTCCGTATTTCAATTTGAAGTCTCTCAGTAGGATCGCGGGTGATCTGAGTATAGTAGGATGAATCCCCGAGGAGGCGAATACACTCCTGTCTATAGTTCTGGAGTGGCACCAGGTGCAGCAGCCATTGGGACCAATACCACTGGGCTGGCCCAAGGACTGCTGGAGTGCTCAATAACCCCTAGGGTAAGCATGTTGGATACCTCATCCTTAATGCATGCCCTGACCCTGTCAGTCACCCTGTAAGCCTTCTGTTTAATAGGTGTACTGTCCCCAGTGTCCACATCATGTGTGCACAAGTGTGTGACTCCTGGGATCAGGGAAAACAGTGAGGAAAACTGTCCCGACACGTGGCGACAGTCACCTTGTTGCTCCTCAGTCAGGGAGGGGGAGATGATCACTCCCTCCACTGACCCATCTTTTCCTCCTGCAGACAGGAGGTCAGGAAGAGGCTCACTCTCCTCCTCTACCCCATCATCTGTCGCAAGGAGCATGGACAGTTCAGTCCGCTCAAAGTGAGGTTTGAGGCGGTTGACATGCAGGACCCTTAAAGGGTTCCTTGGAGACCGCCAGGTAGGTGACTTCACTCTTGCGCTCCACTACCTCAAATGGCCCAGTCCACTTATCCTGGAGCGCCCTAGGCTCCACTGGTGCCATCACCCACACTTTTTTTCCAGGTTGAAACTCGACTAGAGTGACATTGTGGTCATACCAGCGTTTCATGTCCTTCTGGCTTGCTTCCAGGTTCTCCTGAGCGAGACTCCTGAAGCGGGCAGTCTGGTTGAGTTTCACGAGACTCAAACCAGACCCAAAGGTCGCCTCACTGGGTGGCCATAAATCAGCTCAAAGGGACTAAACCCAAGTCCCTTTTGAGGCACCTCCCTGTAGGCGAACAGAAGGCATGGTAAGAGAACGTCCCACTTCCACCTCAAGGGCTCTGACAGGCCCATGATCATGCCTTTTAAGGTGCAATTGAATTTCTCAACCAGACCATCACTTTGGGGGTGGTAAGGGGTGGTGAACTTGTAGGTTACCCCACACTCCTTCCACAGAGACTTTATTAACGTGGATATGAAGTTGGTACCCCTATCAGATACCACTTCCTTGGGGAACCCCATGCGGGTAAAAACCCCTATCAAAGCACGACCCGCCACAGGGGAAGTGATTGATCTCAAAGGAATGGCTTCTGGGTACCGGGTGGCATGGTCAACCAAGACCAGGATAAACCTGTTGCCCATGGCTGTCTTGGGATCCAGAGGCCCAACAATGTCAATGTCTACCTTCCCAAAGGGAATACTGACAACAGGCAAAGGTTGGAGGGGAGCCTTACATTTCCTCCCTCTCTTGCCACTTGCCTGACATGTCTGACAAGACATGCAATGTGCATCTGAGTGCCTGCGCATTAGGGGCCAGTGAAAGTGGGTGACAAGCCTCTCAAAGGACTTGTCCTGCCCCTAATGTCCAGCTAATGGCACATCATGAGCCAACCCCAGTAGGAAGGCCCTGAAGCACTGGCGTACCACCAGCACATAGGCTGACCCAGGCTCAGGAACCTTAGGCTCGCTATATAGGAGGTCATACTCCCAATAAATCAAGTGTGATCCTGGCTCCGTGCCAGCCGCCTGGTCTGCAGCCTGCTGTCGCAAACCCTCCAAAGTAGGGCATGTCTTCTGTGCTGCACAGAATGCTTCCCTGGTGGGTCCCCCTTCCTGCTGCCACTGCGACAGCTCAGGGACCTCACCCAGTTCAGCCACCTGTTCCCTGTAGGCTCTGGGGCGTCACCCTCAGGCCCTGCGTCCTCGCGGACCGTGGGAACGTCTGGGGCCGGTTTCCTGCCCCCCTGCCCTTCCTCTTCTTGGTGGTCACTTTGCTGAAGTAAGCCTCAGCAAGGCCTACTAGTGCAAGGGGTTCGATTTTCTCTGCACAAAGTCCTCAGACGTTATAGGAAGAAGTTGGCACAGAAACTGAAATAAAAGACAAAGTTTATTAAACCTCATGAGGTGGTACTACAGTTCAAACAGAACCCTTCGGTAATGTTTGAAGTAGCACACTGAACTAAGAGAGCATGGTCCTTTTATACCCACGCAGGGGCTAAAAGAAGGTGGTACAATTATAGAAGCAAGACTTATATACATATAAGGTCATACGGAAATGCATAGTCGACAGGTAGGAGGGGCTAACAGTTTTCAAGAACTAGTAGACACATTACTGTCTGTTACTAATTACTAACAACTGCAGACCTTACTGGGCATGTGCAAAGTGGGAGATGCTAAATATAACTTGTCACTAGACAGTTTTTCAAGAGTAGTTAACAGGAAGGTAGGACAGAGCACATGGCGAGCACATGGCAGCATGTGGCAGAGATAATGGCTGCCATGAATACAAATGGATTCCGCGAAATGTTCACAATAGTTGCTAAATACAAGTCTTCTGCTAATGCTTAATCTAATCGCCACTAAATTACAACAGACGACCCTTTCAGCATTAGCTGAAGACATTCGTCTTTCTGGGATAATCTAAATATTCATCTTGTATATTTATGCTCATCATTTCAGCTATTTCCTTATCTAACATGTGTTGTGCTTTAATTTCTGTAATATCTCTTTTGGTAGGCATACAAGCAGTAATACACACGGAGCAGAACATTGGACCACACTGAATACAGATAAAGCATGTGAAAAATATTGCAATCATTACACAGAGGATAGTCAGTAATTTCCAGCCCCAAGCGTAAACAAAAGCCCAAAACCATCCAGAAAAAGTCCAAGTACCAGTCTCTGTGTGGATTTCTGCAGCAATTTTATGCAATTTAGATATTGCATTATATACTGAAGGTGAGTGATCTGGAATGAAAACGCAGCAACTACTACCGATGATGCGACATGCACCACCTCGATCAGCTAATATCACATCTAGTACCATACGATTTTGGAGCGCTACAATCCTCGCAATTTGGAGCTCCTCTGTAATATTCCCAAGTGCCAGACCTGCCTGATTGGTAAAAGCTTCCACAACCCTAGTCAATCGTCTCACTTTCCTACTGTTTAACGCAGCACCCACAAAGGAGAACAACCCTAGATTAAAATCAACATATTGTTACAGGCTAGTGTCCGTTTGGTCTACCTCGTTTGTACTTATTGTCCGTTTATATCTATTTTTAATGATGTCATTGAAATCTCGGTGATATGATTAGTCGCCAAAAACACAGGGGGTAATAGAAAAGATACATAACACACACCTGACCACCCAACAGGTAGTTGGTAATATCTATAGTTACCACAAACAAAATATGTACTGTATTATGTGAAGCTGTAAAACTACTATTATTTACACCCTCAATAGACAAAATCAAGGTACAATCACTTGTCCCCATTGGAATTTGCCCAATGCTATGTATACATAAATCTGCTTTAGTTTTTGTAACAGAAATCACAAATTGTTCTTTCTTGTCAGAGTCTCTTATATTTGTGAAGACATATAGGGGGGTCATTACGACCCTGGCTGTCGGAGACCACCAGGGCTAAAGTGTCATCCGTACCGCCAACAGGCTGGCGGTACGGAGACCCATACCCTGCTGATTGTGGGTGGAAAACCACATGGAACTTCTGTTTGATCCCTAATCCTTTCAGGACATACTTAATAACTTCCCCAACAAAATGAGGTCCGTTATCATTCCATAAAAGTCTGCAAACACCAAACCTAGGGAAAAAGTCTTTCAAAAGCACCTTCGCTGTGGTAATGGCTGTATTATCCTTTGTGGGGTACGCCTCTATCCATTTACTGAAGGCACATACCACCACCAAGACATACTTTAAATTGTTGCAGCGTTCAAGCTGAATATAATCCATTTGTAAAAGTTCGAAAGGTGCAGTTGGTGTAGCAAACCCTCCCGCAGGAGTTCGTGTCCCTTTTCCAGGATTGTATTGTAAACAGATCAAACAAGACTGTACTGTACTGGAAATTTCTGGATGCTCCCAAACTTGCGTAAGCAACTTTGTTATTGTTGAAGCTCCAACATGTGCCAGCCCATGTGTCATCTGAACCATAGGTTCTACAAAAGCTATAGGCAATTTCCATTCATCCATCTGCTTATTCCACCAACAGCTCTCATCATCCAATTCTCCTTCTTCAGACCATTGCTCACATTCTTTCACAGAAGCAGATTTCTGTATATCTAATACGTCTTGTCTAGCATTATGCCAACGTTCAGCTTGTGACTTCACTACATACAGAGAAGTAGTACTTCGCTGCATCGCAGTCTCACGTGCTACGCGGTCCGCAAGGGCATTACCTTGCCCTATCTTATCGGTCACTCTCTTGTGTGCACTACATTTCACAATAGCTATTTTCTTTGGGTATGTCAATGCAGTCAAGAGGTTATGCACTAATTCTCCGTGCATTATCTGCATCCCGTGGGATGTGAGAAAGCCTCTCTCCTTCCAACGCAAACCAAAATCATGAGCCACTCCAAAAGCATAGCGGCTGTCTGTATAAATGTTCACACATAAGTCAGTACTAAGCTCACATGCTCAGGTCAAAGCTATTAGTCCAGCTGCATGAGCTGACTTCTGTGGTATACGAGCTGTATCCACTACCGTGTGTATTGTGGTGATTGCATATGCAGCTGAGGTCGTACCGTCTGGCAACTTCAAACAAGACCCATCAACCCACAATTCCCCGTCTACATCTGGAAGGGGCATATCTTGCAAATCAATACGACCCTTTGTCTGTTCTTCGGTAAGGAATATACAATCATGTGTTTCTTGTGACTGAGGCTGAGTCACCGGATATGGCAACAAAGTGGCTGGATTTAGTGTTGCACATCTCTTCAGTGTAATGTGAGGAGCCAGCAATGTCAATTCATATCCTGTCAGGCGAGCGCTAGTAAAATGTTGCACCTTTGCTTGATTTAAAAGAGCATCAACCGCATGGGGTACTAACACCAACAGCTTATGTGACAAAACTATCCCTTCACTCTGACGTATTGACAGAGCTGTTGCCGCAACTGAACAAAAACACCCATGCAACGCTCGAGCGACAGGATCAAGTACTGCTGAAAAATATGCACAGGGACGCTGCTTATCGCCATGTGTCTGTACTAAAACTGACAATGCACATCCATCTTTCTCATGTACGTAAAGTGCAAAAGGCTTTGTGTAATCTGGAGTACATAACACTGGTGCTGAACAAAGGGCTTGTCGTAGCTGCCGAAAAGCAGTCTCACCTTCATCTGTCCATGGGAGGGGCATTGGAGTATCTTTAGTCAAAAGTGCTAGCAAAGTTTGACAATGTGTGAAAACCCTAATACCCATTGCCTACAAAAAGAAGTAAGACCAAGGAATGCACAAACATATTTCTGAGTAGAAGGTACTGGTGTGTCTAAAATTGCTTGAATATGATCTGATGTAAGTGCACGGCCCTCCTTAGACAAAAGGTGACCTAAATAGGTTACCTTTGGTCTACAATATTGCAATTTCTTTTGTGACCCTTTATGAAGGTGTGAAGCAAGAAAAGAAAGTAAGGACAAAGTGCACTTTTCACATTGCTCAGGGGTATCAGCTGCCAACAAAATATCATCGACATATTGTATGAGAGCCACACCTTATGGCAAAACAAAAGAATCAAGTTGTCGTTTTAACGCTTGACTAGAAATACTAGAACTCTCAGTATAGTCTTGAGAATTCTGCAAAATCTACATGATTGTTTCTTCAAAGTAAAACCAAACAAATATCGTTTGTCAGGATGAATAGGAATCTAAAAGAAAGCATTCTTCAAGTCTATCACAGAGAACGTAGTTGCTGTAGGTGGAACCAAAGTAAGAAGTGTTGTGATGTCAGATACCACAGGGTTTTGTGGTACCACAATCTGATTCACTTCTCATAAATCAATAGTGAATCGGTAAATCCTAGTATCAGTATCCTTTTTCAGAATAGGAAGAATCGGACTGTTACAAACACTATATGGAAATTCCTCAACAACTCTAACTGCAATAAGATCATGCACAATTCGTGTGAGTGCTTCTTCGCCCTCCTGTGAAATTTTGTATTGAGGCACACGTGGCAATACAGCTCCCTCCTTGACACTAATATGTACCAGTGGAATAATCATTTTTCCCACATCAGTATCTGAAGTAGCCCACAAAGTACTAGGGAGTGACGCTAATGCAATATCCTCTTTAACAAGACAAACTCTTTCCATCACAGGATGATTATCATTCAAAATAACACACACCCCTTCAAGAGAGCATGGTATTGTAGCCCTGAAATACTTCAGCATATTAAGACCCATAATATTGTCTGGTGTATTTGGAGAAAGCAAAAACGGACATGGAGCAGTACATTTATCAACAGGGAATGCAAGTGGTTGTGACAATGGGCTAGGGGAAGGTGTTCTATCGAAACCTATCGATGTAATGGTTAAGCCAGACAGGGGAGCCCTTGGAACCAATTCTTTAGACAAGACGCTACAAGTCGCTCCTGTATCAACCAGAAACTGATCAGTAGAACCCAAAACATGTGCTGTAACATAGGGACCCCTCTGATCTACTGGAACTTCAACTGATTCCTTACCCATCCTAGGCAATCCTATGCATAAGCAGAATCTTGGAAATCAGGCTGCACATGGTTAGACATCTGGTATTGGTTCCATCTATCAAAAGTGTTAAACCCATCCATCCTTCGTACATTAGCATCAAACCTAGCATGATCATTCGTGCTTCTTCTAGGCCCTGAATATCCTGAGTGATTTCTCATTTGTCCCCAACCACGTGAACACTGCTGAACACGTAGTGCTGGACAATCGGCAGCCCAATGCCCAAATTTCTTACAATACTCACACTGATCAACAGACAAATTCGAACAAGTGTAAGAAGAACCATAAGATCCACGTCAACCTCTATCACTACCTCTAAAAGGCGGACCATAAGCTTGAGCCAACATAACCTTTGCCTTTAATTCTTTAATCTTTTTAATCCTTGCTACCTTTTGCTTCTAATTCCCAACGTTCATAATACTGAGCCATAGTCAAAAGAGAAACCGGAGTAGAGGTAGTCCATGAACTTTCACTAGCTTTTAGATGACTAGCTATTCCTGGTAACAGATTTGCGACATATTTATCGACAAACAAATGTCTGCCCGTATCATCTGACAATAACTGGCTGCTAAAATCATGAAATGCTTCTTCAGAGCGTGTAAATAAATCTGAGACTGATTCATCTGCCTTTTGCTTACAAGATGCTAAAACAGTCCAATCTACCTTTTTAGGGGGAATAATCATTTTTAACTTAACTAATATGGCTGCAGGAAGATATAGAATCAACTGATACAGCTTTTTCGCAGGTTCCCTATCCCCGTCCATCTGTTCTAATTCTTTCCATGACGCCCCAAAGACTACACGATCAACTTTACGAACAGTTCTCCACATATCTGGCGGTAATATCAATCCAAAAAATAAATCAATATCAGCCAAAGTCATAGTACAAGAACTAAATGCTCCCTCACCTGTCTCATAAAAGGCAGCTGGATTTTTCCGCAGGTCAGGTAATGCTGTTTTAAGTGCCATTACATCTGCCCTATTCCAAGGAGTATACACCCAATTATAAATAAAATAACCCTTAGCATCAACAGAAGTTTTATCAACACTTGTACCCGATCCTTTAGGAGGAACATACAAAGGCGTGGCCTCCCGCATTGGTTTCACGTGAACTATCATAGTCTTATCTGTTCCGAAGATGGAAGCTTGCACCCCGCCGGTCTGAGATGTCCGTGCAACTACGTCCACAGCCCTTTTCTCCTCTCGCAAACAGACTGCTGCAACACATAATTTCACCAAACGCCTGATTGCATCAGCCACCTGGGAAAAAACAAAAAGACCATCACGCATTTACTTACGATCAGCTGTTACATCATCGGACTCTAACTCATCAGAATATTTCCGAAATAGTTCAATTACTTCTGTGCCAAATGCCTCAGTAAAATATAGCTGCTCCTTATACGTCCACACTTTCATGTTGTCTAAAAGTTCAGAAGCAGAGACAACGCTACAAATTGCTTTACGAGCAATAGATCTAAGCTCAGACACACGGTCAGCAGGCAACATAGAGCAACTGTCTAGTATCTTCTGTTGTTCCGAAACGGAGACCTCAGCTAACTCATGAGGGGCAGAAGGAACGACATACAGAGGTGGAGGGCAATCTAGTAACAAAATATCATTGTGCGGTTTATTAAGGATAGGATAGAGAAGTTGCCGAACAGTGTATTTGCCAGTTAACTGTAATTTAAATGATTTCTCTTCTATCTCCTTTAAATCGTTTATTTCTTTCTTTCTCATTTCCATTGCTTTCACATATACATTCTTTCGCTGCTCTTTCTCAAGCAAGGCTTGCTCACGCTTCACTCATCCACACACTTCTTTCTCCCACATTCGTACACAGTCAAACATATCTTGCCTAGACCTTCACTTACACATACATTGTTCCACATACTCAATATTTCGCAAATCAAATGACCCATGCATAGGCCAACGTAACTCAGGATCTGCACAGGTGTATTTATTCCATAATGTGATGTACATTATAGAAGAAAGACCATGTTTAACATACATATCTCTATTGGGAGTCCACTCTGGGGGTGCCGGTTGCGATTCTTCCAGTCTCAAATTGGTACCATTACAAAAGCAACACATCCTACGAAGTGCGCTAAAAACAGGCATGCCAAAAATAGTGCAAAATATGCAGTATTATCATCAAAGTAGCACTTAAGGTACCTCTAGTATGATTTGCCGTTCAAATCAAAATTCAATTGGAGAAAATTCTCCTCATTACCTGCCTATATAAATTGCAATTTATATATCAATTCAAAGGACACAAATTGACTAGTCTCCCAAAACACGAGAGCCACAGTAAGTGGTGAAACAAAGGCATCAAAACCCATAGCAAGTGCCGTAAAACGGCTCTTACCAATCACAGGGCATCTAAGTTCCAACTGCCAAGTTCTAAAATCGACCAAATGGTCACTGCACTACGAATGAACAAAAAGGATCTCAGTCGAGGACCGGCGCCACCTGGATGTTCAAATCAGAAAGAAGGGAAAAACGCTGTGGTTGCCAAGACTCGGGTCTCCTCAGGCATTGAATGTTCCCAGCGAGATCCCAATCCTTCGTCGCGACCAATCCGTCGGGCGTCTGAGTCGCCGTTGAGTCCCTGTTCGGGCGCCAATTTGTCGAAGTAAGCCTCAGCAAGGCCTACTAGTGCAAGGGGTTCGCCCTTCTCGGCACAAAGTCCTCAGACCATATAGGAAGAAGTTGGCACAGAAACTGAAATAAAAGACAAAGGGGGTCATTACGACCTCGGCGGTCTTTTCAAAAGACCGCCGAGACCGCGGGAGACAGAATACTGCCATTGCCTGCGGTATTTCTATCTCCCTATTATGACATTTCCGCTGGGCCAGCGGACGGTAACAGTGTGAACAGTGTTACCGTCCGCTGGCCCAGCGGAAATGTCACATCAACATTGCAGCCGGCTCGTAATAGCGCCGGCGGCAATGCTGATGTGCAGCGGGTGCAGTAGCACCTGTCACGCATTTCACTGCCCGAAATTCGGGCAGTGAAATTCGCGACGGGGCTATGCCTGGGGTCCCCTGCACTGCCCATGCCAAGTGCATGGACAGTGCAGGGGCCCCCAGGGGCACCCCAAGTCCCCTTACAGCCGGCCTTTCCATGGCGGTGTGTACCGCCATGGACAGGCCGGCGGTCGGGGACTCATAATCCCCAGGGCAGCGGTGCTTGCACCGCTGCCCTGGGGATTATGAGCGCCAGACGGAATCCTGGCGGGAAAGTGGAGGGGCCGGCGGTATGGCCGTGGCAATTGCGCCACGGTCATTATTGCTGGCGGAACACCGCCAGCCTGTTGGCGGTGTTACCGCCAACATACGCCAGCCGAAAGGGTCGTAATGACCCCCAAAGTTTATTAAACCTCATGAGGTGGTACTACAGTTCAAACAGCAGCCTTCGGTAATGTTTGAAGTAGCACACTGAACTAAGAGAGCATGGTCCTTTTATACCCACGTAGGGGCTAAAAGAAGGTGGTACAATTATAGAAGCAAGACTTATATACATATAAGGTCATATGGAAATGCACAGTCGTCAGGTAGGAGGGGCTAACAGTTTTCAAGGACTAGTAGACACATTGCTGTCTGTTACTAATTACTAACAGCTGCAGACCTTACTGGGAATGTGCAAAGTGGGAGATGCTAAATATAACTTGTCGCTTGACAGTTTTTCAAGAGTAGTTAACAGGAAGGTAGGACAGAGCACATGGCGAGCACATGGCAGCATGCTGCAGAGATAATGGCTGCCATGAATACAAATGGATTCCGCGAAATGATCACAATAGTTGCTAAATACAAGATGTCTTCTGCTAATGCTTAATCTAATCGCTACTAAATTACAACACCCTGGGCCACTGTTACAGGCTCCAGGGGCTCTTGATTACCCTGACGGGCTGCCATTGACCAGGTGGATACGCATACCCACCCAGGCAGACCCAACTTCCCCAAATGAGACCTGTGTTCCACCTCCTTCCAAGGGGAATCCTCCAGGTCATTGCCTAGCAAACAATCAACAGGCATGGTTGGACTCACAGCTACCTTCAAGGAACCTGAGACACCCCCCCATTTAAAGGGAACCTGCGCCACTCTGCACAGGCACTCTGAGTTGTCCACTGCAACTACTTGGTGAAGTACCCGGGGATCTATCTGCTCTTCAGACACCAGCTGACTCCTCACTGTAGTCACAATGGCTCCTGTGTCTCTCAGAGCCTCCACCCTCTGTCCATTGATGGTCATCCACTGCCTATGCTTCTTAGTGTTTTCAGGCACTAGGGTTCTCTGGACCATCTCACTGTCCCCTAGTGAGACAAAGGTCATCTCAGCTGAGTCCCACCCACCTGAAACCAACTCCTCCGCAAGCGCTACACTGGCCAAACCCTGGTACGGCGTACCAGTGGGTGCCGGTGTACTTTTGGGGTCCCCCCCTCACATGACCCACCTGGTCACATGCGTAGCAGTTACGTGTGGGACCACCTGCCACTAGCTTCCCTTTGGAGAACCAAGGCTTCTTGTCACTGGGGGGTTGGGAATCCTTACCCTGGGAATCAGTTTGGGGCCCTTTAGAGAACTCCCCCTGTTTACCCTTACTCCCCCCTTTCTTCTGAGAGGGACCCTGCCCACCCTTGGCATGGTCTCCCCCATATCTCTTCTGGACCCTGGTGCTCTCCCAGCGGTCACGCTTCCTGCGCAAGCTTCCTGGGATCAGTCAGCTTGCTGTCAATCAGGTGCTGGCGCAGATCTGGAAAACAAACTGTACAAGTGCTCCCAAGCAATCAGATTGTAAAGCCCCTCATACGTAGTTACCTTACTGCCCTTCACCCAATGAAAATCAACACATTCCAACCATGTTTGGGATTCCTTCTTCTTGTAGGACCTAAACTTATCCTTGTACTGCTCAGGAGTGAGACCATACCTAGTGAGCAAGGCATCCTTCATGCTAGATTAGGTGAGATTCTGAGCATCCCCTAAGGCTGTCAGTGTATCCCTCCCCTCTTCCTCAAAGTTCTTTCACAGACCCACCCTCCAATGAGCTTCAGGGACCAGATTCATATGGAGAGCAGACTCATACCCCTTGAACCACAAGTATATGTCATCCTCCCTCTTGTAATCTTTCACAAGGTCCTTAAGAATGTGCATCCTCCTCTCACACTGCACTGTAGGATTGCTGCTACCATCTCTACTGGACTGGCTTCTATGATCCATCTCTCTCAAGCTAAGCTCATGAGCCATCGCTAACTTCCTCTCCTCACGGGCTAGCCTTCTCTGCTCCAATTGGTACTCCCTTTCGGCCTGTCTGTCCTGTAATTCTTCAGGTGTCAGACGCTTAGATGAGACACTGCTACCCGCCCTGGATACCTTCTCCCTGGACATAACAGACCCACCCACAATACCATTGAGTATAGAACACTCTTCCTCCTCCTCCTCATCTCCCTCCTCCTCTGTGTGCCCTTCAGTGCTATTGGCTGTCACCCAGGCCCTCAGTGTCTTTTGCAGCTCCTCCTTCCCGTAAGAACTCTCAATGGGACAGTCAAAACCTTTACAGAACTGCTTCAACTGAGCCCTGATATAACTCTCCAATTTCTCAAGGTCAAAGTCAGCTCCAACAAATGCATCTCCAGCTTGGGACATGATGAAGATTCAAAAACAAGCGCAAAGTTCCAAAGGCAGAAAAAACAAGTTCCTAAATGAAGTTTCAAAGAAAGTCAATCAAGGAATCAGCAACAAAAAAATGAAGTAGAACAAAAACAGTCCCAAAGAGAAAAAAATCAAAAGATCACCAAACAAGTAGTATGTGGTCACGTAGTGGTCTGCACTCAAAATAGTAGTGTACACTTAATCACTGTATGTCAAGTACAAATACAAGTCCAAATCCCAACGGCTGATTACCAATGTTAGAAATGGGGTCTTTGGTTGACAGTCAGGTTACCCCCTGTTCAAGCAAGGACCCTCACTCTAGTCAGGGTAAAAGAGAATCACCCTCAGCTAACCCCTGCTTACCTCCTTGGTAGCTTAACAGAGCAGTAGGCTTAACTTCAGAGTGGTAGATTCAAAGTATTTGTACCAACTTACACAGTAACTTAATGAAAACACTACCAAATGACAACACAGGTGTAGAAAAATAGAAAATATTTATAGAAACAAAAAACCAAAACGACAAAAATCCGACATACACAAGTCAAGTTATGAATTTTTAAAGATTAAACTCAAAAATAGCGCTTAGAAACACAAAATGCTTTGATGAAGTGTTAACATGGCATCGTGACAGAGTCGTTCCCAACAACCCAACACCAAAGGCACCGGACACGAAGTCGCGTAGACCCCCAAGTACAGTACCTTTGGTGAAGAGTGAAAACAAGCCGATGCGCAAAGTCAGGGATCGCGGCATCCGTGCGAAACGTTGAAACTGCGCAATTCGAGCGGCGTCGGTCATGATGTGGTGCAGCGACTTTCCCGGAGTCGCCGACTTCGGCGGGGCTTCGGCGATGTCGGGCCGGCGAAGGTCGTCGCATTCCAGCAAAGATCACAGAGTTGGGTGCAGGCCGCGTCATCCGATTCAGCAGCGGCATTGTTTTTCTTTCCTTCTCTTATCTTATGATCGAGCTGACAAAACTTCTCTGGAATGCACTTCTTAGTTTAAAGAAGACATTTATTATCATTATTACTTCACCACGAGGTTCCTGAAAGACGAGATTAGTAGGTTGGAAGCACACGTTTAAAAGTAGTCGCAGCAATGAAAGCAAAATATATCAAAGTACTTCTCAATTGCAATGTACACAGCAAATACATGGGATTATATTATAGCATAACTTCAAAGCAAAGAATAAAAGTCAAAACTGCATCACCGTAGGGCCTATCACTGCTTGTCATCTTTCTCCTATCTTCAAGTTGATGACTCCGGTTCAACTGCGACAAAGATACTTTCTACCCAAACGGGAGCTAGGCAGCTGACGTCCGCTCCTGACTGAAGTCCTGGAAGATCTCTCATTGCTGCTGCCACACGGCCACTGTTACAAAAACCTACACCTTCCTCCCTCAGACTCAGGAAATAAAACAAGCCATTGGAGATTGGCCAGATCTCCTAGGCCCCTCCTCTTCCCAAGCCTGAGCAGAAAGGAAAACACCAAATTTATGCTCTCTTATCACGTTAGGGTTCGTGTGAATTAAATTTGAAAAACACAGCTTGGTCAACCATTTGGAAAAACACAGCTCATCTGCAATGTCTCAACTCCAATGTCTAACTCCACGTTAAAGCCAATAGGCATCTAACCTAAACACCAAATGTAATGACTAATGCCATGTCGAAGCCAATAGGCAGCTAAACTGAATACAGAATGTAATGTCTAATGCCGTGTTAAAGCCAATAGGCAGCTAACCTAAATACCACATGTAATGTCTAAAGTCAATAGGCAGCTAAACTGAATACAACATGTAATGTGCTACTGGTGAACATTGAGGAACTAATACGCACAGTGGTGAAACACAAAGTCATTGGTCAAACACAATTAATGGCATAACAGCCGTCGGTCCGAAATCGTCCGAAGTCGATTTCCTTGGATTTCCACCAGCTTTCCTTTCAAGGGCCCAGGGACTGGATAGGGCAACACTTGTCAGAGCAGGAGTCTCTCCAGAGAATCCAGGTGCTGGCAGAGAGAAGACTTTGCTGTCCCTGAGACTTCAACCAACAGGAGGCAAGCTCTAAATCAAGCCCTTGGAGATTTCTTCAAAAGATGGAAAGCACACAAAGTCCAGTCTTTGCCCTCTTATTCTGGCAGAAGCAGCAACTGCAGGTTAGCTCCACAAAGCACAGTCACAGGCAGGGCAGCACTTCTCCTCAGCTCTTCAGCTCTTCTCCAGGCAGAGGTTCCTCTTGGTGTTCAGAAGTGATCTAAAGTCTGTGGTTTTGGGTGCCCTTCTTATATCCAATTTCTCCTTTAAAGTAGGCCTACTTCAAAGTAAAGTCTCTTGTGAATGTGAAATCCTGCCTTGCCCAGGCCAGGCCCCAGACACTCACCAGGGGGTTGGAGACTGCATTGTGTGAGGACAGGCACAGCCCTTTCAGGTATAAGTGACCACTCCTCACCTCCCTCCTAGCACAGATGGCTCATCAGGAAATGCAGACTGCACACAGCTCATTTTGTGTCACTGTCTAGTGTGAGGTGCAACCAGCCCAACTGTCAAGTTGACCCAGACAGGGAATCCAGAAACAGGCAGAGTCACAGAAAGGGTATAAGCAAGAAAATGCTCACTTTCTAAAAGTGCCATTTTCAAACACACAGTCTTAAAATCAACTTTACTAAAAGATGTTGTTGCGTAGGCTCTCATTATCCTAATGAGACTACTGGATTTTTGGGTGGCAAGATCGTTCACAGTGTGGGGGACTAAGTCTAATCCACGGCGAAGGACCCTTGTCACCCCAAATCCAGGTTGAGCTCCGGCCAACTAGCAGTGCCTCATCTCTCCCAAAGGGAAGAGACAATTGGGCTGCCGAGCGCATGACATCTTAGTGCTTCCGAGGGAAGTCGTGGTCACTCAGATCCCAACCAGTTCTCTCATACACAATGTGGTCTCATATATAAATAACAAAGGCAGTTTGAGTTTTAAAGATTGGTTTAATAAAACGACTGCATTTTAGATAACAAGGCGTGAGCCGCAATAACCAGAACCATACAACACAGTAGGATTGAAATAGTAACGAGGAGAGTGAAACATAAGAATAACGCTATCATAGTGCAATTAGATTACGTTCTCTCTTCTAAGTTCTATTTTGAGCACAGCTTGTTAAGCTCTAAGCCTGCCTTTCAGGTTCCCCTGGGAGGACATCGACCCCCATACCTGAGCAAAGGCCTGTGATCAAGATCAGCATCTGCAACAGGGCAGTCAGCGTCTAGTTGTGGGTTTCTGGTCGGAATCTCCCTCTTACGTGTACCAGGACGGGGAAGTGTTTTTATAACTAACACGCCGGTGTTCTAAGAAACGTCCCTATGTAAGAATGTGTACTTTGTATGAACCCTAAAGACTAAACATCTACCACGTCCATCGGCAATGTACCAGATTGTATCCTTGACTGAAGCACAGAGTGAGAAAGAATGTATTGTTTGAGAAATTCAGTGCTGAAGTAAGCTAAACAGTGTGATAGAAGAAAATAAAACAAGACCGTGAAACTGGTTATTGTAAAATAGCAGTGCGAGGCTAAATAAAATGCATCTAGGGCAAAGTGCACAGAGGCCTAATACATTAAGCAAACGCGCAGAAAGCTACATTAAAAATGGCTTCACTACACCCTCCCCTTGTCAGTAGAAAGTGGTTTAAGCCAAAGCTAAAAATGCCCTAAGCTAAAAGATAATTAAAACCCTAAAGAATTTCAACAAGTCAAGAGGACACCAAAGCACATTAATCCTCAATTTAAAAATAAGCATGTGGCTAAGAGCCAAATTCATGTAACAGTGTTAATTAAGACCAGATCCAATTTAAACAGTGGTCATGGAAAGCAGGAGGTTCTCCACTTCGGCAGATGACAAAACCGGAAAATCCACGCCAAAGACTATCAAGGAGCAGGTGTGTTCCAAAGCCCCAGTGTCAACCAAGGCGGCATCCCGCACAGAGCCTGTGAACGAGTTAATATCAACTTCCTCCAGGAAGGGTATCTCGTAATCAGCCTCATGAAGCAAACGCAGCCGCAGTGCGCATGTCTGGTAATGAGCCCTTATCGGGAACATCAACAGCTCAGCATCAACCACTGGGGGGCGTTGCTGTGAGAGACAGACGTCCAGTGCATATTACAAATCGCACCAACGGCACCGAAACACGGGCTGCACACAATCCAAAACCGGTCTGAATGACAGAGACCAGTCACACCCCAAATGTTCCAGGAGTGTTGCTCCAAAGTGCTGCATCATTTGTTCACTACACAGCTGCGCTGATGGGAGCGCCCACATTTGTCCTTGTTATGGCAGGACAGCCATTGCGTAAAAACAACAGCAACAGCAAAATGCCGGCTAATAAAGCCAAAGTTATCGGAAATCCCCCAAAAATGCTTCAGAAAAGTGAATGAATAGCCAAAGGTATTAAACCGAATATGGAAGAGAAGGTGTGAACGAAACCAACACCAACGGCTTTGAAAAAATGTGCTAATCCAGCCGTGCTGGACGCATTAAATATACATCCCACGAGTTCACCAAAGTGGCTCAGAAAGTTGGTATTTAACAGGGACTGTATTTCTGCTGATGACCTTGCCACCTAAAGTGCGTAGGTCTCGCGTGCAGATGTAAGAGCCACATGCTTCTGAAACAATAAAGCCTTTAGTCTACTTAACTTTTCGAAATTCACTTTGGATGTGAGGCCAGATATCTGCTACCTCACTTAATTTAGTGGGGGGAAACAAAACACTCCTGCAGCAAGTAACGACCTTAGTGGCCGAAACAACGTAAACTATTCCGGCCCGCATGCCACAACAGTCTTCACTATTGAGGAGGACGTAGCTGCCGTTTGAAAGCACCTGGAATGTGCGTTTAATCAAGGGGACCGGAACTCCCTTCAGATAGCAAGTCAAGTTCGCAACCGAGGCATTACATGCCCCATGCAAGGACAGCTGCTTACAAATCATCGAATGGCTGACTGAAGTCTTGCATTTACTACCGCTAAGAAAGACCTCTTTCATCCGTTGAGACATTTGTACAAGAAGAGAAGCTCCCACACCTCATGGATATAACTATCCCCCAACTTCTCATATCTGCCTACCGGAACATGTTTCAAACAAGAAGTGAATTGTAACGTAGAAATAGGCAGATTAATAACCCGTGTATCAACCATTCAGCAGACGGGATTTCGGCCACGGTAAAAGGCAATCTTTCTAATTTTTCAATGTTGAGCATGACATAAGTTGCCTCCTTCTTAGCCATTAGTTGTTGTTGTCGCTTTAAATTAAAGGAAAAAAATATCTTCCTGGCACTGATGTGCTGCCAAGGAACGCGACCCGCCTTCAATGTCTGAAGTGTCCAACACAACTGCATAATAGACCAGGTCTGACTTTGTCCATGATATAAAGAAGACATATCAGATCGTATAATGTCTATAGCAGAAGAAACGATGTTGTTAATCATATATATTTGGTCGGACAAGGTGTGAATTCCATTATCCACAACAGCTAATTCCTTTTTCAAATTGTCCTGATCTATCTGCCTTATTCGGGCTGCAGTCTCCTACTGGGAAAGTTTCCATATTAGATTGTACACTTCGTACAAGAAACGCTTCCTATGTGGTGTCTTCGGGCCTGACAAAAAAACTTGCAAGTCAGTGTTATTAGAAAGGAGAGTGAGATGTGTCTTGACTGCATCTAGTGAGGATGATTTTAACCATTGTTGGCACAATTTTCCAACACTATAGGGGTCATTACAACCCTGGCGGACGGTGTTAAAGCGGCGGTAAGACCGCCAACAGGCTGGTTTTTTTTTTTTAGTATTATGACCATGGCGGTTACCGCCATGGTCATCCGCCGCTTCTCCGTTCCACCCGCCAGGGCGGAGACGACTGCTGGGCTGGAGACCTGGGTCTCCAGCCCAGTGGCCGTGACAATACTGCCACCGGTATTTTGACCCGGCTGACCGCCGTGGATTTCCAGGGGTAGGAACCGCCATGAAATCCATGGCGGTAAGCACTATCAGTGCCAGGGAATTCCTTCCCTGGCAATGAGAGGGGTCTCCCCCACCCCTCACCCCCACCCTGACTCCCGACCCTACCCCCCCACCACCCCTGCCACCCCCCAAAGGTGGCAGGGCCCCCCTCCCAACCCTGACCCCCGACATTACCTTACACATACACACCCAACATGCACGCAGGCACCACCAACACACATACACGCACACACACCGACATACATGCCAACATCCACACACACAGTCAGACACGTACACCCACATTCACACATTCACGCACACATCCACACAGACATACCTACAGACATACAAGCACTCATTCCCAAAACACGCAACACCCCCGCAAGCATACACGCACTCATACCCCTCCTACATACACAGATGCACAACCCCATGCATCCACACAACACCCCCCCACCCCCCTCCCCTAACAGACAATCGACTTACCTGTTCCGTCGATCCGCCGGGAGGGGACAGGAGCCATGGGGACAGCTCCGCCGACACCACACCGCCAACAGAACACCGCCGCGCAGAATCACAGGATGTGATTAGCTGGGCGGTGTTCTGTT
This sequence comes from Pleurodeles waltl, assembly GCF_031143425.1. Taxonomy (NCBI): domain Eukaryota; kingdom Metazoa; phylum Chordata; class Amphibia; order Caudata; family Salamandridae; genus Pleurodeles; species Pleurodeles waltl. The sequence goes on from NC_090451.1 coordinate 145,895,889, forward strand.
GGGGTGGCGGTGGAGGTGGAGCAACCTCCACTTCCCCGCCACCAGCAAGTATGGCTGTTGGCGGCTCTCTGTCGGAAAAAGGATGGAGGGCAGCCAACGGTCATAATACGCCGAGCGGCAAACCACCACTACTGGCGGTCTTCCGCAAGGCGGTCCCTCGGCGGTCTTGTTAAAAAGACCGCCGAGGTTGTAATGACCACCTATATGTAGTAATTATTTCAGCATGTTCTGGTGATATATAGCGAGGGTCTGCCCCACTCGTCCTGAAATCCCCTGAGGAGGTGACAAAACGTTGATGACACCCGTTGGTGTCTATAGGCCACAATAACCACCCAACCGGACGTGTCAATGAAATGTTAAATGTACCATTCTGGACCCAGTCTGTAAGCTCACTAAAAGTGGCATTTATGTATCTGTGCCAGTTATTATTTTTTGCAGGGACATGTATACTAGACATGTTCAATTATCTAATCGTTGCTAAGCCCAAACAGCAAGTCTGTTGTACTGTTTCATTTAAAAAAATTATTTGGACGGGAATGAGACATGCTCTAAACAATGTTTCTCTACCCTTTGTCTGCCAATGTTTTGTTCCCCATACACTTTTCAAATCAACATTATTTGACAAATATTCATAACCTTCAATCGACAGTCGGGAAATAAAAGAATCGGAGTATATGAATTTCGTATTAGTCAACAACATTTGCTTATCTTTAGACGGAGTTAACTTAAAATAATATGACTTAGCATTCATTTGATGATGCCCAGAAAAATACGTAAATTTGTCAGGATACGTTTTGGAACTCCCTTACGGGGGAGTTGCGCATTGCTCCCATTGCGTATAGTCAAATATCGTTTTTGGACTACTTGCTTTGGGTATAAAATGGTACCCATAATAATTATAGCAAAACATGTCACCATAATTGGCTTTAAACTGGTAAACATCTTCATTTTCACAGACAGTATAATATTGTAATTCAATCATTATGGAATCAACTGCCTTCACATCCCAATCATCAGATACAATGCCTGGTATTACGATATTCATAGATAACTTTAGGACATACGGTATTTGAATTATCTCAGTGGGACCGTATATATCAAACATTACTTTATCCCACACAATCCCATCCGGAATTGGCACAGCAGAAATGTTCACAAAGGACAAGTCTCTTCGAACCTTATGTGATGAAAAATGTGGCTTCAACACCTCCTCCACCTGTTCAACCGCTGATCTCTTAGGAAGAAAATGACCATGTATCAACAGAACAAAGGTAATGACAAACCCTATCCAGAGAAAAAATGCTGACATAGTCAATAAGAGCCACAGGTAGTTCCAAGGAAAAACAAAATACGTATCTTTAAGCCAAGACATCAGCTTACGTGGACCTGGGTCAGTACTTGAAGAGGCAAACGAGTCCGATAGACCATCGTTGTTGTTGGCAAAGTACCCAGAGGCAGTTCATGCTAATGGTGTCGCCGTATTCAATGGAGGAGTTGGTGTTTCTCGCGGTGGTACACTGTAGATAGTACCATCCGCAACGTCAGTAGTCATAGTTATTCGATCAAATGTTTCCAAGTTATTTGCTGTCAGTGGAACTAAAGCGAGATCATCATCCAACCTCCCCAAGCTCGAAGAGGCAACAGTATTGGCATAAATAACTTGGAGCTGAACATCTTCCCCAGTAGTGAGAGGGATTTGGGAACTACTGGACGTTCCCCTTGGTCTGCTGTGCAGAACCGGCCACATGTTGTAACTTGACATTGGCAATAGAAACAGCGATTTTCTTTGGCACCTGGCAACGGTGGTAAAATAACAGTCCTCATTCCGTGTATTCCCAACACAGGGACTGGTGCTCGATAAGAAGGGCCAAATTATTTTTTCACTGCGACCTTTTCACGCACAAGATCCCTAACTCTGGGAATCCAACCAGTAGGTGTTACTGGCACATCCTTAATTCCTGTGGAGGCAGCACTTTTAGAAGAGTTATCTTCACTGAACTGTTGTAATTCCTGCAAGACAGTGACAATCATTTATGTCAAAAGGCGTCTTTGCTGCCTCCACACCAGGACCATCAAGATCCGGAACAAACATTTGTGTTCCGAACAGGCACTCATATGAAGTACCCCCCCAGGGACCTTCAGGGCAAGTTATTTAGTGCTCTCTGAATTCCATACATTTGGGTTAGCCAACTACGACCCGTACCTGTACCTAATATTCTGGCTGTTAAGGATTGCTTTAAATCACGGTTTAATCGCTCCATGACAGAATTTCCCTCTGGATGAAATGGAGACGAGAACTGGAGCTGGACCGCCAACGACGCCATGGTGTCCCTGAATGCCCTTGAGGCAAAATCAGGGCCCTGGTCCGAATGGAATGCCGCAACAGCATATGTACCGACAAAGACATGCAAATCTTTAATAACAGTTTGAGCGTCAGCCGAGCGCTGTGGCCACACCCACACAAATCTGGAGCAAGAATCAACAGCGACTAGTATATATTTGTATGCACTATCCGGTGTGAGTGGACCGCAATGATCCAAGTACACACATTGTAATGGTCTGTTGGATATTAAGAGGGGTGTCTGCGGCGGGCACTTAGCTGTTGACAGATGTCACAACAAAATACATACTGCTTAGTCTCTTTATAGAGACCAGGCCAACAGTAACAGGCCTGTAATAGCGAAATTCTGGCGGCCATGCCAGAATGTGCAGATGCCACTCCCTCATGCGCTACATTAATCAATTGTGGTCTTACAACTTTATTGGAGATCTCGCTTATGCCTACACTAGGTATTTTAAACTCAGCGTTGAGCATAGTTCCCATGAAGTATTGATATTTATTAGGAAATCCTTTAGAATAGGGCGTGCCATCAACTGTAGCTTTTATGGCAGCCAGAATCTATGTGTCTGGTCTGGAACTCGAACAAGTCACTGCGGCCACAGTGGCAACTGCCACTGCCGACTTTGCGGCTTCATCAGCCAAAGTATTTCCAGCAACGTGTATTCCAATGCGCTGGTGTTCGAGAGTATGTACAATATGGACTTTAGGTAGCGTCTCCTTCAGGTCTGCTACCTTCCCCCACAGCAGTCTGTGTTTTATGGGGTTACGCTTTGAATCTCTGAACCCATTCAAGCGCCAGTAATGTAGGTATTCATTAAAAGACTGGACACAATAATACGAATCACAAACAGTGTGGACTGTGTCGGATCCGTATGTTCTAATGCCATCAATAGAGCTTTCAGTTCAGCCAATTGTGCCGTACAATTCCCTAAGGTTTGTATATAAGTATGTTGGGGGCAGAATTTCTCCCCCTCCAAATGGCCGCTCACTACTGCACATGCACCAGAATATTGGTGTTTTGTCCCTACCGCCGGTTGCGCAGAGCCATCGGTGTACATGACTACTTGATATCGATCAATAGGCAACGTGTCAGCGGGAACTGGATATTCCACTTCATATTGCAGAAATTCCTGAGTTTGTATCTTTGGGTCAAAAATGTAATCTACATCAGTGGCTGTTAAAGACGTATCCCATTGTATTCATCACGAATATAGTGATTTTGCATTCGGAACGCTCGCTTTTATAACAGCCTCCAGGGCCGGAATAGGGGAAACAACTATAATGTGTTTACCCTGGGCAAGAGGTCTTTCCTTAATAACTGCCATCTGTACAGCAGTGAGAATTTTCTCTGTGGTGCGAATCGTTGTTCAGCAACCGAATACAAGTGGGACTTGCAGCCAATCAGGACTGTCGCACCTTCATTAAATGTGACATAAGTAAACCCAAAGGCCCCAGCTATCACCCTGATGACCAAATGCATCTTACTGTCCCTTGTATGTAAATGTTTTGCAGTTAGGAGATCTGGTCGTAACTCCTGAAGAGTATGTGTATGTTCAATTGTCCAGAATTTGCTTGAAAAATCAGGACGGATTAATTTGTATAAAGGTTTTATGCGTGTAGCATAATCAGGAATGTATGTTCTGCCAGAATTTAGAAAGCCCAACAATGATTGGAGTTTCTTAATCGTATTAGGTAGTTGCAATTGTGCACCCTTTTCTAAAAATTGTGGTGCTAGGCTCTTACCTTCATTCAACAGCTCATATCCCAGGAATATGACACTGAGGAAGGCAATTTTAGATTTTTTGAAGTTAAATTTGTAGCCAATTTTGGCAAACCCTACAACAATGTGGGCTACCCGTCTTAAATGTTGTAGTAACTCATCATCCGTGAGATATATATCATCTAAATATGACAATACTTCAGGGTCAAACTCGTGTAAAATTGCAGTCACACAAGCCGCAAACAGTCCTGGGCTATTCTTATACCCCTGAAGCAAATAACGGAATTTTGTTCTGGGAGCCTAACGCGCTAAAGCTTGTCAAATCCCTGCTTTCGGGTGCTATATTCTGGCAGAAGAAACCATTTGAGATGTCTAAAGTCATTTTGTATTTTTTCCGCAAAATGTTGTTCATCCGTGCGGCGCTATGTGAATTTTGTACAGCATATATTAGTGTATGTCCGTTCAAATGTCTGTAGTCTAAGACTATTCTATATGAATGGTCCGGTTTAGCTACAGGGAATAAGAGGATTATTCATGGGTGAGACACAGGGTTCAATTACCCCCTGGTATTCCAGTTGTGTAAGTATTTCCCTCACCGGTGCCTTTGCTTCATGTTTTATTGGATACTGCGGTTGTGGCTGATGTTCACCTTTAATTGGAATTACATGATATGTCTCCTTCCAATTGTAAAGTCACTGTATACACCCTATCGGGTTCCGAGACACGCATATCTGCTGTTTCAACTTGTATGAAGTCATCATTTGCTTTCACCTCCAGATGCTCTAGAATATTCCGGCGAACTATTGTGACCTCTGCCGCGCTGTCTAGCAGTGCTAGTGCCCTTGGCTTGTTCTTCAAGAGAACTCTCTTCCTGTGTGGCATGTCTAACTGAGACTGCCGCCACCTATCGGGTTCGGAGACTGTCATGCCATTAATGGAGTTTGACCAATGACTTTGTGTTTCACCACTGCGCATATTAGTTGCTCAATGTTCACCAGTAGCACATGGTATGTTTTGTTCAGTTTAGCCGCCTATTGGCTTTGACATGGCATTAGCCATTACTTTCTGTATCCAGTTTCGCCACCTATTGGCTTTGACATGGCATTAGCCATTACATTCTGTATTCTGCCTATTGGCTTTGACATGATGTATTCAGTTTAGCCGCCTATGGGCTTTGACATTGCATTAGCCATTATATTCGGTATTCTGCCTATTGGCTTTGACATGATATTAGACATTGCATTTTGTATCCAGCTTAGCTGCCTATTGACTTTGACATGATATTATATATTACATTTTGTATTCAGCTCAGCTGCCTATTGGTTTTGACATGCTATTAGATATTACATTCTGTATCCACCTTAGCTGCCTATTGGCTTTGACATGATATTAGACATCACATTTGGTATTCAGCTCAGCTGCCTATTGGCTTTGATATGACATTAGACACTGCATTTGATATTTAGGTTAGCTGCCTATTGCCTTTAACGTGAAGTTAGACATTGCAGTTGAGAATCCAAGCTGTATTTTTCCAAGCTGTGTTTTTGCACAAGATGAACCAAGCTGTTTTCTTCTCACAGTAGACTAGACCTGATAAGAGAGGGTACATTGGGTGTTTTTCTCTCTGCTTGAGCTTGGGAAGAGGAGCAGTCTAGGAGATCTGGCCAGTCTCCAAAGGCTTGCGTAGTTTTCCCGAGTCTGAGAGGAGGGGGCACACCTTTGTAACGGATGTCACAGGCTTCAGAGAATTAGATTCGAATCTGCCTGACTTCGTGCTGGAACTTGGCGCCAGTTGCCAGCATCCCGTGTGGGTAGATAAATCTACTTGCAGACCCTAGAAAGATGAAGCTGTAAATAGTTTCTCACACGGTGAAGTATTCGTTTTGCTTTGCATCCAATATCTTATAAATATAACCTGCTGTGTATATTGCAAACTGTGTTTTCATTGAACGTGTGCTTGAAATCTAATAATTCGTCACTTACGAAATTGCGGTTGGGGAAGAATTAACAACAATAAAAGTCTTCTTTGAACTCAGAAGTGCATTCTTGATATGTTATGTAAGTGCTGAAAACGGGATAAGAACAGAAGCACTACAGAGACACGCATATCTGCTGTTTCAACTTGTATGAAGTCATCAGTTGCTTTCACCTCCAGATGCTCTAGAAGATTCCGGCGCACTATTGTGACCTCTACCGCGCTGTCTAGCAGTGCTAATGCCCATGTCTTGTTCTTCAAGACAACTCCCTTCCTGAGTGGCATGTCTAACTGAGACTGCTGCCACCTTTTTCTTTTTAAACTGTTGTTTTTGTTGTATCGATTTCTCTTCCTTCTTGACAGAAACCTCCAAAGAGCGTTATGATTCCTGTCTTGGTTTCACGTACTCTGTTCTCCGCTCTGACCACTTACCTCTCTCCGTTCTCTTTTCCGATGAGTCCTGAAAGGAACGAGATTGGCGTGTATAAGTGTATTGATATCTATCAGGCATCTTCAAATTATCCCTATTTCTGAGATTATACCTATTCTGCGGGGTCTCCGTACGCAGAGATTCTCCCCTTTCTTTTTTAGGTGTCTGTTGTTTTTTCTCCCAGCGCTTCTTATTACCCTCAGGTTGTTGTTTAGCATTGTCTTTACTAATTTTTCCTTGAAACTGTGGTTTTTGCGGTCTAGCCCAGAGGCTATCTCGACCGATACTGGAATATGTTTCAGCTATTATTTTAGGCAGTTCCCGCTCCTGATCTAGTTGCGGGACGTCACGAAGACGCATACGCACCGCGAGTGCAACTGCCTCCCCTTTAAGATTACTTAGTATTATTGAGGAAACCATGGTAAAGTTGCCCATCAGTTGCATTCCTAAATCTAAGGCTGGGGCAGCCCCGTATTCTTCCTGAATCTGTTTAAGCACTTCCGGTAGGTTGGCCAAGGTCGGTGTACCGTGTGCCGTTGTATAGAGCGCGGCAAACACTGTGCCCCATGTATTACAATATTCCACTGTGAGAACCATGCCAGATGGTGAACACATAGTTAATATTCTATGTTTGCCCTGAGGTCCCGTATGGGGAAAAACCGCCTCCAGCGTATAAATTTTCTGTGCCAGCCAAAATGGAGTCTCCTCCCATTTTGCCGGAACTTTACCCATGATAGAGTGTACAGTCGCCGGGTTTATACCTGGAGCTACTGCATGTGGTTGTGCTGGAGCAGCACGTGCTGGGTTTGTATTTAGTGTCTGCATCACCAAATTGTACTAAGCGTCTGTATGTAGCTGTTAAGTCTGTATATAAATGACGAACTTCAGCCACCAGCATATTTGCAACCGCTGGATGTGGTGTATATGTGGCCAATAAAGGCCAGGTCGGACCATCATTACTCAGTGGACCTAACCTTACTGGCAATATTGTATGGGGTAGGGCGCCATCAAGCCAATAAATATGTTCTTGATAAGATAGAGGTATATCTAGGTATGCGTACGCCCTGTACTGGCCAGGCGAGTTCGCAACCATATACGTTTGAAATGTATTTGTATTCCCATCAACTGCTGGAAATGTGACCCAGGAGTAGAAAGGTTCTGTCGTATAGGCTGCATGGGCGGCTACCACAAACGTGACTGGACCACCCTGGATCGTAAGACCATGTGCAATCAAATGTGCTGTGAGCAGCTGTCTCATATTAAGAGCTATTTGTATTACATGGGGATTCGCCATTAACAAAACACCGACGGTTCAAAGAAGGCACACCAAAACGGGGTCTTTCCTTTTAAGGTTCAAGCTTGAACAACCATCCGCTATATTTAGGGTTAACTATATCGCGGTGGTGGAAGTCCTCAGTGCCACGGACATCTCCGTTAAAGGAGACCGAGAGAGACTGGTGGACCCGAAAATTAGAGCCAGACCAATCGTTGGCGGCGCCATGTCGCGTAGGCTCTCATTATCCTAATGAGACTACTAGATTTTTGGGCGGCAAGATCGTTCACAGTGTGGGGGACTAAGTCTAACCCATGGCGAAGAACCCTTGTCACCCGAAATCTGGGTTGAGCTCCGGCTAACTAGCAGTTCCTCATCTCTCCCAAAGGGAAGAGACAATTGGGCAGCCAAGCGCATGAGATCTTAGTGCTTCCCAGGGAAGTGTGGTCACTCAGATCCCAACCAGTTCTCTCATACACAATGTGGTCTCATATATAAATGACAAAGGCAGTTTGAGTTTTAAAGATTGGTTTAATAAAACAACTGCATTTTAGATAACAACGCGTGAGCCGCAATAACCAGAACCATACAACACAGTAGGATTGAAATAGTAACGATGAGAGTGAAACATAAGAATAACACTATCATAGTGCAACTAGATTACATTCTCTCTTCTAAGTTCTAGTTTGAGCACAGCATGTTAAGCTCTAAGCCTGCCTTTCAGGTTCCCCCGCGAGGACATCGACCCTCATACCTGAGCAAAGCCCTGTGATCAAGATCAGCATCTGCAACAGGGCAGTCAGCGTCTAGTTGTGGGTTCCTGGTCGGAATCTCCCTCTTACGTGTACCAGGACTAGGAAGTGTTTTTATAACTAACACGCCGGTGTTCTAAGAAACGTTCCTACGTAAGAATGTGTACTTTCTACGAACCCTAAAGACTAAACTTCTACCACATCTATTGGCAATGTACCAGACTGTATCCTTGACTGAAGCACAGAGCGAGCAAGAATGTATTGTTTGAGAACTTCAGTGCTGAAGTAAGCTAAACAGTGTGATAGAAGAAAATAAAACAAGACCGTGAAACTGGTTATTGTAAAATAGCAGTGCGAGGCTAAATAAAATGCATCTAGGGCAAAGTGCACAGAGGCCTAATACATTAAGCAAATGTGCAGAAAGCTACATTAAAAATGGCTACACTACAATGTATTATTAAATTGTGAGCTAAGAGACCCCAAACTCCACATGTCCATCCGCTCCCAAAGGGAATCTACACTTTAATCAGATTTAAAGGTAGCCCCCGTGTTAACCTATGAGAGGGACAGGCCTTGCAACAGTGAAAAAGGAATTTAGCAATATTTCACTGTCAGGACATATAAAACACATTACTACATGTCCTACCTTAACCATACACTGCACCCTGCCCTTGGGGCTACCTAGGGCCTACCTTAGGGGTGCCTTACATGTAAGAAAATGGAAGGTGTAGGCCTGGCAAGTAGGTACACTTGCCAAGTCGAATTTATAGTTAAAACTGAACACACAGACACTGCAGTGGCAGGTCTGAGACATGATTACGGAGCTACTCATGTGGGTGGCACAATCAATGCTGCAGGCCCACTAGTAGCATTTGATTTACAGGCCCTGGCACCTCTAGTGCACTTTACTAGGGACTTACTAGTAAACCAAATATGCCAATTATGGATAAGCCAATTACATACACATTTTGTAAAGGAGCACTTGCGCACTGGTTAGCAGTGGTAATGTGCCCACAGTAACAAAAACAGCAAAATCAGAGTCCAGCACACATCAACAACCTGGGGAACAGAGGCAAAAGGTTAAGGGAGACCACGCCAAGAATGAAAAGTCTAACAGCAGCCTTCAGGCGTTGCTATGGTGGAGCAGGGGTTTTAGGGTTGAAATCCAGAAAGGATATTGATTGTGACCTCACAAATGATGGTATCCATGATTCTGATAGAGGTGGCATTTTTTTACTTGTTGTTCTCAGTATTGTTATGTTTATCATTCGTTTTACAGGGAATTTAGAGTCTGTTCTAGTGATTAGGATGCTCGTTCTGGGCAGGATATATGTAGGGCTGCTTCTAAATATTGATGTCTTTCAGTTGATTGAGGCACTTTCACTGGTCCTTAGAGTCACATTGAAATTGACTGATCCTACAAATAACAGAATAGCCGAATGACTGTGTGCACATTGTAACATCAAAGAGGTGTCAATAAGTAGAGATAATGTCAAAATGACCATGTATGCCAATGAAGTGATTGATCCAGCCCGTATATTTCTATTTTGAGAGAAGAGCTACCTGTCCACAGTCAAGTATCTCTATTTAAAGTACATTTGGAAAAGTACAATTTTCTAATGATATCAACCCGTCAAGAACAAAAAAAATCTTAAATCACCCTTTTCTTTCCTTTGGGCCATGGAGTCAGTAACATATTTGGATTAAAAACAGTCTCACTATTAAAGAAATAATCAAGGACAAGTATCCACTTCAATTAGATGAGATATGAAGGGATATCAGATGAAATGTGGAGGGATACGACTATGACACATAGCGGGCTTGACATGATTTGGACAGATAGCACCAGGATCTTGGTTTTTTTCATCCATTTCCAGCCCTTCTGAAGCAAAAACAGCACCATTGTACAGCAAAGTACTGCAATCAAAGCCACCCGTTATATGTTCTAATACTAATCCACTTCTTAAGCAAACCAATGCAAGTTGATCTCCAGCTCAAACCAAAGATTCTGAACTGCTCAAATCAATTATGAACAGCGTAGCCAGGATTGCTAAATCACTGAATATCAAGCCTTCTGACTTACCCACCTCAGTTAACTCTAGTTCAACCAGTGTAACATCAGGAGCAAGTGAATCTCCATGATTGAAACCTGACTCCAGTAGAAGCTTTCTCTATTTGCAACAGTTAAATAGATGGCAACCATGTACGTCGGCCAAAAATGGTACAAGTCCAGTTGTTGAAACAACCTTTCACAATGAGTCTGCTCTTAATCAGAAGCTGTGCATAGTAGATTTCACAGTGATATATAAATTAGAAGGTCCTCACAATATATTAAATCATCAGAATACATTGAAAATATTGAGTTGTTTTAATTACTTAAAAGATTTGGATTCTCAGGTATTGTCATCTATCTGTTGTATTCACTGTCATAAAAAAAACATGGATTTAGAAACCACAAGAACTACATGAACCACACAAACCATGGCATAAAGAATATTGGCACTGAAAGAGACCTTAGCCGATTGGGGAATTAAGATCTCCCAACCTGAAAAGCTTAAATATCTTCATGTGCTCAAGAACTTACATTGGTATATTACATCTCACAATCCTTCAGCAAACATTACACCATGTTCCAAGGGCCCAGACACTACAATGGCTTTTGAAAATGTACATATTATCGTAGGAGGAACAGCACACAAGATGAGATCAAACATGCGGCCATATATTCCCCAATCAATTTATCAATTTCAGCCTCCAACGAATAGCCAGTATATCTAACGTATTGAACCAAGAGGTATCTTTAAATACTGAACTTTCTCTTATATATTGGAATATTGCAGGGTTCCACAGGCAATTAAATTACTCTGGGGAAAAATTGTTAAGGTTTATTCAAGACCATAGTGTAATATGACTTCAAGAAACATGGCACCTCTCCACATTAACAATTTCAAATAACAGAACGCATGAAATTAAAGAAAAAAGAACAATATTGGGAGGCTGAGCAGTGGGCTGGCTTTATTAGTCAGCAACAAATACTGCATGAAGTGTGTAAAATTAAGATCAACTTTGGATTACATATTGGCAGTATTACTTACTAGTGAAACCATTGCCAGGCTTATGATTATAAACAACTACTCCTTCCCACCATCTTGATAAGAACAAATACAAGAACTATGAAGGTTTGGGAGAGCCAGAGGCATTAACAGAAATGTGTGGGCAGCTATTTGTAATAATCACTGGGGACTTTAACCTAAGCTTGTTCCCCTCAGCGAACCACTTATTATCTATTGAGGCCCCAAATTTAAGCTATAGTATCCCTCACTCAAAAATTGTACGACAGGGGAAGCCAAAAAGCTGCAATCTGCAAAATAGATATGAGTATGACCTTCTAATAGACTATGGCTATAGAGCACTTAACGTGAGACTTTTTGAAGACCAGCCTGCTAAAAAACATATTAGGGTCCTACTGTCTCTACCATAATTAACAACACTTTTGCCCATTATGCAAACTATCATCTTTGTAAAAGTTTTGCCATTACACAGAGGCCTGAAAGTGACCATGAGCCTCAAAAGACAGCTATCAACATCAAACTAGATCAGTTGGAAACACAGATAATGGTTGAATAGTAACTATGTTATTTGCAGTCAATTGCAAGATCCTTAAATGGAATAACATTTTGATGAACAATGCTTGTAATTTAGGCTGCTATGTCATTCCTTCAAAAATAACCTTCTAAATTTTAGGACCATTACTTGACAATATATATTAGACTCCATCTTATTTGTTTTAATGACAAAGCTATCATTGGTACAACAAATTCATTTTCATTCGTCCAGAAGCTAGCAACTAAATGAGGCAAAGAGAGTCTACCTTTAGGTATTGCAACATACCTTACAATTACCAGATTGTTTCGCAACAATCGAACAATTAAAGATTGCATTCAGAAAGAAAAATAAGCTATTAAAACTGGACGGCCAAGAAAATGCCTGGGCCAAGGTATATGTGTGCAATCTTGACCTACAACGTAAGAGCTTTTTGGACTTTGGTTGGTCAAGGCATAGGATCATACAAGTGTTGCAATGGCCTATTCATATCAAATGATAAGTTGGAAACACATATAAGGACTTTGTATAAATCTTCCATCTATGTCTCATTGGATTTTTCAAGTGACATCGTAGTACAACCCGATATCACTATGGAGGAAATAGCAAAATTAATAAGAAACTTTTGTTCCTCTAAAGCTGCAGGGTCCAATGAGATACTGATTTACCTAGTCAAATTAGACATTGCCTTTTTGAGTTCATTACTGGAACCTATATTCTCTCATGTAATTAGGACTGAGAAAGTTCCAACATCTTGAAAAGGTGCAGTAGCGCATCCAATTTAAAAGAGGGGCTCCAAGCAAGAGTCAAACAGCTATATATTAATAGCATATGTAGACTGTGAACAGAAGATCTCCAGTGCTTAAACTGAAGAACTGGGTTGAGGACCAGTCGTTAATCCCGTTAACACAAACTGGATTCCGCTCTTGTTGCTCTACTGTGGACAACATCATGGCATTGACGTTACTTGCAAAAAAATCTTTAACAAATATATTCGCGTTATATGCCTACTTTGTGGATTATTCCACAGCATTTGATAAAATGAACCGGCATAGGATGTGGGCCAAGTTTACCAAGAGGAAAATTAATCCCTGTTTGTAATATTTTCTTGTCGAAATGCATACTTGGCTGCAGGTAAAATTAACCACAAACAATACTGTGTCACCTAAATTCTATACCGAGAATGGCCTTAAACAAGGTAGTGTCTTGGCCCCATTATTGTTTTCTTTGTATAACGCAGACTTAACAGAAATGTTGGGGTCAGACCAGGGTTGCCCGCCTAAGTTGGGAGGAGTTAAAGTATTGTACTTGGCATATGCTGATGAGCTGTTGGTATTCTTGCACACGTTGGTTGGCCTTAAACACCAATTAAACAACTTAAATATATTTTATTCGGAGATCAGACTAATGGCAATTTATTAAAAACAAAAATTATGATTTTTGTAGAGAAACCTAAGTTCAAGAGATAAGTCCTTGGAGATGCTACAATCGAAATAGTTAAACAATACAGCTATATTGGGATCAAATTCGAACAGCAAATGATCATGCTTTAACCATCAGGAAGCATAAGTCAGCCATGACCTCTAAATCTGTCTCAAAAACTGTTTGCCAGTAAAGCAATCGAGCCAGCATTGAAAGTATTCAATATGTAACTTATCCCATACTTGCTACATGCTTCTCCAGTCTTAAATCAGGCTAGAGCTACGTCTAAAATCTTCAACTTCACTCTATCATAGAAGCACTATCAACTACTTCGGTGATTGTACTAGAGCAGATCCATCATCTCTGAAATTTCTAATCCCTCAGGAAACAAGGGAAACTACATATAAGATCTAGAGTTTCAAGCTGTACTCTCAACTGTGGGAAGATATAAATTACTTGATGTAGAGTCACTGATAACATTAAAACATATGGCTTGGAAAAGACTATTACGCAGAATTTTCAATGCTAGCCGGAGGGACTCTGACTTAGCTCAGGTCAAACTATACAATCATATTCACTTAGTTTTTTATACCTTTTCTTTGCTGATTCAAGAGTATCTTGGTTAAAACCTGCCCTGGTATGTTAAGAAGAACGTATTAAGATTCAGACTGTTTTATATTTCAATTTACGAATTTGAGTGGAAATGGAACCCAGTATTCAAAGATAACACTGTTTGTAGACTTTGTGGACACAGAACAGAATCCTTCTTCCGTGTTTTATGTATTTGCCTCAGACTTTTAATTTGAGTAGAAAGTACTAGCGACCCTTTATTCAATTAGGCAAATATTAGATCAACTGTGGAGACTGTTAAATATTGTTTTACTTTTAGGGAGGATAGTGCAATATTATCGCTAACAACATTTTTAGTCAGGCTTATAAAGCATTATCTACTTTATTTTGGCACCTGATTTTTTACACTTGGTTGCAAATTTTCACTGTATCTATATTTAAGTACTCCATGATCATAATCGTTGATTTAAACAATATATATCTGCTTGTCCATGAGACAGGTTGCTTCATAAATCTACTTGTCCTGTAAAAAAAATCTCCACTTGTCACTTTGGTGGCTTGTAGTGCGCCAACAAATTATGGTAGCAATTTCATCATGTAAGAGCTCTGATAAGACTTTCTGATTATGCCAGAGCTCATATTATAGTAGGGTTTGAATACTGGCAGTTTCCTTATTTTGGCACCTTTCAGCAGATCTACATCCTGAGGCGGGAGACAGGGTAAGCAATAGTTCTAGGGTTGGAATGCACTTCTGAGTCTATGCAAACTGACTAACTTGCATGTTTTAGGGGTTTTCAGCAGCTCTTTTCTAATCTTTTCCCATACAGAGTAAAATGGTAAATTAACTCCTGACACGGACTGTTGTGTAGCCATTTTAGTTATAGCTCTATACCTGTTATTTTAGCACACTAGGCCTGCAGCTGTGCACTTTAACCTGGATATATTTTATTCAGCTCTGTTTATTATTTTAACCATAGCCACATTTGCGTTCTTGTTTTATTTTTCTCTATCTAGCTGTTCTTTGCCTAGGACAGAACTGCTTTCTTAAACAAGACATTTCTTTCACTCTCTGCTTTTCTCTAGGTTGCAGTAAGATAGGTTCCCAGCAAACATGGTAACACTCTAGTGTTCATAGAAACATACACACTCTTTCATAGGGAACATCAGCTGTTTATTATAAAAAAAACGTCTCTGTCCCATACACGTTAGAGGGAGATTCCAGCCAGATGACCACGACTGGATGTTGATTGCCGAACGCTTCGCTACAGCTGCTTCTGTGGACTTCAGGCCTTTTGCTCAGGTATGAGGGATGATGTCTTCCCAGGGGAACCTGAAGGGCAGAACTAGAGCTTAACATGCTGTGCTCTAATATAGCCTACGTGGGAATTATTTTAATGATTCTAGAGACAGCATGGTAGCTTTATTTTTATGCTTCAGTCTCCTTGTCACAATTTTTATTCTGTCATGCTTCATCGTCCTGGTTATTGCAGTTGCTTCTTTAAAATCATTTAAAAACATTTACTGCCTTTGATTGTCATTGTATATATGAGACTAATATAACAGAGAGAAATGAATGAGATCTACGTGACAACGATTGCCCAGAGGAATCAATTGTTTTATGCGTTTGGCTGCCCAATCATCCCTGCTCTGGAGATGAGGCACTGCTAGTTAGCCAGAGAAAAACCCGGATTAGGCCAACAGGTGTCACCTGTAGTGGGTTAGACTCAGTCCCCCACACAGCAGGCAATTCTGGCACGCAAATCCAGTAGTCTCATTAGAATAATGAAAGCCTACGTGACAGGGCAAAAATAAAACTTCCTCCAAGGTTGGGAAAAAGTGGATGGAGAGAAAGTGGACTTGTAAACGCTCAACAGATTTTTGCATGAGCAAATCTACACATGCATATATGCTCGTGCTAAAATACAGTTCACAAATATTTTATAGGAGTATAATTTCTTGGCCTACTTCTGTAAACTCTGAATTCATGAAAGTCGTAAATCTGCACTAATGCAAGGATATATACTATGTATGCACTTGTGTGATTTTCTTTAAGAATTGGCCCCCTGATTGATTATCCAAGACCTTTTGTTTGTAATAAAAGTCTATCTCTTTCTCTGTTTATTGGTTGCCTTCACTGTGAGTGACATCATTCTACTCATTCACAAGGTGCATATTGGCACCTAAAGTAGTTTTGTTCAGTCTCCTGAACTACAGTAGCAAGGTGTGCATTTTGAGATCAAAAATATTTTTGTTTTTTGCCAATGTTTGTTATGATGGTGAGAGTCTGGCAGCTGCCACAACAATAACATTTTACACAAATCATGTAAAAAACAACTCGCATTGACAAAACCAAAAAGCTGACCATCAATTCCAGACCTATTGGCTTTGCCAATGCTTGTTTAGCCTCATGTTTCTCATAACATTATTGGAAGTGGCTACACTGATTTTACCATTACGAATATTTTTTTGAAATACTAGCATGCTTTAACACATTTTACTAATGATGAATTAAAGAAATGGTACCTAAATTTCACATTAGTTTAGCAAAGGGTGTTTCTCTACGTACACTTGTGATCCTTTTATTCAGAAAGCAAAGAATCACCATTCTTTCTTTTAAACTTCTGCAAATATTTGCATCAAATTAGAGGGCATTTCTGGAGCATTATACATAGCCTCAAATCATTAAACTTTGCAAATGTGTGCATACATTTTTATACTGGAACCACTGTCAGTGGTGCAGTCCGAGCTTACAACATTTCCTTGGCGTGCTCACCCCAATAATAAAGACTTTGCATTAATAAACCATAAATAGAAGGTTGAACAGTATTAACACCTGGACACAAATGTTACCTTAACTGCAGATGATGCCCCTCACTGATCCATATGGTATTGTAAACTTGCAAATAAAGGCTTTGTGCTGCAGGGGGTTTGGCCTACTTGTTCCAGGGACAAAATAAACATGAAAACGTGCTGCCCTTGAACACAAACAATATGTCCCAGGCGTTGGGCTGTAGGGATTCCACACCCCTGATAATTTGTCATAAATTATAGGTTTTTGCACTTTTCACTGAACTTTTTCATGTGCTTATGGAAATTAGTTCTTATAGTTTTAAAAAATGTCAACTAGGAGTTGATTGAACATGTAGTTGGAAAAGGGGATAACGCCATATACCTTAGTGCAGCAAATGGATTGATTGTGTGATATTGTGGTTGTGTTTGTAACACTATTACAATAATGATTGTTGGACCTGGCTCTTTGTGCAGGGTCATCCCCAAACCTTTTGCCTCCTTCCTCCTAATTTTTCTGACCTGTTTTTGTTGGCTTTAGGACTCTGGGCCCTTTACTACTGCTAACCAGTGCTAAAGGGCATATGCTCTGTGTCTAAATTGTATTGGTGATTGGTCTATCCATGATTGGCATGTGTGCAGTTTTAAACTGCATTTAGGCAACCTGGTAAGTACACCCACTTGCCAGGCACAAACCTTCCCCTTTACTAGATATATGTCACCCCTAAGGAAGGCCCAAGGCAGCCCTATGGGCAGGGTGCAGTGTATTTAGAAGGTAGGACACGTACTGGTGTTTTACATGTCCTGATAGTGAAATACTGCCACATTCGGTTTTCACTATTGCAATGCCTATCTCTCCCAGAGGTTAACGTGGGGATTTCCTTTAAATACGTTTTAAGTGCAGTTTTTCATTGGGAGCAGTAGAGATTTGGCGTTTGGGGTCCCTGAACTCACAATTTTAAAATACATCTTTTGGTAAAGTTGTTTTTTAGATTGTCTGTTTGAAAATGCCACTTCTCGATAGTGGGCTTTTTCTTGCTTAACCATTCTGTGCCTCTTCTTGGCTGCTGAATCCACGTCTGGGTCAGACTGACAGATTAACTATTTGTGAATTCACTCTAGACAGTAACACAAAGGAATCTGAGGTGTGTCCTGCATTTCCTGATGAGTCTTCTTGGGTTAGAGTGGGAGGGAAGAAATGTCACCTGCACTTGAAAGGGCTGTGCTGCCCTAATCAATACAGACTCGAACCCCCTAGAGCAGTGGTTCCCAACCTTTTGACTTCTGTGGACCCCTCTTTATCATTAGTGGAACCAAAGGACCTCCACTGAATTATTGTTGAAATCCGGGTACCCCCCCACCCACTGAGTCATTACTGAAAGCTGGGTACTTAATCTGTTAATATTATTTAACTTTCTAAGCAGTTGCAGACCCCCTGAGGAGTCTTCACTGACCCCCATGGGTTCCCGGACCGCAGGTTGGGAACCATTGCCCTAGAGAGTGTCTGAGGCAGGGCAAGGAAGAAGTAGGGTCTTGAACACTACAAAGACATTCCTTTGAAGTTTGCCAACTTCAAAGGCAGAAATTCGTATAGGTATTGGACTGCTGACCCACAACTTAAGATTCTTTCTGGATCAAGAGGAGCCTCTGCCAAGAAGAAGAGCTTGATGCTTGAGGAGGACCCACCACTCTGCCTTTTGTTTTGTTGTGCTGGCCTGCTGCTGCTGCTGCTTCTGCCTGGAAAGTGAAAGGACTGAACTTTGCTTTCTCAAATTCAGCTTGTGAAGTTTCTCCAAGGGATTGGACTGATCTTGCTTCCAGTTCTAAAGTCTCAGGGACATCAAGGACTTAGGGGGTCCTTACAACATTGGCGGTAAAAGGCGCTTACTGCCGTGCAGAAGACCGCCAATACACTGCCGCCGCGGCGGTAGTCCGCCACAGCTATTATGACACACATATCGGAATCTGCCGAAATTCCGACACCCACACAACTCCGCCACACCAAAGGTCAGTGTTAAAGTGGCGAAAACAAAACCTCCACCTCGACGCCAACAGAAACACGCCCATGCTATTACGACCCACAAATCCACGCAGCGGTCTTTCAACCGCGGTATTCCATTGGCGGTACACACCGCCGCGCTCAAAATACACACACATCTCCAAAACACCGCCACATTGGACAATTCAAAATACATACACCTGATACACATACACACCCCACTCCCACACACCTAACACAATATAAAACACACACCCACATCACCCACAAACCCCTACGACCACAATTCACGGACGAAGGCCAGAGCGACAGCACAGCCAAGACAACACCACCATACAGAGGCACACAACACCATCACCCACACTACTTCCACGCACAAAACACCACACACCACTACACATCACCACA
Organism: Pleurodeles waltl; assembly: GCF_031143425.1. Classification (NCBI taxonomy): domain Eukaryota; kingdom Metazoa; phylum Chordata; class Amphibia; order Caudata; family Salamandridae; genus Pleurodeles; species Pleurodeles waltl. The sequence goes on from NC_090451.1 coordinate 145,915,169, forward strand.
CACATCAACACTCACACCGCCCCACACATCACACACACCACCCCATGTCACGCCAAAGACACCCCCGCTTCTCTGAGGAGGAGCTCAGGGTCATGGTGGAGGATATCCTACGGGTAGAGCCACAGCTATTTGAATCACAGGTACAACACACCTCCATAGCCAGGAAGATGGAGCTATGGCGCAGAATCGTGGACAGGGTCAACGCTGTGGGACAGCACCCAAGAAATAGGGAGGACATCAGGAAGAGGTGGAACGACCTACGGGGGAAGGTGCGTTCAACGGTCTCCAGGCACAACATCGTGGTTCAGCGGACTGGCGGCTGACCCCCACCTCCTCCCCCACAACTAACAACATGGGAGGAGCAAGTCTTGACCATCATGCATCCTGAGGGCCTCGGAGGAGTCGGTGGAGGATGGGACACTGGTAAGTCAAATCTTAACTATTATATCCCCCACCCTACCTGCATGCTATCACACCCCCCCACCCTCACACCCTCCCCTATCACCCCAAATCCTCACCAATGTACTAATAACACAAACCACCCATCCCAACACCAAGCCCTGCATGACACAACTAAGCATGGACAACCCTCACTAAAGCATGCCCCCTGCACATACCCAGAACAACCCCGTAACCATCATCACACAAGCCCCCACACAGGAATGCCTGCACTGGGGTACACAGACACCCACCCATTGCACACCATCACACACACAAATGCATTAATCATGCTCTCATGCCCCTGCAGGAACCCGAAGGACCGTCACCACACCAGAGGGTCCAGACAACACCACTCCACCCCCTCGGGACAGTCGGTTCCCCTTGCACAGGCACAGCCCAACACTGACCTTCCACCCTCTGGTAACATCAGCACAGTACCCACCCAGCGGGCCCAAACCTCCGTACCCAGGACAGGTCAATCAGCGGTGTGTCCACCACTACAGGGAACCCAGGGTAACCCACCACCCCAACAACAGGGACCTGGGGGCAGTGGTAGTGGGCACATGGTCCAGGGGACGGAGGCACAGGAACACCGGGGAACTGGGAGGGCTGCTGTGCGACAGGGGGCGGACAGGCCAAGGAAACCCACTCTCCACGAGGCCCTCACCTCCATCAAGGGAGCGTACCACCACTCCCAGGAGACGATGGCGACAGTCCTGGTAAAGTTTCAGGAGACCCATCGCCTGCAGGAAGACCAGTATTTGGGGTTCAGGGAGGAGCTCAGGACCATCAGCTCCGCCCTGGGCACCATCGTAGGGGTGCTGAAGGACATACAGCAGACCCTGAGGGACACCGTGGCACTCCAAGGGGCCCCTGACACTAGCCAGGACGATGAACTTCCCACCACCTCCGCCGGCGCTAGTGGACAGGACGCCCCGCCACATGACCACCACACCAGCACCCCACCCCCTGCAGACGGACAATCACCACGCAAGCGTCCCTGAGAGCCAGGAACAGGACAGAGCAAGATGGCAAGACCCCCTCCAGGAAATGAGACCACCCTGATTGTCCCCCCACTGTCCCACTTTGTTACCCTGTCCATACTTGAACTGCCCTAGCTCCACTTCCTATGCCCAGATGGGCAGTGCACCTGTGAGACTAATAGACTGGACTCTGCCATGGACATTCCTCCGCCATCACCCATCACCATTTTACAACCCCCTCCCATTTCTGAGCACTTAAATAAACACCCTTGAAACACAAAACAATCTGGAGTCAGTCTATGATTTGTTAAAATGTAATATCTATGACAGTGTCAAAATGTGTAGTGAAATGTAAAGGCAACATACCAATGTCACACATCAAAAGTCCTTGAAGGATGCAAGTCGATGACACACGTAGGTAACCACACCTGTGAAACCGTAATGGAAAGAAACAACTCTATTACCAAATAATGCCTATAATTTACAGACAGGATAGAGGAAGACGTGTGACAGTGAATGTAATGTTCAAACCGAAAATGTTCTCACCTGTGTGTCACTGGAAATATTGCTGTATGACTGACTCCCTGTTATCGTTGTCTTCTTCCTCAGCTTCTTCCTCAGCTTCCTCCTCATCACTGTCCACAGGCTCAACAGCTGCCACAACACCGTCATCTGGACCATCCTCCTGCAGAAAAGGCACCTGGCGTCGCAAAGCCAAATTATGAAGCACCGAGCAGGCGATGATGATCTCGCACACCTTCTTCGGTGAGTAGAATAGGGAACCACCTGTCATATGGAGGCACCTGAACCTGGCCTTAAGGAGGCCGAAGGTGCGTTCAATTACCCTCCTAGTCCGCCCATGAGCCTCATTGTACCGTTCCTCTGCCCTGGTCCTGGGATTCCTCACTGGGGTCAATAGCCAGGACAGGTTGGGGTAACCAGAGTCTCCCAATAGCCATACACGGTGCCTCTGGAGTTGACCCATCATATCAGGGATGCTGCTATTCCGCAGGATGTAGGCGTCATGCACTGAGCCAGGGAACATAGCATTAACCTGGGAGATGTACTGGTCTGCCAAACAGACCATCTGAACATTCATGGAATGATAACTCTTCCTGTTTCTGTACACTTGTTCACTCCTGTGGGGGGGGGGGCAGAGCTACATGGGTGCCATCAATGGCACCTATGACGTTGGGGATATGTCCAGGGGCATAGAAGTCACCTTTAACTGTAGGCAAATCTTCCACCTCAGGGAAAATGATGTATCTCCTTACGTGTTTCAGCAGGGCAGCCAACACTCTGGACAAGACGTTGGAAAACATAGGCTGGGACATCCCTGATGCCATGGCCACTGTTGTCTGAAATGACCCACTTGCAAGGAAATGGAGCACTGACAGCACCTGCACATCAGGGGCGATTCCAGTGGGATGGCGGATTGGTAACATCAGGTCTGGCTCCAAATGGGTACATAGTTCTTGGATTGTGGCACGGTCAAACCTATAGGTGACGATAACATGTCGCTCTTCCATTGTCAACAGGTCCACCAGCGGTCGGTACACGGGAGGATTCCGCCATCTTCTCACATGTCCCAGCTGACGGCACCTACGAAGGACAACAGCGATGAAAAAGTCAATTTTCCTCCAGGTATGTACCCAAAGTTACACAGAAGACTACACCAAACACAAAACCCTTCCTGTATGTGTGTTGAGTGTAGGCCTAACTATGTGTGACACAGAGGTAAATGAAGCCATGTGGGCCCCTGAAATGGCGGCTGCCTGACCTCTAAACTGGGACAATGGGATTGTGGGGTAACAGCACTGGCGTTGCACACCGTCGCGGTAGGCGGTCGTAGACTGCGACGCAATGCTGCATTGGTTAACATTGGACCCTATGGGTCCCAGGAGCCAATGAACAGGTGCGCCAGCGGTGATGATGCGCACCACGGCGGACGTCACCGCCGCGGACATCACGGCCATTTTCTATCTGTTCAATCACTAGATACCTGACCTTCGAGAGGAGAGGACCTACACTGCAAGTGCTGCTGTGACCTCGGTCTGGAAGCGACGATGGCTACTGCGTCTGGGGAAAGGGCCCCTGCCTTCACTGCTCAGGAGTTGGAGAAACTGGTAGACGGGGTCCTCCCCCAGTACACGCTACTCTGCGGTCCTCCAGACCAACAGGTTAGTACACAGGGAGCACGTTGTATGGGCTAGGCCTGGGTGGAGAGGGCTGGTTGGAAGAGGGAAGGGGGCAGAGTTCATAGAACATTAATGCATGTGAATGAATGGGCCACATGGCTAGAGTACGGTGGGGGCCACGCACATCGACAGTGCAGTTGATAATGACTGTTCCTCTTCCCTTGTGCATGTCATGTAGGTCAGCGCCCACCAGAAGAGGGACATTTGGCGTGCCATCGCCAAGGAGGTCCGGACCCTGGGGGCCCACCAGAGAAGGGGCACCCACTGCCGGAAAAGATGGGAGGACATTCGCCGCTCCAGCAAGAAGACGGCAGAGGCTCAGCTGGGGATGGCCTCCCAACGTGGGAGGGGTGCCCGTCGCACCATGACCCCCCTGATGTTCCGGATCCTGGCGGTGGCCTACCCGGAGTTGGATGGGTGCTTGAGGGCATCACAGCAGACACAAGGGGGTAAGTACAACCTCATTCTGCGGACTTTGCACTCAGTAGAGGGGTCTGGGTGGGGGAGGAGGCATGTGGGTGTACCTAGGCCAGCCAGAAACACGAAGACTAGGCCCCTCTGTAATGCAGGCCATGTGGCACTCTACCCCACCTCAGTAGAGTGCCAAGTCGAGGTATAGTTGCCCCTGTGGCATCCATGTGTGCAGATGTCCACCAGAGCCATGTAGGCCATATCCCAGAAATTGCATATGCAGAGGGCAGGAGCACGGCGTAATGCAGGGGGCTGCTGTGTCTGTCTTGTCCGCCAACGGTAGCGGTATGCCATGCACTCAACCTGTTCTTCTTCTGTCTCCCCCCCCCCTGTTTTTTGCTCTCCCTGTTCTTTTGTACATCAGCATCATCAGGCAGAGGTACAGTGGCACCGGAGCACGAGGGAGCTGCATCCCACATGGCCCTGGAGGGCCACACCACAGACTCTGAATGCACCAGTGGAAAGGAGGGTGAGGGGAGCTTCACGTCGGCCACCGGACACCAACCAGCGACACGGACTCGTCCGCTGATGGGGGCTCCCTTGTGGTGGCGGCACCATCTGTGCGCCCCACTTCTACAGGTACAGCCACCACCTCCCCTACCAGCACCGCCCTCCCAGCAGCTCCTCAGCGTTCACCCCGTGCCCGCTCACCCAGGAGTGTGGGCATCACCTTTGCCCCAGGCACCTCAGCCCCTGCCCCAGTCACCCCTGCTGCCCTCATTGAGGAGGCCATTGACCTCCTCAGGTCACTCACTGTTGGGCAGTCTACCATTGTGAATGCCATCCAGGGTGTAGAACGAGAGTTGCAACACGGTAATGCATTCCTGAAGGGCATTCATTCTGGTCAAGCTGTCCTTCAGCAAACCCTGCAATCTCTGGCCTCAGCACTGATGGCAGCCTTTGTCCCTGTGTCTAGCCTCCCCCCTCCAACTTCCTCCACCCAGACCCAGTCCCCTGTACCCCAGCCTATCCCAAGCACACCATCAGACCAGCATGCACCACATCTACAGGCACCATGAATCGCACCAGGACACCCAGCACCACAAGCCGCTCACCTGCACTCACCACCTCCACTGCCATTTACACGTCCCCTGTGTCCTCTCCCAGTGTGTCTGTGACTCCCCCTCCTAAAGTACACAAACGCCGGCAATCACACACCCAACATCCATCCACCTCACGACAGCCTCCAGTACCTGCACCTGCACCCAAATCACCTAAAGTGACACCTCCTACAACCACCTCCTCTTCCTCCACTCCCAGACCCCCTCCAACTACCCATCCCAGTGTTCGTCAGAAACTGTCCCTCTGTAAAGTTGACCTTTTTGCCCCAACCCCCCCTCCAATTCATCAGTCCCGTCGTAGCGCCTCAGCCAAAAAGCCTCCAATACCAGTGGTTCCTGTTCAAGGTATGTGGAGTGCACCGGCCACCAGGGCAGGCAGTATGACCCGGAGCCAAGGCACTGGCAGCCCACCCCCTGTAAAGGCTCTGAAATTGGAGAGTGGACGACGGGACCGTGTGAAGACTCCTGGTGGGTAAACAACTCACATGGGTTCCAAGGGGATTGGAGAGTCAGCTGTGACTCCACCAAAGGTGGGGAAGGGCCAGAGGAAGTCTGCCAAGCCTGTTGTGAGTATCACTGCGGAGAAGGGCTGCATCATTCCCGGCGGTCGAGACGCCACCGCCAGCACCGTCGTCACTGGTCAGGATACCACCGCCAGAGTCATAGCCCAGGAGGGCCCAAGTAACGTCACTGGTCAGGAGACTGCCGCCGGAGTCATAGCCCAGGAGGGCCCAAGTATCGTCACTGGTCAGGAGACCGCCCCCGGAGTCATAGCCCAGGAGGGCCCGAGTATCGTCACTGGTCAGGAGACCGCCGCCGGAGTCATAGACCAGGAGGCCCAAATATCGTCACTGGTCAGGAGACCACCGCCGGAGTCATAGCCCAGGAGGGCCCAGATATCGTCACTAGTCAGGAGACCACCGCCGGAGTCAGTGCCCAGGAGGGCCCAAGTATAGACACTGGTCAGGAGACCACCGCCAGAGTCAGTGCCCATGAGGGCCCCGGTTGCCACAGCCCAGGTGGCCTATGAGGGGACGTCAAGCCACAAACCAATGCCCAGTCTAGGGAACGTCATGCCACACACCAATGTCCGTTCCAGAACCACCATGGCAAAGCATCGCTGAACAGTCAAAAACCGCCATGGCAAATCACCGCTGAACAGTACAGAACCGCCATGGCAAGGCACCGCTGAACAGTCCAGAACCGCCATGGCAAAGCACCGCTGAACAGGGCAAAGACCGCCATGGCAAGGCACCGCTAAACAGGGCATGCACCGGGTAAGAATGAAAAGGCCGCCACATCAAGCATCGTTATCCCATGTGCAGCTGGGACAGTGACGGGACAGGAACTTTCACGGGGAGACTAATCCAGTCTGGGCACCAGTCCCCCTCACGAGCCACTGGCGGATGTTATCTACTTGCGAAATTGTGACTTTGCATTCCCCAGGATGGCACAGTGGGCAAGCCACCCACTGTAGAGACTTGAGAGACTGTGGCTTTGTACTCCCCAGGATGGCACAGTGGGCAAGCCACCCACTGTAGAGACTTGAGAGACTGTGGCTTTGCACTCCCCAGGATGGCACAGTGGGCATGGAGCCCCGTCGTGGATCTGGCTTTGCAGTCATCCGGCTGAGGTGCCCCCCTTCCCTTCCCCCTGAGGTGCCTGTAGTATTTCTATCTGATGCCCCGCCAGTGTTCTCTCCGATTGTGGTCAGGTGTCTTTTGTGGGCCTTGCCCATGCATTTTTGGACTAGCGGTGCACGGACATTGCTATGTGCATATCTGCACTACTTCTCGTAATGTATATATTTCTGCCTGATTTTCGTATATAGCTGTATATTTGTGCAAGACATGTATATTGCTACATTACAATGTTTGAACTGATTTCGCTTTGTCTTTGCATTCTTCTGGGGGGATTGTGGGTTGTTACTGTCATTTTTGTGGATGCATTGGTGTGTATGTTGTAATATGCGGGGTGGGGGTGTTTCGTGGGTGTCCCCCTAACTTTTGCCTCCCCCATGTCATAGGTGCAGTACTCACCGTTGTCTTCAGCCGCACCGCTGTTGTTCTTCGTAGATGAGTAGGAATACAAGGGCCGGTGGAATGTGTAATTCGGGCTCCATGGAGTCCTCGTTCCTCATGGGATGTGTTCAGGTGAGCGTTTTTCCATTGCAGCAACTGTTTCCGCCGTGTTTTTATCCACAGTGAATCCTCCCCGGAAAAGGTGGCGGATTGGTGGGTTGTGATACTATGGGCAGTACATTGTCTTCCGCCTGTCTGTTGGCGGTGACCGCCGCGCTGCTTGTCTGTACCGCCGTGGCGGGTGGTGTGTTAAAGTGGCTGTCTTCGTTGGCGGTTTCCGCCAGGGTCATAATTCCCTTTTTTTGTCTGCCGGCCTTACCGCCGGTTTAACACCGACCGCCAGGGTTGTAATGACCCCCTTAATCTGCCAGTGCCTGGGCTCTTCTGCTGAGAGTCCTGACTTGCTAAGTGGTGCCAAATCCAGTCCCTTGGCCCTTAGAAGTGGAAACTGGTAACGTACGGGGGAAAATCCACTCACCGCTGTGTGAGCGTCAGAAAAATTGATGAAGCGCCTGTCCCGCAGCTGGAAATTCAATGCAGCGCTAGACTTGCAGCTAGAGAATCCACACACCGGCTGTTCTAAACACGGACCCTTCACACATAGCGTCATAATTTTACACTCATCGACCCTGGGAGCCAAAATCTACAACATCACTGCATGAACTTGGGGCTGCTTGTCCGGAAATCAACGCACTCCTTCCCTGCGAGGAAGTAATTGATGCATTGCTTACCCGGCGGAGTTAGAATCAACGCACGGCCTCACTTGTGAAAAAGGAATCAACGCATTGCTTGCTTTTCCGATGCACGCTTGCCTGTGCGGCTGAAGTTTTGACCCATACCAGCTACTATGTGCTAAAATAACACATCCATTGATTGCTATGGATTAAGACTCTTTTTACTTTAAAAATTCCCATCTTTGCTTGTATGTTGGATTTTTGTTGTTTAGGTGTCATTTGATTTAGATCAATTTTGGCAATTTTTCTAAACTGATGTGGAGTCTTTTTGTGGTGTTTTCACTGTGTTCCTGTATGTGTTGGCCTGGCTGCATAGCCACTTTTTGGTAAAACCAGTCCCAGCTACTGAGCCCTACTTTTTAGCTGTGCCATGTATGTATGACTTTTCTTGTTGACTAGGTTCAGAATGGGTATACTGCACTATTTGCTAGTTTTCCCCCCATGTTAGGAGCTCTGGTCATGCATTGGAACCCTATGGCTGCGACAACCAGTCTCTGCAGGAGATCCTACATTTCACTATTTTTTTTGTATTTATTTATTGATTAAACACAACATGGATACAAAAGTACTTAACAGCAGATTGTGCAAGATAATAGGACATCACTGCATGGTGCTTTGAATGTAAATAACTAACTAAGACAAAAGGGGGGCAATACAGAAAGATAGTGATGGGGTGAGCTGTGTCTGGTCTAATGAGGATAGTAGGAATCATAGGCGCATGGGGTGCAATGACTGAGATGGAGGAGTAGATGTCCCGCAGTCGGTGGGGTGCGGTAGATCAGCGAAATAGGGGGGCGTTGGATTAACATGGACTGGTATGGAATATTATGGTATAATTCAGAATAGTATGGAATAATGTGAAATACTACGGAATAATATAACAGGTCTGAAAGGTCGTGTAGGTACACATGGATCTAAAGGGGAGGGTGGAGTATCAGAAATCCATTGGCGGTACTTAAAAGGCAGTAGGTGTGAATGACAGGGGTCTTCCTGAAGGTATGGCACCCATTCTTGCAGAAATATTGCTGACTGATCCTGTAGGGTATTGATGACTCATTTGTGGGCCACTGTCTTAATCATTGCCACCATCCAGTCTTCCAATGAGGGCAGAGTAGGGGAGTGCAATGGGCAGAGAATGCAGATTTTAGTTGTGGCTAAAGCTGTGCACAAGAGGCGCTTTTGTGGATGGGGGAACTCTGGGGAGTCTCCTGTATCATGGCAGAGTATTATGGTGTGTGGAAGGGGCATTGTCAGTGGAATCGCAGTCTCCAGAATTGCCCCCACTGCTCGCCCGAAGGGTTCCACCAAGGGGCATTCACAAAGTATGTGGGTTAGGTTGCAGCACGTGACCCGGAAGGCGGTAATGGGCCAGCTCTATTTAGTTTAGCTGGGGTCCAGTGCCAGTCATGGAGCGTATTGAAGAGATAGTATTTCAATTGAAGCTTCCCGTGTGCCCCTTTCCAGAGCTTCCATGATGTCAGACGAGTCTTCCTCCCGTATTTGGAGTCATGTCTGCCATTAGGTACGGAGGTAGGAGAGGAGGGGTTGTGAGTAAAGATGTCACATCAGGAGTTCCTAAAGGCCTGACAATATGCCTTTAAGGCTACCCTATGTCCTAAGGTTGGAAGGTACTGGGGAAACCTGCAGGGTCCACGGTCTTGGTTCCCGGCAGCACCATAGACAATGCCATTCCCGGTAGGGCAGTAGACTAAAGTCCAGCCGCAATTGTCTAAATGGTTTGAGATCGCTGTCAGCTAGAACTTGGCCCAGACTGATGATCCCGCTGTGCGCCATTGGTCCCATTGAAGGTCTTCCCTTCAAAGCATAGGCTACTATCATCCCATAAGGGAGCATGGTCGTGTAGGCATGGGGGTACACTGGGGAGTCAGTATGCTTTGCGCCAGGCATTGCGCCAGGCATTGCGCATGGGAAGAGGAATCAGGTTTCAAAGGTGTATAAATGCCCTGGGCCAGCACTGCATGAAAGTATTGGTCATTCGTTGATGATCCATTGGGGTTGATTTGGCGTTTTTGAACAGAATGTATGACAACTGTGAGAGATGGAGGGCCAGGGAATAGTGCTCCACTGAAGGGAGTCCCAGGCCCCCACATGAGCGGCGTGCTAAGAGTTTGAGTGAACCAGGCATGGGTGGGAGAAGCCCCATACAAAGGTTCAGATCCATACTTCAATTTGACGTAGCGTCGATGAGGGAACTTGGAGAGGGGTAAAGCCGAATACATCCGTAAAGAATGGAAGTGTGATAATTCTCACTGCTTGAATCCTGCCCCACATCGAAAGCCCTAAGTGTGACCATTTGTCGAAGTCTATTGACATGTGGGCAATGAGGGGGTCTAGGTTTTCAGGGTCATGCACTCTAGTCCATGGTTGACGAGGATCCCTAGATGTTTGAGGTGCAATGGTACCCACCAGAAGAAGTCCTGAATAGTAACTTGAGTGGTGACAAAGGTTAGGGGTAGGGCTTCACTCTTGCCCCACTTCACCTTATAGCCAGACACACCTGCAAAATTGTCAATGACCTCCATTAAGGATGGTAGGGAGCAGGTGAAGTCTGTCTGGGTTAAGAGTATATGATTCACATACAAATAAATCTTGAACTCCCCTCCCTTGAGGGGTATCCCTGTTAGATTGGCAAATGACAAATCATTGCCGCCAGGGGTTCCAGTGCTAGCATGAATAGGAGGGGTGAGAGAGGGTAACCCTGCTGGTCCCTCTTTGTATCGGATAGGGATCAGATAGGAACCTCTACAGTTGACCCGAGCCTTGGGATTGTCATACAGCAAGCAGACCTTGGCAATTAAAAGATATCCCCATTCAAAGCAATCAACCACCTTTTCGGCATCAAAGGACAGTGCCAAGCCTTCTACTGGCATATCTTTGGCTGCCCATAGAGCATGAGACAGGGTGCAGAGATGATTCCTAGAGGTGCACCCTGGTACAAATCCCACTTGTGTGTTATGTATCAGTAAGGGGATGACTTTGTGTAGACGAGCCAACAGTACCCGGGCAAGAATCTTAATGTCCACATTAAGGAGCAAGACTGATCTGTAGTTACCACACTAGAGGGGTTCTGTCCCCAGTTTGGTGATCATCACAACCACTGCTCTATTGGAAATTGAGCCTAAGAAACCTGACCGCTCGGTTCCTTAAAATGCAGCATGAAGGGTTTCCCTATCTCCTACCCCATCAAATTATAAAACTCCACAGGGAAGCATCCTACCCCAAAGCTTTGTGGTATGGGAGTCTAGAGATCGCCTGTGCTATTTCAATCTTCCTAATTTCGCCATCCAGCAGGGTTCGTCCCGCGTCCATCAGGTGTTGTACTCCATCCAGAAAGGCTTCCACACTGTCATTGTCAGTTATCGCTTCCAGGGTGTATAATGTTTTATAAAAAAAATCGCAAACTTGTTGACTATATCTTGTGGTCTGGTGAGAACCTTGCCATATGAAGAATGGATGGCTGGAATCGCATGTGGAGCTTTAAGCAGTCACAATTGTGCTGCCAAAAGATGCCCAGCTTACTCACCTTGTTCGTAGTGGTGCCCTTTGAAGTGTTGCAGAGAATATTTAGCTTTGGATGTATATAAAGCGTTAAGGGCCATACGTGCTGTGAGAAACTGGCACCTTGTTGCAGTATTCCCTCGCCCACTTTTTGCCTGGTTTCTGAATGCAACTTGGACTGGAGTGCACTGGGACCCTGCTAACCAGGTTCCCTGTGCCAGTGTTCTTTCCCTAAAAACATTGTAAAAGTAATTGGATCCACCTTTAGCTACCACTATAAGTCCCTAGTAAAAGGTACTTAGGTACCCAGGGCATGGGGCTCTAGGGGTAAGCTCCTGAGGGTGGCAGCACTGATTGTGCCACCCTCTAGGGCCCTACATCCAGAAGCACCCAGCACTGCCATAGCAGGCTGAGTGTTCTGGTGCAAACCTAAAATACAAATTCAACATGGCACACTGCTTGTGTGCCCTGTCCACCATTCATTACAGTTACTATGGGTAAGACACCCCTCTAGCAGGCCTTACAGCCTAAAGGCAGTGTGCGCCATATTACATGTAGGGGCATAACGGAATGAGCAATATGCCCCCACAGTGTCCTTGCCAAATCTGGGACATAGTGAGTGAATAGAGCAGCCATTTTAAATTTATGCACTGGACACTGGTCAACACGAGTTTCCCAGCTACATAATGGCTACTGTGATCCCTTGGTTGTTTGGTATCAAACAACTCAGAATAATAAATCGAAACTGGTACCAGTACTTGATTTATTATAAAACGGACCCAGGGTCACCTCAGAGGTGTCCCCTGCAAAAGCTAACTATCCTGACATGTTTGCTGACCGGTTCCAGCCAGCCTGCCACATCCAGACAGCCAAAATACAAACTTTGGGGGAGAGCCCTGTCTCTCTGGTTTGTAAAACAAAGCCCTTCCTGGGTGGAGAATCTAACACACCTTCCCTCAAGGAATGCACACTCTCCTGGTGGAGAGCTTAAAAGGGCTATTGCCCATGAAACTCGACCTCCCAGGCCTACTGCTAGCAGCAGATGGCTTCCCCTTACGTCAACCCCCACTAATGGAGGGAGGAAAGGCGGGAACCCAAACAAAGGGTAGCAGAACTGGTGGCACTAGGCATGCACCACCCCTAGGGGCTTGCAGGTGAAGTGAACCCTCCATTTCATTTTCCTCCATGTTGGACGGTAGGAAAATAGCCAATCAGGTTTAGGGAAGTGACCCTTCCCACAGGAATGGGTCACTGTAGTTGGTGTCGCCGCCCACGGGTAAGTGTCCCATTGGACACTACCAGGTTCCCCCTAAAACACCCACTAAATTCAGTATTTATTGGGTTCCCCTATACCAAGAAATCAGATTTGAAAAGACAAAGAAGACCAGCACCAAAGAAGATCCAAAGCAAGAGAACTGTGGACCTGCTGCACAGGAAAAGGTGCCAAATCTTGCCTGCTGCACCCAGGACTCACAAATCACCACTGAGGAGGAGCTGGACACTGGACTGACCCCAAGAAACCCAGGGGGCTTCCAGGCTTTAAGAATCACCCCAGATCTCCCTTCTGAGTGGAGGCATCACTCAACAACCAAGCAAGAACCAACAAAGTAGTGAGGGTCACTTCACTGACCGGTCATTTTCTCCATAACCGGAAGTCACAGTGAGACCCAACAAAACACCAACAACTGCCCGGGCATGGTCTACAAGTGTGACAAGTTTGGTGGCACTGCGCTCCCCAGTGGCTGAGTTACAGCAATACCATGGGTACTGGTCAGCTGAAATCAGATAACAAGAAAACCAGCTACCTCAGAGCTGAAAAAGATTTAGGAGAAAACCCCAGTCAAGGGACTACAGGAATACCCTAGTCCTCCCACCAGAGTGCCCCCGTTGTCCTGTGAGCAGCCCTCAAAGAGAATCATCTCCAGCTCCTAATGACTCCGCTGCGCACAGCTCCTGGATCTCCAACTCTCCCTGCATCCGGCTGTCCTGTGACCTACAATGAGGAAACAGCTGTGCTCCACTGGTCCCCAAGCCCTTGTGATCTCAACAGCCCAAGGGGACCCCAAGGCACCATCTTTAAATCTGCAAACCAGCTCCTTTTGTAGTTGGCCCCTCCAAGTGGCCCTCTGCCTGTGCCAAGAGACTTTCCAGCTCTGCTCCTGCCGGAACCGGGAGGTGCCAGAGGCTCTTCAGCTGGCACAGCATGCCCCCTGCCTTCTTTGATCATCTTGCAAGAGAAGAGACTGGTAACTCAACTGTATGATTTTTAATGCATTTTTAAAGGTGACTGTGCTTTGATCTCAATGATGCGTAATCACGCACAGAAAGACTAACTTAATTATAACTTTGAAAACTTATATCGCAAAAAGTACTTAACGTATCTTAAAGATCTTGGTCTTAAAATTTAAGTAGAAGTCTGAGGTATTTTGATAAATTCTGGTTTCGAGTTATTGGTTGAGTGTGTGTGGTGCATGATTGGATTTGTGAGTACAACAAATGCTTAGCACATCTGGATTAGCCTAATTGCTTGACCAGCTACCTTACAAATTGGAGCATTAGGTGGCCTAATTTTTATGTCTGGAAACCAAAGTGTGGTTGCCTGGACCACCTGCACAGTGTGCCTTGTTTTGCACTCTACATAAAGGGCCAGTCTCCTACATGTGCCCGTCGGCATCAAGTAGGGGTGAAGGACTGTGGTGATGTATCCCTTTAATTTTATTGGGCTGGCTGTAGTCTGTTTGTTGCACATCGCCGTGTCATGCATCAAATGTCCCCAAATGGTTGCCTTCACAGCTGCCCAGAGTACTCTTTGGGATGCCACTGAGCCCCTGTTATCCTCCGTGTAAGTAGAGATATGGGAATGGTCTGAGGGTAACGGTACCGGTGTTTGGCCAGGCGATATGTTTTGCGGCCAGGTGAGACAAGGCCCAGCTCCATGATCATTAGGACAGGGGCCTGGTCAGAGAGTGCAGTATCCAGTATTCTGCAATCCTAAACTTGTGTTACTGCCCCCGTGAAACCAGAAAGTAATCATGATGGAGTGCCATGAGCTAGGGAGAGGAAGGTGTATTCTCTATCCATGGAGTGGGCAAGCCCCCAATGGTCCTTCAATCCATGGTCTTCCATCACATCTCCGAGTAGGGCCCTGTCTGGGTTATTGCCTGTGTCTATGGGTCCAGTCCTGTCCAGAATGGCATCCTGAGTGAGGTTCCAGTTGCCCTCTATCAAGTACCATGAGGCCCCTATCTCTGCCATGAGTCGGTCAAGATGAAAAAGGAAGGTGTGTTTGGAGCCCATAGCAGCATACACTGAGCCAACCCATAGTGTGTGATCCCCAATCCTCAATTTTGTGAATACATGTAGGCCATCTGGGTCAGACCATGTTTTAACAATAATGGCGGTAGCGTTTTATATATCACTATCGCTACACCACGTTTACGGGATGTCCCAATGCCTGTCTCGCGTTGGTCCAGACAACTGTTGTGTATCACCTTACCCACCCAGTCCTGATGCAGCTTGTCTGATTCAGGCCCTTCAAGGTGGGTCTCCTGCATTAAGGCCACATCTACCCTCCTTGATTGCAGATAAGAGAGTATTTTCTTGTGCTTCACATAGTGTGGCAGTCCATTGACGTTCCACAAGATAATGCGTAGTGGGCGGAGGATGATGGGCTAGTCATTGTCATGTTCCGGTGATTGCTACTTGTTCTCCTCAGGGAGGTTTGAGGATGGAAGTTGGAGGAAAGGAAAATACTAGAGAGGTTGAGGGATGAAAAGTCAGGAGGGATAAGAGAAGCGGGGAGGTAGAAGAAGGGCGGGAATCTTCCTATCTGGTCAAGGCTGCTCTGTACGAAGGTCAGTGAAAAAGCAAGAAAACAGGAAGACAAAGAGACAAGGAGGGAAAGGGGGGTAAAAAGAAAACAGAGCAAAAGAAGATGAGATAGGAAAGGTCCAAATAAGCAGTGGTCGGAGATGAGGGATGTGAAGTGGACCAGGTGGGTGGAAAACCAGCCTAGGCCGGAGCAGACCTCAGGGGTCTAGGGGGCATATTTAAACTTTTTGGTGCCAAACTGCGCTAACACAGTTTTAACCAAAAAAGTTTACTGCTGCCTTGCGCCATTCCTGAGCACCAGCCGGGTGCCTTATTAATAGAATGGCACAAGTCGATGCTAAGTTTGGGCTAGAGTCAACAAAAATTATGCTTGCCGGATGGGGTGGCAGCATGGGGTTAAGAGGTTGTGCCTCAAAAAATGGCATTAGGCTGGTTAGTGGCAAAAAAAAAAAAACATGCCACTAACCAGCCTTGCTTCATTTAAAGGTGCACAACCATCCTAAAACATGATTCCTGTCTTATTAAAGACAGGAGTGATGTCCACCACCCCAATGGCCAGAACAGAGTGCCATGCAGGGGACCCCTTGTTAGGGCCCCCAATGGTACTTTAAAAACCAAAACCAAAATACTTACCTATATTTACCCTACTTACCTTGGTGTTTGACCATGACAATGGGTCCACAGGTCCCCTAACGCCTGGTCTGACCCAGGCTTAAATAATGGCGCTAAGCAATCTTAGCTGCATTAATAGGGGCCGCATCCCTACTGTGTGTCTTTTTTGCACGGGGGATACATCTGGCAATATGGGGATAGCACCATTTTTGGATGGGAATGCCTACCTTGCATCTCATTGACGCAAGGTAGGTTCATGCATCCAAAAAATGGTGCAAACTCCAATATTTTGATGTCAGACGTGTCTAGCATCAACATAAAAATATAGAGTTAAATTTGTGCCGCATTTGCATCACAAAAAGTTATGTAAATGCGGTGCAAGCAGAATATAAATATGCCCCTAGATCTGTAAACTGCGTTTTTAAATCTGTGGGTCCAGCGTGCCGAAAAGACCCCTTCGGAAGGGCAATGCAGGTATTGGAGGTAATCGTGTGAACATTGGATACAGTGGAGGAGGGGGTAAAGAAAGAACATTAAGGACAGTAAGAGTGGAGTCTCTTGAGCAAACTTGGTCATGCTCCGGTTTGTCTCTGCAGTCTGTAGGGGGTGAGGAGGCAACGCTTGTAGTTGTGAGAGGAGGGTTGAAAATTACGTAGAATCATGTTGTAGCGTATAATAAGGGCAACCATTGAAGCTAGCATTTAGCACACAGCATAATTTGCAGAAAAGCATAACATTGCAATGCAATACATTACAAAACATTGCTGTCTGACAACTGAATGGGAGAGGGAATGGTGCCATGGGACTATAAGTAGGGGGTAAGGCTTAATTTCTTTAGCATCACTTGAGACTTTTCCTTGCACAGAGCGGGTTAGTGCTGTGTTAAGCAGTCAATGAGTAAAGCAAGTTTATGTCAACATCAGGACAGTGCGTGCTCTACGGGTGACGTAAATGCAAAAACCCAGTCCTTATGCAAGGGCATATTTCATGCATTGTGTTTCTATGCAGTATGTTAACCTTTTGCATTGCAGAGCTTTTACCTTGAAAAGTCATTAATGCTGTTTGTAATTCATTGTTCATTTGCAAGGCTTGTTTGCAGGATTACAGGGTGTGGTCCTTTATTCTAAGACTTTCTAGAAACCTTTCTTGCAGCATGGTTGGGTGTGGCTCGTGGGTGGGGATTGGCTATATATAAGGGAGCCAGCCCAGCTCCACATGCTCACTATTCAGAGGTACCAGTGCAGAGCAGCAGCATTTTCCTGAGCTCCTGTCCCGAAAGGCCTATCCAGTCATTTCCAGGCGTGCCCTCGTTTATTTGGTGATCTTCAAGCAGGGCGGTAAGGCGGAGGTCGGGTTAGACCCCCGACTCTGTTTCCAGTGACACTCGAGTTTTGGGCCTAAACTTGAAATCGCATGTGTGATTGTTTTTCTGGCATTTGGCTCTTGGCATTCAGATCGGCAGTGTGTGCGATCATTTCATGACATGTGGTTCTTGATGAATGAATCAGCAACAGTGTGCGCAATTCATTCCAGGCATTTAACTCTTGAATTACAGATCGGCAGTGCGCGCGATCGTTTCATTGCATTTGAATCTAGAAGTTCGAATCGGCAACAGCATGCGCAATTCATTCCTGGCATTTTAACTTTTGAAATACAGATCGCCAGGGTGGGCAATCATTTCTAGACATTGAAATTTTGACGTGCAGTTTGATTAAGGTGCATAATATTTCCTGAACAGTTGATTCTTGGAACTCAATCAGAGTGTGACGTAGCAGTGTTATTCATGATTCTAGTACAGTACATTCATGCATAGAAAAAACGTTTGCTCCTTGATTCTTGTTACAATGCAGTTATAATTCTAAGAACTATTTGGAGATCGTTCATTGTTCAAAATATAATATGTTAATTCTAGAATGTTCATATGAAAACCTTGCATAACCTTTCTTGATTTCCAGGTACCTAGATTCTTGAGGCCTAGTTATGGTGAAGCTTTAGGCCATTAATGTTTTCAATATAAGTGTTTATTTGAAACAAAACTTATTGAACGTCATTGTGATTAATCTTGTAATTGTGTTGTTTAACTCTTGCTTCCAGAGGTCTCCTTCCTTGCTGTTCCCTACCCAAAACCCATTCCCCCACTTGGCCATTCTTTAACTCTGTGCCATATAACTAGTGGAGTTTGGAGCTGCCAAGAGGTGACATGTTGGGAACATGCGCAAGCCCCGAGGATCTGATCTCCTTAACAAAATAGTGGGCCCATACATTTTTAATCCTCCTGGTTTGCGCTAGGTTTCTCTATATGGCCACATTTGATGAGTTAGTTAAAGTTAACACGCAGCTCCAATCGGATGTGGTAGCATCCAAAGACATAGCAAGCAGTTTAGCTGAGAGACTGAGTCAGTTACAAGACCGAGCAGAAAAGAAGGAGCAAAGTCCTCTGGGCACGGGTTGGCTTGGTACTCCTCCTCAAAGTTCAGGAGGTAATCCTCCAACTAACATTTCCCTCAACGTTCCCTTCACCATTCCTCTGGCTCCTACAGAATGGTTTTTGGGTGATCCTCTGAAAACGCGATCCTTTCTGACTGAAGTAGAATTGCACTTTACCTGTAGAATTGCACTTTACCTGTCGACCACACACTTTCCCTGATGCCCAATCCAGGATGGCCTTCCTGTTATCTTACCTGACTGGAGACGCGGCCACCTGGGCAATTCCTCTTGTGCGTAAAGACAGTCTCCTGCTTTATAACTGGAGAAACTTTGTCCGTGAATTTGAAAGAGTGTTTGATCAAAGAACAGTGACTCTATCAGCAGACCGAGAACTGTTAGAATTGCGACAAGGCAATAAAGATGTGGTTTCCTACTTGGCTAATTTTAATCGGCTGATAGCAGAGACATCCTGGCCTGAAGAAAAGCAAGAAGCCCTGTTCTACCAATGACTCAAAGAAGAGCTAAAAGACATTTTTGCCCAGATCGATTCTCAACCTACAGATTGTCAAGATCTGATAAACCTTGTTTTGAGAATAGACCATCGTCTTGCAGAACGACAAGGAACACGTAAAAAGAGTGAGAAATATTCCTGGCATGTTCACGAACGTAGAGAGTCAAGAACTCTGAAAGAGAGTAATCACGAACCAATGAAATTGGAACTATCAGACGGTCTTTGACAAAAGACGAAAAAGACCTACATAGAAAGAATGGGCAATGTCTTTACTGTGGGCGCAAGAGCAAACAAGGTCCAATCAAGAAAATTGCAGCAAATGTACAATCCGAGAAGGAAAACTAGACCACCCAAGATGTAAAGAAGGGTTACTCTTGGGTGTCACCATGGACCCTTCACAGTCAAGGCATCTTAAGTTAGACATCGAAGTACAAGTAAAGAAGAAGAAATATCTTAAGAAAGCCTTAGTGGATTCTGGGGCTACTGGTAACTTTGTGGATGCACAATTGGTTTGAACATGGGGGATCCCATGCACCAAGAAGAAAACACTAGAAATCATACAAGCCGTAGATGGAAAACTTTTAACTGGAGGCCCAGTGACTCTGCAGACCGTCCCCTTGTCGGTGACCTGTAATAGGGGAGATCAGAATATCAAACATGAAGAGAAAATTATCTTTGACATCATCCATGCTCCTCAGTATGGAACCATTCTTGGACTGCCGTGGTTAAGTTATCATAACCCTGAAATCAACTGGTCAGAACGAAAAATCGTATTCTCCTCCATCTTGTGTAATGAAAACTGTCTCCAGACATAAAGAGTCAAAAAACCTTGCAAATCTCATCTAGCAACAGCTGCTGAAAAAGATGTAATGCTGCCCTGGCAGTACTCATCCTATCTAGATATTTTTTTATGAAAGAAAAGCAGAAACCTTGCTACCTCACAGACCATATGACTGCCAAATTGATCTAATTCCTGGTGCTATACTCCCTAGTTGCCATGTGTACGCCTTGTCAGAACACGAAAATCAACACCTAAGAAAATACTTAAATCAATTTCTAGCTTATGGCTTTATTCGTCTTTCCAAGTCTCCTGCAGCGTCTCCTCTTTTTTTTGTCTCCAAGGCTAATGGGGATCTTCGAACCTGCATAGACTATAGAGGATTGAACAAAATCACAGTCAAGAACAAGTACCCATTACCTCTGATTCCTGTCTTGTTGGATCAAGTTAAAAAAGCAAAAATCTACACGAAGTTAGATTTAAGAGGTGCTTACCATTTAGCCAGAATGAGAGAAGGCGATGAAAGGAAAAATGCCACAGTCATGCCCTTTGGACTCTGTAACACTCCAGCAGCATTTCAATTCTTTCTGAATGACATCCTTAGAGAGTATCTAGATCTATTTGCAATAGTCTATATCGATGCTATTTTAATCTATTCAGACAATGAAGTCGAACATGTACAACATGCCAAGAAGATTCTCACAGCCCTTCGAAAGCATAATCTGTATTATAAAATAACCAAATGTGAATTCCATGTTACCACCGTCGAGTTCTTAGGAGTCATCCTTACCCCTCAAGGTATGGTCATGGCAGAAAGAAAAGTACAAGCTGTAGCTGATTGGCCCACTCCAAAGACTGTTCGAGATGTTCAGTGCTTCCTAGGTTTCGCGAACTTCTATTGCAGGTTCATAGATCATTTCTCTCAGAGAGTGGCCCCAATCACCAAGTTGTTGAGAAAGAAAGAACCATTTGTATGGTCCCCCAAAGCTGACAGAGCCTTTTCAACCTTAAAGGAAGCTTTCTCCACTGCCCCAGTCTTGACTCACCCAGACGTTAAGCATCCATTCATAGTGGAAGCAGATGCTTCCGATGTGGCCATTGGTGCAGTGTTATCGCAACGCAGATAATCACGGCAATCCAAGAATGATTCCATCCTGTAGCCTACATGTCTCGAAAACTGAACGAAGCAGGACAACATTATGTTATTGCTGAGAAAGAGCTTCTGGCAATCTGTGATGCCTTCAAGGAATGGACACACCATTTGTTAGGCACCAAATATACTATCACAGTATATACAGATCACCGCAATCTCCAGTTCGTGAGTTCAGCTAGGCTTTTGACTCCTCGGCAACCACGATGGATGCTGTTTTTTGCTCGGTTTGATTTTGTGGTAACCTTCCGTCCCGTAAAAGATAATCGCAAAGCGGATGCTTTGTCCCGTCAAGACTCTACTATGTTACCCGCGATTCAGTCTCCTAGGTCTATCATTAATTCAGACAAGGTTCTTTGCATCATAAAAATCAAATACTTTTTTGAAGAAATCCGTAATTCCTTCACCATTGAGAAATGGCACACATGGGCTCAAACAGATCCCAAAAGGTGAATCAAACAAGGACTACCTTTCCATGATGCCTGTTTATTTGTTCCAAGTGCCAAGTTGCACAAGTTGGTGTTTCATTGGTTGCATGTTATATATGATATATATATTATATATTCCTAAAGCTCTTGAATTCGTTCAATGCTACTTTAGGTGGCCTACTTTGATGAAAGACGTCAAACAGATGGTAGCTAACTGTGAATTTTGTGCTCGTATCAAGTCAAGTCATTCAAAACCAAAAGGTTTGTTACATCCTCTTTCAACTCCACTTCGACCTTGGGAGCACATCTCATTAGACTTTATTACTGGTCTACCCATTGTTCAACATTACTCAGTAATCCTCGTGGTTGTAGATAGTCTCACGAAATCTGCACATTTCATTGCTTGCAAGAAATGTACCACCTCCAGTGAACTGGCAACATTCCTTTTAAATCGAGTGGTCCGATATCACGGATTACCAAACGTGATTCTCTCCGATCGAGTATCACAATTTGCCTCTAACTTCTATAAAACGTGGTGCAAAATGCTTCAAATCACTTCTACACTGTCTACCAGTCATCATCCTCAAACAGATGGCCAAACCGAGTAACTAAATCAGACATTGAAACAATACCTGTGTGCTTATGCTGAGAAAGCACTTCATTCTTGGACATCGATGCTTTGGTTAGCTGAACTAGCCTATAATAAGTCGTATCATACTTCCATTGGTGTCACCGCCTTTTTTGGTCTGCTTGGCTATCATGCTGCTACCCTGCCAATCACGATTCCACAAGAAAGTTCACTTACACCAGCCGTGTCAGAGACGATTCAACAACTCCATGAAACACAGAAACAAATCCAGCAACATTTAGATAAAGCTAAACAAACGTATAAAAAGCACTATGACAAGAAACATTGTGAAGGACCCCAATATAAGCCAGGTTATGGTCCTGAGAGCAACTCATGGGTCTCCGCATCTGACATTCATGTTCCATGACTAGTGAGGCGTTTTCATCGCCTAAATCCAGACAAACCGGGCCCTAGAGCACGTTTGGGAGGGGGGAGTACTGTCAACATCAGGACAGTGCGTGGTCTACGGGCGACGTAAATGCAAAAACCCAGTCCTTATGCAAGGGCATATTTCATGCATTGTGTTTCTATGCAGTATGTTAACCTTTTGCATTGCAGAGCTTTTACCTTGAAAATTCATTAATGCTGTTTTTAATTCATTGTTCATTTGCAAGGCTTGTTTGAAGGATAACAGGGTGTGGTCCTTTATTCTAAGACTTTCTAGAAGCCTTTCTTGCAGCATGGTTGGGTGTGGCTCGTGGGCGGGGTTTGGCTCTATATAAGGGAGCCAGCCCAGCTCCACGTGCTCACTATTCAGAGGTCCTGATGCAGAGCATCAGCATTTTCCTGAGCTCCTGCCCTGGAGGCCTAAGACAGTCATTTCCAGGCCTGCCCTCATTTATTTGGTGATCCTCAAGCAGGGCGGTAAGGCGAGGTCAGGTTAGGCCCCCGACTCAGTTTCCAGTGACGCTCAAGTTTTTGGCCTAAACTTGAAATCACATGTGCAATTGTTTTTCTGGCATTTGGCTCTTGGCATTCAGATCAGCAGTGTGCGCAATCATTTCATGGCATTTGCATTGTGAAATCCGAATCAGCAACAGTGTGCGTGATTCATTCCTGGCATTTAATTCTTGGTATTCAGATCGGCAGTGCACGCGATCATTTCATGGCATTTGCATCGTGAAGTTCGAATCGGCAACAGTGTGCGCAATTCATTCCTGGCATTTAATTCTTGCCATTCAGATCGGCAATGTGCGCAATCATTTCATGGCATTTGCATTGTGAAATCCGAATCGGCAACAGTGTGCGCGATTCATTCCTGGCATTTAATTCTTGGTATTCAGATCGGCAGTGTGCGCGATCATTTCTTGGCATTTGGGTCTTGATGATCGAATCGGCAAAAGTGTGTGCAATTCATTCTAGGCATTTAGCTCTTGAATTAGAGATCTGCAGTGTGCGCAAATGTTTCATTACATTTGAATCTAGATGTTCGAATCGGCAACAACATGCGCAATTCATTCCTGGCGTTTTAACTTTTGAAATACAGATCGGCAGAGTGGGTGATAATTTCTAGACATTGAAATCTTGATGTGCAGTTTGATTAAGGTGCATAATATTTCCTGGACATTTGAGTCTTGGAACTCTTAATCAGAGTGTGACGTAGCAGTGTTATTCATGATTCTAGTACAGTTCATTCATGCTGAGAAAAACCATGTGCTCTTTGATTCTTGTTACAACGCAGTGATTATTCTAAGAACTATTTGGAGAGCGTTCATTGTTCAAAATATAATATGTTAATTCTAGAATGTTCATATGAAAACCTTGTATAACCTTTCTTGATTTCCAAGTACCTAGATTCTTGAGGCCTAGTTATAGTGAAGATTTAGGCCATTCATGTTTTCAGTATAAGTGTTTAATTGAAACAAAACTTATTGAAAGTCATTGTGATAAATCTTGCAATTGTGTTGTTTAACTCTTGCTTCCACAGGTCTCCTTCCCCACTGTTCCCTACCCAAAACCCATTCCCCCACTTGGCCGTTCTTTAACTCTGTGCTATATAACTAATGGAGTTTGGAGCTGCCAAGAGGTGACATGTTGGGAACATGCGCAAGCACCGAGGATCTGGTCTTCCTGACAGTTTAGGCATGCAAACAAGTACTCAACAGTCCAACGAGCCACGGTCTCGACCCACAGGTTCTCACAATAGGTCAGGGAAACAAGTTGAGAATATGGAGTCTTAACAGTGTCAGGTGAAGTCGGCAGTGGAAGAGGCATGCTTCAAAGGGGACCTCGGTTTGTCCTTGTGTTGGAGTTGGGTGAGTTGAGCCACTGCCTATAACACTTGGGGCCTGATTCTAACCTTGGCGGACGGCGGAGGCCGTCCGCCAAGGTTCCGCCGCCAAATGACCGCACCGCGGTCACAAGACCGCGGCGGCCATTTTAACATTTCCTCTGGGCCGGCGGCCGCTCTCCAAAAGAGCGTCCGCCGGCCCAGAGGAAATGCCCCTGCAACGAGGACGCCGGCTCAGAATTGAGCCGGCGTAGTTGCAGGGGTGCGACGGGTGCAGTTGCACCCGTCACGTATTTCAGTGTCTGCATGGCAGACACTGAAATACTTTGCTGGGCCCTCTTACGGGGGCCCCTGCAGTGCCCATGCCATGGGCATGGGCACTGCAGGGGCCCCCAGGGGCCCCGCGGCACCCCCTACCCCCATCCTGTTCCTGGCGGGAGACCCGCCAGGAACAGGATGGCGGTAGGGGGTGTCAGAATCCCCATGGCTGCGGAGCGCGCTCCGCAGCCATGGAGGATTCCCCCGAGCAGCGGAAAGTCGGCGGGAGACCGCCGACTTTCCGCTTCTGACCGCGGCTGAACCGCCGCGGTCAGAATGCTCGTGGGAGCACCGCCAGCCTGTTGGCGGTGCTCCCGTGGTCGGTGGCCCTGGCGGCCACCGGCCGCCAGGGTCAGAATGACCCCCTTGGTGTCTGTCTCCTGCTGGCCGTGATATTCTCTTATGATCCCACCCTCCCTCTGTGGTGTAACCCCTTTTCTCCAGGCCACTGGCCACTTTGAGAGGGGGGAGGGGGCAGTGATGCCTGAGGTCATGGAGAGTGCCACTGGTGCCACCTCCATATTCTGGGTTGCGAGTTCATCCAAGAAAAGGCATAGGTTTCTGGTCGAAAAAGTCTTTAGATTTATTGTCTTTGGTTATCCAAATCATTGCTGGTTCGAATAGGCCATACTTACTATCAATGTAATGGAGGGATAAGAACATCTTTCCACAATCACTGGTTTCCCTGGAAAAATCCACGGTAATGGGGATCTCAGGTCTCTCATGCATGTAGGGACCATGGGAGTGAACTGTGGACATGAGTTGCTGTGTCTTTTCATGTTGCACGAAGCAAGCGACAATGGGGCGAAGTTGTGCTGTGCGGTCTTGGTGTTCTGGCCTATACAGTGTGCTTGCTGCAGCTCCAAAGGGAGATTAAAGGGGAGGCCTTTGAGAGTCGGAAGGGTATCCCTTAGGAAGCACTTCACGTCTGACCCTTTAAGGCATTCGTGAAAGCCAAAAAGGTAGACATTGTCCCTACGGCTCCTGCCTTCTAGATCAATAACCTTGCTGCATAGGAACAGGAGTTCTTGGTTCCTATCCAGAATTTTATTGAGACAGTCTTCTGCTGTTGAGATACGAGTTTCCAGTCTCACCACATGGTTCTGATATCATGCTATGTCAGAATGAATGGATTTGGTTTTGGCCGTTAGCGCAGAAATGTTGGAGTCCATTCTTTCTAGTCTGCAATTCACTGCAATTATCTCAGTGAGGATAAGTTCCATTGTGTTGTCCGATGCTTGGTCGGGCATGTTCTCCAGAAGTCCTGTTTGCGGTAATCCCGGTTATTGGCTGAAGATTAAGGTTGAAGTAGGGCCTCTGAAAAGAGAAGTTGTCTTGTTGGTTTGTAGATGGGCTTTCCAGGGTTTTTACCAGGGGACATTTCCAGGTTGGACACCTAGTTTCAGAGCTGTTTCCTGGCATCCCTCTTTGGCTGTTGACTGTTGTTAGAAATGGGGTATTTGGTTGGCAGTCAAGTTAGTTCCTGTCCAAGCAAGGACCCTCTCTCTAGTCAGGGTAAGTCACACACAATCCAAATTATCCTGTGCCCACCCTCTGGTAGCTTGGCACTGAGCAGTCAGGCTTAACTTAGAAGGCAATGCGTAAAGTATTTGTGCAATAAATCATGCAGTAACACAGTAGAACACCACAAAAGTACACCACACAGTGTTTAGAAAAATATATATAATATTTATCTGATAAGATGCAGGTCAAAACAATTAAGATGAAATAAGTATATTTTGAAATATCACTGTAAAAATGATATAAAGTGTATTTACTCTCTTAAAAGCAACAAATGTCTCTTGCAAGCACAAAGTACCTAGTTTGCGTGTAAAATCTCTGCAAGGAACCTCAGAGTAGGAGAGGCATGGGGTATACGACGATTTCTTGGGCAGCACACAGTGATGCGTTGTTTGTTTTTCATGCAGGGAAGGCTTTGCGTCAATTTCCGGTGCTCAGACTTGGATCCTCTTCGGGTTGTGGGCTTTTTGGATGCCCCGGGGACGATGCGTTGAAATCAGGCACTGGCAGGACAAAGTCACAGGGGCTGCGTCGATCCAGTGGGTGTTGCTTGGAAAATTCTACCGCATGGCAGACACTGTGTTGTTTTCTCTCAGGAAGTTGGGCTGCATCGTTCCGGCTCAGCTGTGCGTCGATCCAGTGGGTCGTGCGTCAAATTTCCAGTTGCTACACTGGCACAGCGCAGATCTTCTCCTTACGAAGTCAGGCTGCATCATTACGATTCGCCGTGCAGTGATTTTCTCACCGCGGTGCAGGCTGTGCATCATTTCTGGCAGATGGTGCGTCAATTTTCACCAAACCAGGGTTTGTTCTTGTAGGAATTAAGTCTTTTTGGTTCTGAGACATCAGGGAACAGGAGGCAAGCTCTATCCAAGCCCTTGGAGAGCACTTCTCACCACAGCCAGAGAGCAGCAAGACAGCAGGGCAATAGCAAGGCAGCAGTCTTTCTTAGAAAGCAGTCAGGTGAGTCCTTTGGACAGCCAGGCAGTTCTTCTTGGCAGATTGCAGGTTCTGGTTCAGGTTCTCCAGGAAGTGCCTGAGTTGGTAGGGACAGACACCCCGTTTAAATATCCAAGTGTGCCTTTGACGTGGGGGAGACTTCAAAGTGTGGCATAGAAGTGTACAAGGAACCTCAGAGGAGGAGAGGCGTGGGGTATACGTCGATTTCTTGGGCAGCACACGGTGATGAGTTGTTTGTTTTTCATGCAGGGAAGGCTTTGCGTCAATTTCCAGCGCTCGGACTTGGATCCACTTCAGGTTGCATGCTTTTTGGACGCCCCAGGGACAATGCATTGAAATCAGGCACTGGCAGGACGAAGTCACAGGGGCTGCGTCGATCCAGTGGCCGTTGCTTGGAAAATTCTTCCGCATGGCAGGCACTGTGTCGTTTTCTCTCAGGAAGTTGGGCTGCATCGTTCCGGCTCGGCTGTGCGTCGATACAGTGGGTCGTGCGTCAAATTTCCAGTTGCTACGCTGGACTACACAGATCTTCTCCTTGCGAAGTCGGGCTGCATCATTACGATTCGGCGTGCAGTGATTTTCTCACCGCGGTGAAGGCTGTGCGTCGTTTCTGGCAGATGGTGCGTCAATTTTCACCGCACCAGGGTTTGTTCTTGTAGGAATTTGGGGCCAGATGTAGGTAGCTTGTTGCGCCTCGCAAACGGTGAAAAACGCCGTTTGTGAGGCTCAAAAGGCCTTCCGCGATGCAGAGTCACATTTTGCGAGTCGGTACCAACTTGCAAAATGTGATTCTGACTCGCAAATAGGAAGGGGTGTCCCCTTCCTATTTGCGACTGCATCGCGATGTAGAGTTGATTTGTGACCACAAAAGCGGTCGCAAACCAACTCGCAGTTACCATCCACTTGAAGTGGATGGTAACTCATTTGCAAACGGGAAGGGGTCCCCATGGGACCCCTTCCCCTTTGTGAATGCAAAAAATATATAAATTTTCAGAGCAGGCAGTGGTCCTATGGACCACTGCTTATTCTGAAAAAAAACTAAACTGAATGGTTTCGGTAATTTTTCTTTTTGCAGCTCGTTTTCCTTTAAGGAAAAAGGGCTGCAAAAAGAAGAAAAAAAACTGCTTTATTTCTCCAGCAGGCCACCATCCCTGTGAGTGCCTAGGCTCACTATGGGGTCGCAAACTGCGACCCACCTCATTATTATTCATGAGGTGGGTCTTTGCGACCCCATAGCGAGTCGCAGAAGGTGTCTGAGACACCTTTCTGCATTTCCTTTTGCGAGTTGCAAATTGCGAGTCACTGGGACTCGCAATTTGCAACTCGCAAAAGGAAACCTACCTACATCTGGCCCTGAGTCTTTTTGGTTCTGAGACTTCAGGGAGCAGGAGGCAAGCTCTATCCAAGCCCTTGGAGAGCACTTCTCACCACAGCCAGAGAGCAGCAAGAGAGCAGGGCAACAGCAAGGCAGCAGTCCTTCTCAGAAAACAGTCAGGTGAGTCCTTTGGGCAGCCCGGCAGTTCTTCTTGGCAGGTTGCAGGTTCTGGTTCAGTTTCTCTTCTCCAGGAAGTGCCTGAGTTGGTAGAGGCAGACACCCCGTTTAAATACCCAAATGTGCCTTTGAAGTGGGGGAGACTTCAAAGTGTGGCATAGAAGTGCACAAGGTCCCCTTTCAGTTTCATCCTTTCTTCCAGGGTCCCAGTAGGGGGTGTGACAGTCCTTTGTGTGAGGGCAGGCTACTGTCCTTTGACATGTAATTGTCAAGCCCTCCACCCTCCTATCCCAGGATCACCCATTCAATATGCAGATGTATGCAAGTGATGCTGAGCATCCCTTGTTTGGGGTTTGTCTGAGTGAATACACAAGGGAGCTGTCAACTGAACCCAGCCAGATGTGGATTGTAAGGCACAGAAGGATTTAAGTACAGAGAAATGCTCCCTTTCTAAAAGTGCCATTTCTAAAATAGTAATATTACACCCAACTTCACCAGTCAGCAGGATTTTGTATTACCACTCTGGCCATACTAAGTATGACCTCCCTACTCCTTGGAGATCAGCAGCTCCCACTCAAACAGTATATGAGGGTAGCCCCTTTTACACTACCAGGACATGTAAACTACATAGGTACGTGTCCTGTCTTTTGTCTACACAGCACCCTGCCCTATGGGTTACCTAGGGCCTACATTAGGGGTGATGTACATGTAGAAAAGGGAAAGTTTTAGGCTTGGCAAGTACTTTTAAATGCCAAGTCGAATTGTCAGTGAAACTGCACAAACAGGCCTTGCAATGGCAGGCCTGAGATATGGTTAAGGGGCTACTTAAGTGGGTGTCACAAGCAGTGCTGCAGGCCCACTAGTAGCATTTAATCTACAGGCCCTGGTCACATATAGTGCACTTTAATAGGGACTTATAAGTAAATTAAATAAGCCGTGTGCAGGTGGGGGGGCCACCGTCCCCGTTACAGTTCTCTGTCACAGACCTGGCGGTACTCGGGACCCACTCTAGGCGTCCTTCGACGGTCGTTGCGAGGCCACTCCTCCTTGGCACAAACATCTATGGGCCAGTGTCGGGGGATCTTGATGGTTTCCAGGCAGGTGCTGGTGGGTGGGTGGAACTGGAAGCAGGGCTAGGAACGAGGCATTTTCAGTCAAGGTCCCATCTTTAGGTGCGAGTCATACTGCACGTCTCTGCCCCATCATAGAAGATCCGTGTGGAGACGGTGTAGGATGTTATAGGGCCGTTAATCGGCCCGTTGGTGATGGCCCTATTCAGTAGGGAGCTCCCAGTGCTTTGATGAGTGCCCCCCGCTGCGTGTAGGAGGCTGCTGCCACCTTTTAGGGCCTCTGGGAATGTGGAACTCCGATTCAGGCGGCCATCTACCTCAGTGGCCAGATCATACCCCCCATTTTACCATGTTTTGTAACTTTTATGCGGTCCCTCAGAAGGCTTATATCTTCCCAATTCTGAAGCAGGTGACCTTTTGTCTCAAGTAAATCTTGCGCTTATGTACCTTCAAATGTTATCAGAAGGAATTATTCTTAATGTACTAACTTTTTGGAAAGGTGTGGTGAAACTGAGGAGCAGTTGTGATTACTAGCTACCTATGTTTTGGGGTAATGTTTATGCATTTTAAGTGTACTGAGCCACCAGGTATCAGATGATTCTTGTTATTCTAGCATGTCAAAGGATCTTTCCGATTTTTGCACATATCTCCATTTCTGACCTGTTAATACTGTATGAATTGTTTTTCCATGTTGCTTTTAAAGGCTAGTTCAAAAGCCAAAAACAAGCTTATTTGAGTCGATTCAACTGTGAGATTTCTTAGACATTGAGGGAAGTATAATGTCCATGGATAGGAAGGCAGACTCTTTTGTGGCTAATTGGAGACCGTTTCTGAAATATTTGCCTACTGAGTTTAGAGAGCTTTTGCACTTGAAATATCTTAAAATCTGTTAGCTAATTCCAAAGGAGCAAGCACAACTTTTTTCGAGAGACTATCCTCTTCTACATCTAATTAAAGAGCTATGGAAGCTGGCTGGCGCGTCATGATAGATTTGTAGTTAGGTCACATGCCATTACTTATAGACCAGGGAGATATGAGAAGGGGTAAAGGTGTGGACCTTTATTTTATAGTGTTGATTATTATATTACATACTAGTCAAATCCTCTGTAACACCACCAAGCAGCCCAGGAACCAAGGCCGGCTCTAGGGTGGTGCAACCTGTGCCACAGCACCGGGTGCTGCCTCGAGAGGGGGCGCTGTGTTTGCAAGTATATAAAAGCCACAACTAAAATGTCAGGATAACTCTGGTGATTAATGTTCTGCCTGGAGAGAGTTCAGAGTTTTCTCTATTGGAAGTTTTAATCTATGTCAGGGGGTTAATATGTCCTGCCAAGAGCATGTAAAATGCAGGTCACAAAGTGCATGTAATGCATGTAGGTCAGTGGGTTACTGTTTTTGTCAGAGAGGTCCTTTTATTACTTACAGTTTATAAGTTAAAATTCTAATATAGAAAATTAAACTATTAACTGTCATCAAAGACCTGCATGCATTCTGCAATTTATAGATTAGAGCGTTGTTATTTTTTCCCTACTCTTTCATTATCCTAATGTTGCAAAAAGGGTTCAATTGGGTATAAATCAATTATTTGTATTAAAGAGAACCCCCAACCATGGGCTTACACTTTAAATTCTGAGTTTGTGCTTCTCCAGATCAATAACTCTTAAACTATACAGCTTCCCAGTTTGGATGACATGTGAATTCTACATCTTGTAGTCCTCTGACTTATGTAACATTACTTATACACTGATTTACACACTGATTGTCTCTGTGTAATGTGTGTGCGATGTGAAGTGCTCTGACACCCCCAGTGGTTCCCAACCTTTTGACTTCTGTGGACCCCCCACTTTATCATTACTGGTGCCCAGGGACCCCCACTAAATCTTTCTTGGAATCCAGGGAACCCCTCTGAGTCTTTACTGAAAGCTGAGGACCTAATCTATTAATATTATTTAATTTTCTAAGCAGTCGCGGACCCCCCGGGGTCCCCGGACCACAGGGTGGGAACCACTGCCCTACACTGTTATTAGTGGTGCTATAAAACTAATTGAAAGCATTTGAGAGAGTGGTTATGGAGACTTAAGGCGCACTTTCTAAAGAGGGAATCCGTGGCAGAGGTGGTCATGGGGGGGTGCCAACAAACATTGTCACGGAGGGCACTGACAGGGCTAAGGCTGGCCCTGCCAGGAACCAATCTCTGTAGTCCCAGCTGGTCATACCTTTCTTCTCAATATGAACTAGATTCATTAGCACTCTCTCTTATCTGTAATTCAGCACATCTACCCAGCTGCACCCACCTACTGTTCAATTAATTTACACGTTGTATGAGTACTGTGGACCAGTATCTAAACTGCACCAGTACGTCTGGCATGGCATTGTACCTATGTATGAATGTAGTGGTACTTATGTAGCATGACCCTAGCTCAGGTATAGGCAGAGGCCACACATGCAATTCTAGGCACTTTACAAGAATAAGGCTATATATACGTTGATTTTTTGTGGGGATACATTCCCCTTGATGAAACCTAGCAACTAAGAGTCCCCAAAGCACTGCATCTCTACCTGCTCACATGGTTTTGTTTCACAGTTGTAACCTAGGTTGTATAATGATTTCTTACCTCACTTTAGAAGTTGCGCTCAAACATTTTATATTCCTCGCTGGCAGTATTCGTCAGTTGTGGGTTGAACTCTCCGTTGATGACTGTTACTCCAACTTTCACTTCTGCAAGGACAGTGGCTGTGAAAGATATAAAAGTTCAGTGACAGCTATTAACCTGAAAAACAACAAGCATTTGCAATGCACTAGGGTCTCGCATTTGTCCGAGTTACAGCTATTACCAGTTGTAAACTCCCAACCGGATTTTTCTTGCCAGATTGAAAGAAAAAACAGCGCGATCGCACTGCTACAGTTCAATCATAATGAAACCTATCTGCAAAAGTGCAATTATCTACGTAACCGGCAAAAGTGTAATTAACTATGTACCATGGTCGATATTATGCAAATCGATCGACTTCTGCCAAGCGAGATCGCACTGCGAAAATAGAGAAAACGTAGTCCACAAACGCAGTGAGCCCTGCATGTTTTCAGTACTTGGTTGCAGTGCTCGAGGAAGTCTAACCACCGGAAAAAGCATGACGTGTGCGTGCCTTCCACTAATGAAAGCAAGAAGATATTAACAGGCAAGCCCACGAACCAATGAAAGACACTGACGTGAACGGGGCTCTGAGCCCTTTTCTAAATCCTAAAGCGTCTCGCAAGCGATACGCATGCGCAAGCGCATGCGACACAGACTCGACCCTAAAAATGGGTTTACACAAATACGGAGATATATTTTGAAATGTTTGTCCAGTTGACTTAGGTTTTTTCAAACAACATTTAAATGTCTGACACCCTATATCCTTTTATTTCACACTTTAACAGCAGGTCACACAGTTCACCTTACAAAGTCCTGGAACTCTGCATTCAGAAGGAAAATTAATTGTAAGACAAAATGACTTCTGGCCTCAGTCTGTGAGCACAGAGCAAATGTGACATAAGAACAAGATTTAAAGGCAACTTTTATTGCCCCTCCACTTTCTAACTGAACAAAACACCTGTCATTTGTCAACTGGTGAGAAGAGTGAAGAGTAAGTCCTAAAAAGAGCTGACCTGATCAATTAGGACTCGCCATAGCAAGGGGTCGAGTACATTATTCGAGCCCTGACCAGGATGGTAGGGGCATCACAAAGTCACAAAATGTGGGTGCATGTTATTATCAGTGTGTACCTTTGGTTCAAAGTAAATTTATTATTTACATGATTTTTAGAGTTTTAGGTTTTACAGGTCTGCCTTACATCTAGGGTAATACGCAAGTTCCTATTTTTCTAACCTTTTTTAATTATAGACACACTACAGGTGTCCATAGTGAGGACTAGGCTTCAGTAGTTGGTCCTGTTGAAATGCCACTGATCTGTAAAGACGAGAAACAAGTTGACCTATGCCAAGGGATAGAAGAGAGGATTCTTTTTCCCTCATATTCTTTTTCACAGAGAGTGCTACAACATTATTTCTGGTGGCACTCTGCCTTTTGGTGTTTGATCTTGACATAGACCCCATAGATGCAATAAACGTATAGGGTGAGGGTTCTATAGTCAATTTTAACAATCACTTTCCAGTTCTTCACCTTTTCTTTACTCATAGGGTTAGTATATTCCTGTGCTACACTAGCAGGCATTGTTCAAAAGATCTCTGGCAACGAGCCCCCTGACAGGCCTATTGGACATTGCAGTGCCAGTCCAACGAGGAGCAGGCCAAAGGATGAAGCATGACACCCACTTGGGGGTGTGAGGGCCTTAGCTTCTATTTACAGAAGTGCCTAGGTTGACCTGTGTTTACCTCAGGGATCTAAGTCGGATCTCCTTCTTTCGGAACAGTGTACAGTGTACCTTTATGTGATATCTTATTAAACCACCAGTGAGGTAGGTTCCCTGTTGCCTAGAAGAGTTGTTCTCACGACAGACAGAAGAAACACGCAGAGATGACATTTCCAAATACAATACATGCTTTCTAATCATAAATGTTAATGGCAGCATTAAAAATTGCATTTACATCAATTATTTAACTGCCCTGGATGCCACTGACCTCTAAGCATCCCAGGACCATGGGCATTTGTTGAACCAAATACTCAGGTGGCCACATCACCCACAGGGTGACAGTAACTTAGCATCACTCTGCTGCCTTAGGAGATATTCTGTCTGACCACAAACTCTATGGGGGCATCAGGCAGAGTGGGGATGAGAGATTGAGGGGGGGTCTGAGATGAATGACAATCGTCTTTCCCTGGGCAGACAAGGATAAATTTACTGTAGTTATTAATTAAAATAATTACAAATACAATCAGATGCAGACCGCGTCCCACAGTGTGTTACATCATGTCAGCCAAAACTACATATTACATTCATTAATAGGACATGTGTCCAATTTAGAAAAACAGATTTAAAACATTTACATATCACTTCCACTAAAAATAGTTGTTATTCAATTTTAAAAAGCGTTAAACATTTTCTGTATCTTGCAAGTTCTTAAACGCTCACTGCATTTAGTTTGAAGATTTAAAGCGTGTGTGCAGTGTCTTACACTGTATTTCAGGAACATTGGCTTCAACCATCTTCAACCCTGGGCAGCAACATGCAGTGTGCTCAATAGTATACTGATGACATTGACAAAGTCTGAGTGGTTGAGGCAAGTTCAGGTATTTGAAAACATTTTGCTCACGACGCCTTCACTGGGAATACCAGAAGACACATTCTCATTCGATGTCGGCGTGACTTATTTAATTGTTCCTTTAAAGAGTGTTGCATTGATTGCCTGTTATAGGAGTCACTGATCACAGTAGTGTACCTCCATTTGGATATCGCATTTAAATCCCTTTTGCTAAATTAAAGGCAGTTGGGCTTTTTATTAAATATTTCAATGGACGAGAGCTCATTGCTGCCATGTGGTCCATCCCTCAGTTGCCAACCAAGTTATGTAATCAATAAATTTGCAATAAATGTTTTTCTTCAATAAGGGTGTGGTGTCAGTTCTGGAGGGCACTGCAGCATAATTTCACCTAGTATTACCACACGGTATTTTCATTAACAAACACTTTAGCTGAGATAGTTTCCTCAGGGTATTTATTACCTGATGGAAACTGCATGTGCAAAAAATCCGGGGAGAACGCAGTTTCCACAAAACCTGATTTCAAATCTGGCACAAACGTCGTGTACCTGCAGGAAAGTACCCTCGTTCTTGGCATGGTTACCTTCATTTTCTAACTGTTGTCAGTGTGTTTGACTGTGTTCTCTGGGGTCCTGCTAACCAGGTCCCCAGGGATTATGCTTTCTCCCTTCAAATGTCGTTACTTTAACCACTTACACCCCAGATTTGGCATACTGGTTCCCCCATGAAAGACCCTAGTATCTGGTACCCAGAGGATTGATGTACCAGGGGATCCCAATCGGTTGCAGCATGTATTAAGCCACCCATTGGGAGCCCATGCAAAGTGTATCTGTAGGTCTGCCATTGCAGCCTGCCTGAAAGGGTACATACACCCTTTTCCCTACAGGTCACTGCACCAGGCCACTGTAAGTCACCCCTTTGTGAGTGCGGGGACACCATTTTATGCATGTACTGGACATAGGTCACTACCTATGTCCAGCTACATAATGTTAACTCACAACCTAGGCATGTTTCGTATCAAACATGTCAGAATCATACCCCATATTTTTTTCAGTATTGGAAGTATGATTCCATGCACTATGGGGATCCTTGCTCCTACCAGCCTTCTGGGGTTTTCCTGGTAGCCCACGCTGCTGCCACCCCTCAGACAGGTTTCGCCCTCCTGCCACTTGATATGCTCAAACCCAGGAAGGCAGAACAAAGGATTTCCTTTAGGAGAGGGGGAGTAACACCCTCTCCCTTTAGAAATAGGTGTTACATGGCTTGGGAGGGGAATCCTCCCCAAGGCCCTAGTATGCTATGAAGGGCACATTCGGTGCCCACTGTGCATAAACCACTCTACACCAGTTCAGGGACCCCCCCCCCTATACCTCCCCCAGTCAGTGCTCTGGCACGAGAATGGACAATGGAAAGGGGAGTGACCGATCCCCTGTCCTTCACTGCCCCAGGGGTGGTGCCCAGAGCTCCTCCAGAGGGTCCCTGGGTTCTGCCATCTTGAACCCAGGGTTGGCAGGGACCTCTGGGAGCATCCGAATAGCCAGGTGACATCAGAGCCCCCTCCTGGCTAGGTGACCAATCCCCTTTCAGGGATATTTAGGGTCTCTCTCTTGGGTGGGCCCTCAGATTCCGCTTGCAGGATTCCAGCAGGACTCCTCTGCAACCTCTGCTTCGACTTCTATCCACTGAAATATTGCTGGACCCTTCAGGAACCGACAATCTGCATCAACAAAGACTCTGCTTGCAACATTATTTCCACGGCTCCTTCCATCTTCTGCAACATTTCCCCGGCTGAACATCCTCAGAGGGTGGCAAGTCTTCAGTCTGCATGAGAAGGAAGAAGGAATCTCCCTTGGGGGTGAAAGAGTCACTCCCCTGCATCAGCAGGCACAAACTGCAACGATGACCGATTGGGTGGATCTCCTTTCATCCTGAGCTGCGTAGATCCTGCATCACAGGTGGTGGTGCGGAGTAGTCCTCTTGGTCCTCTCTGCCAGCTGTCCAACTTTGGTGGTGGTAAGCCCTTGCCTTTCCACGCAGGCACCCCCTCCTCCAGTGGGTCTCCTGTGGGGGCTGCCTCTTCTTCTGTGGACTCTGCCTTGTTGAGGGCCCTCCTAGGACTCCCCCTGCACCCACCCCACCCCAAGTGGGTTGAATCCTCCTGGGCCTGGCTGGTCCCCGGCAGCTCCACTTTGTGCTTCACCACGACTTTTGCCTATGCCAAGGCTTGTTGGTGGCTTTTCCATGCCACTGACCAACTGCAATCTTCTATCCGGCGTAGGGTGTCGACCGCTTCTGCCAGGAACTCTTCCCCTGCTCCAGGGCTGCATTCCTGATAGTCTTTGCCCTACTATCGACCAACTTCTGCAACCACATCTGGGTGGGTAGTAGCTCCTGCTCCCCCTGACTCTTCTGTGACTTCTGGACTTGGTCCCCTTCTTCCACAGGTAACCTCCTCAGGAATCCACCAGTGGTTTCTAACAATCTTGTCTGGGTGTTTAATTTTCTTCCTTTTGGGTGGTTTGGGGAAAATCCATTTACTTACTTCTTTCTTCCTGGCCGCTGGGGAGGCACTATGGTACTTACCTTGGTGGTTGGCGAGTTCCTCCTGCTCCCCTCTACACATCCCATTTACCTAGGTGAGGGTCCTGCATTTGCATTCATTTTTTTTGTATATGGTTTGGGCTCCCCCTAGGGTCACTAATGTCTATTTGCATTTGCACTGTTTTCTATCACTTTTTATGCCTATTGCTGATTACTATTGTACATACCTAGTGGGTTACTTACCTCCTATTGGAGGGTTGCCTCTATAGTACTATTTGGTAATTGTGTCACTAAAATAAGTACCTTTATTTTTGTAACAATGAGTATTTTCTTTTGTGTATAAGTGCCATGTGTCTACAGTGGTATTGCATGAGTGTTGCATGTCTCCTAGATAAGCCTTGGCTACTCATCCACAGCTACCTCTAGAGACTGCCTAAACTACAGTAATAAGTGATACCTGGACCTGGTATAAGTTGTAAGTACCCAAGTGGTGTGTGGTGGCCGTACCCACCACACACCAGGCCAGCTTCCTACAGTACCCAAGTTTAAACTTGGCACAGCACTCTCACAAGGCTGTTTCGCTGTGGTCACTCAACAAGGAGAGTGAAGATTTATGGGAAGCCTGCTTACCGCTCCCATTGCCCCAAACACCTGGACGTTTATTTTATATTAAACAAGTTGGGGCACAAGCAGGCTAAAGGGAACGTTTTCAGTTTTGGTTACATCTCACGAGCTAAGTTTATAAATTAGTACTGGAGGTAAAATGATGGATTCGGGCAGTGGGCACATACTGCAGTGTACCGGCTAGGAGACAAAAGCCAGACAGTGCCCTGGCTCCCACGTGACCAGCAGACAGCCTCCTCAGCGCGGACTGCAGTGTATTTCCTCCACCTGGTGGATTCTGTAGAAATTGTATGCACTGACAGAGTAGAAAATTCACAGTTAGTCCTAAGGAAGTAATCCGTCCAATTCATTGCTTGTATGTAATATAAGCATGTCTCGTGAACCCTCACTTTGTGATCTCCTTCTGCAATACAGCTTAAAATTGCTTTATATCTAGGACTGTGCTATCTGAATAACACATATAAAGAGTGCTTTTATAAGGTTGGCAATAGTTTACATAACAAGCGGGCCCCGTCACTCCCACCACTGGGGACAACACGCAGGCACACTCGGCGAGAGATCCGATAAAGAGCAAATGTCACCAAGATAACAGCTAGATTTACATCCTTGTTTACAGGGAAGTGAAGCTAAGCTGAGAAAAAGGAGGCTCTGCAAATGAAAACTGAAGCTTCGCTGAACACAAGCAGGAAACTAAGGAAAAAAAAGTCCCCTAAAGAAGAGTTAAACAGAACAAAGGGTATTTATACAGTAGTTGGTCCCTGCTCCCAAAGAGAAAAAGGAGGAACAGAGAGGCGTGACTGACCACTAGCAAAAAAGGATTTTAACATGACCCTGACACGAGCAAATGAAATGACTGTAAGCTCACAGTAACTATTCAAGAGACCGTACGCTTATGCTTAACCTAATAATTACTCAAGAAGTTGTCAGACCAGTGGACAGTGTTAATTCAATTAATCTTTATTGTTCCAATGTGAGAAATCAGTAGGTCTAGAGATCCAATGTGAGAAAACAGTAGGTCTAGTGTAAGTCATTCATTATGCTTACAAAGGGTGGTATGCACTTCAACCCCTAGGTCGCCAATCACCTCCCTAGACTATTTAGAGAGGGTTAATTCCAACCATAATCTATCTATATTGTGTGTGGGCCCCCTCACCCATCCCCATTTGGCAGATTATGGCTTTGCTGGTTGAGGACTGGGTGCTGCGAGATACTCTTGCAAAACAATCATAATAATTTCAAGACCATTGATAGAGCTGTCTCCATGATAACAGGAGAGTTGGGGGTGCTCAAGGTAGGGATCCCGGGGAGTACTTCTTACAAGCAGTGGTGTGCAATCAGTCACAAAACCATAGTAAGAGGTAACTGCTTGTTTCCAACCTGTCAGCAACAGAGTCCCTGGGAAAACTTCACAAAGAAGAAGCAACTGTATTTATTCGGCTGCCTATACTAGTGGCCCCAACTCTGAGGCCAACAAATCAGGCCTGCCTTCTAGCATTGATAGTAAATACTGAAAACAAAACATCTGCCCACAACAGCTCTCTGTGACAGGGGTAGGTCCTTGTAGTACTCTCAACATACTACTGCTCAAATCTGGTTTACATTTTATAGTCAATAATACAAAGCTCAGCCCTGCCAAGCCACAGCACCTCATAGACATTCTACACAACTTGTATCGTCCTAGGGTGCCCACAGATGTCAAAGAAGAAATAGACCGCTCCATCACAGCCCAATAATTCAAAGCAACCATCAGGGACTTGCCAACCGGACAAATCCCAGGTACATGCAGGCTCCCAATCTAATTTTAAAAACATAAGTCTTCCTGGCACCAAACTGGCTCAGCTATTCGAGGGGACCCGACCAGATACAAATTATCATAGACTGCTAGAGGCATCCCAGGTCTCAATTGTCAAAACTGGGCTTAACCCAGAAGACCCATCCCAAGAAATAAGCCCTTGGTAAAATATTGGCAAACCGGTTGCATAGAGTACTCCTCCTCTTGGTACATGGGATTAAAGTATCATTCCAAGGAGAAATACTGCCAACAATATCTGAAGGCTGTACAAAACTATAGAGGGGGCCCCAATGACATGGCCCTACACTGCTGTACTAGTTTCGGACAAGAAGAAGGTGTTCGATACATTGGTATGGAGCTATCTCTCTGAAGTGCTCCATAAATTTAGGTTTCAAGCATGCACCATGTGTTGTGAAATTACTCTATACAGACCCTGTGGCTAGGATTAGGTTGGGGAAGTTTATTTCTACTCTTGCTAGGATGGGTGGAGGAACCAGACAGGAATGCCTCACAACCCCTTCTGTTTGTCACAGAACCACCAGCAATATGGATGTAACATGAAGCGAAGGCATGGTGAATCCCTCTCCCGGAGGGAATACATACCACATCGCTTTAAACAGATGGTGTCAACCCAAGTAATTTTTTTTTTCCTTTAAAAAACAATTAATTAAAAAAAAAAAAAACATGGGGGCCAATCAGATGAGAGAGCAATACATTTTTGTGCCTGGTTAGCAATTTATCACCAAGAAAGACTTACTGAAGGACAACCTCAAAACATTTAGCCCCCTCAGAAATCACATGACCTTTGCAGGGATGCTCCCTCTTTCAACTATGGGGCAAACAGCTGCATCTAAAAATGTGACTCTGCCCAGATGACTATTATTTTGTGAATATTCCAATCTGCCTCAACTGGAACGTTCTTTTGAAATGAAAATTAGACATCCTTTTAGCGGATTATGTGTTGCAATGGTTTACTGTCTAGTGTTCACCAGAGAAATAAGGTTACTTGCACACTCTCATATGTTGTAAACACATGAATATATATGTATTAGTACACTCATACATTTACTAAAAGGTTATCAAAATGAGTTTGAAACAGGATGTGCACCATGATTAAATATGGAAAAGCTTATAATTTAAAACTCAATAAAAGCCCATTAAAAAATGGTTTGGGGCCTAGTAAGGTTCTGATTTTCCAACACTTCCACATATACTAAACGTAGGAGGTGAAAGTAGGCAGGTAACAGCTGTCCAAAGTTGGAATACACTTCCAGTGTGTGCCTACCCTCAAACTGACATTTAAAAAAAAAATCATCAACTCCTCTGCAGTCTCTTCATGCAGTTGAAAAGGTTGGAAATGTAGTCCTGAAAGAGTAACATTTCTTTCAATGTGGGGGAAAACAGGTTATAGGCAAAGCGAATTTGCAACAGCGGAACAGACGATATTCACATGAGTATAGATATATAGACACCATTCATTTTTTTTGTGGTTTATTTTATGTTTTACACATGGGGAGCAACCCCTTAGCCAAGGGTCGCTCCCCTAGTGAGGCAAACTGTTTTTAGGCCATTTCTGCCCCCCCTTGGGGGCAGCTCGGCCCATCATAAGTAGGCCGATCTATCCCTGGAAGGGGGGGGGGAGCAGAAACCCCTAGACACCAGGGATTTTTTTTTATTTTTTTTTTATACGTGGGGAGTGACCCCTTGGGCAAGGGTCCCTCCCCTGGGGGGCAAATTGTCTTTAGGCCATTTCTGCCCCACCTTGGGGGCAGATCAGCCTATTTTTATTACGCCAATCTCCCCCCAAGGGGGGGTAGAAACCACTAGACACAAGGGATTTTTATTTTTTGCGTCAATTTCACATAAGTAGAGCGACCCTTTAGGGAAGGATCATTCCCCTGGTGGGCAAATTTATTTTAGGCCATTTCTGGCCCCCTTTGGGGCAGATTGGCCTATTTTTATAAGGCTGATCTGCCCCCAAGGGGGGCAGAAACCACTAGGCCCCGGATTTGTTTTTTTGCGCTAATTTCACAAAAGGGGAGTGACTCCTTAGGTGAGGGTCACTCCCCTTGAGGGGGAAAGTTTAGATTGGCCTATTGTTATTAGGCCGATATGCCTCAGGGCGGGGCAGAAACCATTTAGGCACCAGGGATTGGGGTACCTGTGTGTGTGTTTTGTTAGGGGGGCAGCCCCCTGGGCAAGAGAGACTTTTTCTTCCCAAAATAAGAGGGTGTGGTAGGCCATACCACCACCCCAAATAAATAGGGCAAAAGTTGTTTTTATCCCTGACACACACCTGGGGGGTGGGGGGGCAGAAAGCCAAAGAATTTAAAAAAGATATTTAAAGAAAAATAGTGGGGTGGTAGCTACCAACCAGTATGGGCATGGTTATGTCCCCACCCCAACTGAAAGGAATAATAGTCTTTCAGCTCTCCTCCGCACACTAAAACATCTTATTCCACAGCAAGCAAGAGGACATTTGATTATTTTGGGTTTGGGTTTTACATTTGGGCCATGAGAGATTGACTAACTCTCAAAATCGTCCCATTTGGAATTGTGAGGGCTGCACTTTGGATTTTGGGGTGCTGCCATGTAGAAAAATCCACAAGACCTAAACACATCTGAAAACTAAACATCTTGGTGTGTCCAGGGTGATGTGCTTCACATGCACCCTGCACCATTTTTTTACACACAGTGTCCTGCAAACCTCACACATTTTTGTGATGGAACCTTCCAGAATCTACAGGAATCCACAAAGTTCCTACCACCCAGCATTGTCTCATCTATACCAATACAAATTCTGCCCCACTTGTCAACCTAAAAATGTTTTTTTTTTTTTTTTTTTTTTTACAAACTGCCCTTTTGGACCCGCTTTGGTTCCCCCTCAGTTTCAATATGTTTTTGGCTCTTCCCGGTCACAGGCACTTGGCCCACCTACACAAGTGAGGTATCATTTTTACCTGGAGACTGAGGGGTATGTTGGGTAGTAGGAAATTTGTCCCAGTGTGGTGATCCCACACAGAAATGTGGGAAACATTTTTAGCTAAATTTGAGGTTTGCTGAGGATTCTGGGTAAGAAAACATTGTGGGATCCAGGCAAGTCACACCTCCCTGGACTCCTTCGGGTGTCTAGTTTTCAGAAATGTCTGGGTTTAGTAGGTTTCCCTGTATGGCTGCTGAGCCCAGGGCCAAAAACGCAAATCCTCCCCTCATCCCTCCCCCACCACAGGTAGTTTTTGTATTTGATCATTTTGATGTGTCCAGATAGTGTTTTTGGACATTTCCTTTCTTAGGCACTAGGCCTACCCACACAAGTGAGGTACCATTTTTAATCAGGAGTCTTGGGGGAACACTGGGTGGAAGAAAACTTGTGGCTCCTCTCAAATTCCTGAACTTTCTGTCACCGAAATGTTAGGAAAAAGTGTTTTGTTTGGCCAAATGTTGAGGTTTGCAAAGGATTCTGGGTAACAGAACCTGGTGAGAGCCCCACAAGCCACCCCATTGTGGATTCCCCTGGGTGTCTAGTTTTAAAAATGCACAGGTTTGGTAGCTTTCCCTAAGTGCCGGCTGAGCTAGAGGCCAAAATCCACATGGCACTTTGCACAAAAACTGCTGTTTTCTTTGGAAAAATGTGATGTGTCCAAGTTGTGTTTTGGGGCATTTCCTGTTGCGAGCACTAGGTCTACCCACCCAAGTGAGATACCATTTGTATCGGGAGACTTGGGGGGGGACGCTGGGTGGAAAGACATTTGTGGCTTCTCTCAGATTCCAGAACTTTCTGTTACCAAAATGTGAGAAAAAAAAGTGTGTTTTGTTTGGCCAAAGTATGAGATTTGCTAAGGATTCTGGGTAACAGAAGCCGGTGAGAGCCTCACAAGTCACCCCATCTTGGATTCCCCTAGGTGTCTAGTTTAAAAAAATGCACAGGTTTGGTAGGTTTTCCTAGGTGCCAGCTGAACTAGAGATCAAAATCCACAGCTAGGCAATTTCCAAAACACACGTCCGTTTTCAATGTAAAAATGTGGTGTGTCCATGTTGCATTTCCTGTCACGGGCGTTAGGCCTACTCACGCAAGTGAGGAACCATTTTTAGTGGTAGACTTGTATTATTGCCCCTTGTCTTTCTCTACATATTTTCCTTCCAAATGTGAGACAATATGTAAAAAAGACATCTATTTGAGAAATGCCCTTTAATTCACATGCCAGCACAGGGACCCCAGAGTTCAGAGATCTGCAAAGAACCACTGCTTCTCAGCACCTTATCTTGTACCCATTTTGGAAATACAAAGGTTTCCTTGATACCTATTTTTCTCTCTTTATATTTCACCAAATGAATTGCTGTATACCCGGTATAGAATGAAAACCCATTGCTAGGTGCAGCTCATTTATTGGCTCTGGGTATCTAGGGTTCTTGATGAACCTTCAAGCCCTATATAGCACCACAACCAGAAGAGTCCAGAAGATGTAACGGTATAGTGCTTTCAAAAATCTGACATTGCAGGAAAAAGTTAGAGTAAAACGGGGAGAGAAATAGCTGTTTTTTTCACCTCAATTTCAATATTTTTTTATTTTAGCTGTTATTTTCTGTAGGAAAGCCTTGAAGGATCTACACAAATGACCCCTTGCTGAATTCAGAATGGTCTACGTTTCAGAAATGTTTAGCTATCCAGGATCGGTTTCACACCCATTTCTATCACTAACTGGAAGGAGACTAAAAGCACACAAAAAAATAAATTGTAACAATGGGGTATGTCCCAGTAAAATGCCAAAATTTTGGTTTTCTGATTCAAGTCTGCCTGTTCCTGAAAGCTGGTGATTTTAGCACCGCAAAACCTTTGTTGATGCCATTTTCAGGGGAAAACCACAAGCCTTCTTCTGCAGCCCTTTTCCCCATTT
Organism: Pleurodeles waltl; assembly: GCF_031143425.1. Taxonomy (NCBI): domain Eukaryota; kingdom Metazoa; phylum Chordata; class Amphibia; order Caudata; family Salamandridae; genus Pleurodeles; species Pleurodeles waltl. The sequence goes on from NC_090451.1 coordinate 145,959,662, forward strand.
TTTTGAAAAAAGCGAAATTTTCACTGTATTCTGGCTTATTTCTTGGTCTCCTTCAGGAGAACCCAAACTCCGGGCGCCTCTAGAATCCCTAGGATGTTGGGGGAAAAAGGAAGCAAATTTGGTGTGGGTAGCTTATGTGTACAAAAAGTTATGAGTGCCCAAGTGCTAACTGCTCCAAATAGACAAAAAAAGGCCTGGCACCTGAGGGGGAAAAGTCCTGGCAGCAAAGGTGTTAAATGACTTTCATTGAAGTCAATAGAAAATAAATCAAAGTGTACACTCCGGAACTTGCAGGGCGAGTTCTGTTCTACGGGACCCTAGACTAAGAGCCAACAGTCAGTTTCTTATTACCTTGCCCAGGGAGTCCAGGTGCAGAGGTGCTTTTGCTATCCTTGGTGCAGATGTGGCTGTTGGTGTGTTTGCACAACTTGGCAAACTGGTACTTGGGGGTGGACAAAATTGTCTAACATTGCCAGATCATCAAAAATGTTACAAATTGGTGTCCCAGTAAAATGGTATTTGAAGATGCCCGATAGCCGGGCAAAACGTTCGGCGGGCCACGTTCATTTTATAAAGTCATAGTATTAGGAAAAGCTCAAAAGATTTTGATATCAGACTGGAAGGAATTCCATCAAAGCAACTGCGAACGTTACATCATAGATACTGGAGTCGGAAACAACTGTCTTTAGAGATTATTTTTTGAATACTATAAAACTTTAACGACAGAAACAATGATGTAAAATAGAGGGGTCAACTTATAGCATATAAGGCTTGAGAAAGTAAATTGCAACCTAATTTATTAGTCCGTAAAGCTGGACAAACCATTTTTTTTTTTAAGGCTTGTGATACTAATTTATAATCTTTTCTGGAAGAAGGGTGTCTTCCGGCAATCATTAAACTTTCAATGATAATTCCAAGGGTGACAAGATACTGCTCACCACACCCCCCCAAACTCCCCAACCCCGCCCCCATTTATACAGGCTTTTTGTAAAGTTGCAGTGGCATTTTTTAAATTTTTTTAATGGGCACAATTACATTATATAATTAGGGTAATTTCATCATATCACATTAAATAGAAACTACAAAATACTCACAAAAAAAATTACCAATTAAGTGTCGGCTGCCTATGTCATTGTTTCATCCCTGCTGTGTACTGAATCTTCGATACATAAAACTAGGGAAATTGCTGAGTTCTTCCTAAACGCCTTTATTGGATATCCCAATAATAACAACAAGCATTTGTAATGCAATGGGTCTCGCATTTGCTTGAGTAAGAGTTATTAGTATTGTAAATTCCTTACTGGACTTTTCTTGCCACATAAATTGAAAATGTAAAGTAAAACAGTTGACATAAGCAAGCCGATTCAAAGGGCCACGGCCCCCATGAGCATGAGCCTGAAGGAGAGACACAAAAAGGAAAAGAAGTTTGCTCGCAGATAAACGTATCGGCAAACGTGCAATTATCCGTGTAACAGGGTCGATGGCCAAGGAGGTAACAAAAACTGCCCCAAGGAGAGACAAACATAAAGCATTTACCAATGATAACAAAGGATTTTTGAAAGACAAGCCCATGAATGAGAGATAGTGATGGGTGGGCGTGGTTAAAAGCCCGCCGATAGATTACAACACATCAGAGCACTTGCGTACTCGACCTAAAAAGGAAAGATCAGACATAGGAAGCTGGGTGAGTGCACCAAGGAAATTTGGATGTGATCTGGAGACTAGTAGTGTTGAGTATTGGGCTCCTCCATTCTCGGTTTACTCATCAACATTGTCCAAATTTGTCCACTAGTCCATATATTGAGTCAACCAAACTCGTCCAGTAAAAAGTTTCCTTCCTTTTGTATCTAGATGACTTTATAATTTCCTCTAATAGACCGATTGATGCATTCTTTGCTAAGGGGGTTTCAAATGTATAGCTTAGAAAAGAAGTTGATGATTTATGTCACATCTTGATTACTAAATATATGGTCATGAACGCCAAATGATTGAACATATTTGTTACTGTAAAATCTTCTATCTAGGGAACGTAAGCTATTTATTTGTTATGTACTGTATATTGTTTTTAATGTTTTTAATTATTGTATTGCTTTTAAGCTGAAACAGTAAAGGAATTGACTGACTAAAATGTGCAATCGCTGTGTGCTTCCTGTTGTGGAAGTTTTATAACAGTTGTAGGCTAAACAAGCACATTATCTACGGTACACTTTGAATCCCTTGTATAGTATTTAATACTGTGAATACGAAGAAAACATTCAGTCGAGGTATCAGCAGAGACGTGAGGGCGTATATCATTTTAAACCACAAACATCTCCAAAGTTGACACCAGATAATCTGAAGTAAATTTCAGCGGTTGCTATTTCTACAGAGATGATTTCCCACTGAAGCACAGCGGTATCATTATGAATTGCATACATGCTATAATGAAGAAATCAAATGCCGGAAAACGATCTATGTTGATGGCAACCTATTAAACTGAGATGAGTTTTCATCTTACGCAAGCACTTTGTATGACTCCTACAACTGTGGCCCAACAACGAGCAGCTACATATAACTAATGAACCCTTTATCGCATTCGGCTATGGACAAGGCACCCACAGAGCACACAAATTAAAAAGAAAAAACAGCGTGATCGCGCTGCTACAGTTCACTCGTACTGAAACCTATCGGCAAAAGTGCAATTAACTTTAACTTTAATGGCAATTTAGCCAATAGGTTTCAATACGAGTGAAATGCAACAGGGTCCATGTTATGCAAAGCGCTCGACTTCTGCCAAGGGAGATCGCACTGCAAACAAATGATAAAAAGTAGTCCACAAACCTGACGGGAAACAGCGAGCCTCGCTTGTTTCCAGTTCTTGGTCGCTGCGCTCGAGGAGGGCTAACAACCAGAAAAGGCATGACGTATGCGTGCCTTCCACTAATGAAAGCAAGTCGATTTTAACAGGCAAGCCCACGAACCAATGAAAAACACTGACGTGGACGGGGCTCCGATCCCTTTTCTAATTCCTAAAGCATCTCACTAGCGATACGCATGCGACGCAGATTCGACCCTAAAAATTAGAGGCGAGAATTCTTTTGAAAGGGAAACCATGGTTATGAAGGCAAGCATAAGAAAACATGTCACTCCTGCAGAGATTGGAATCCTGGCATAGTGTGTCTGTTTATGTCCACCACAGAAGCACAGAGGGACAGAAGCAACCATACTCGGATGGATGCAACCTTCAATAGATCCTGCACAGGCCACACCATGCGTCACAAAGCACTGTGGGATTTTGTTTTAAAAAAAGAAAAGCAGAAACAGCATATGTACCCATCAGCATAACAACTTGTAGGTTTTGCAAATTAATATTAATTAAAACAGGGTGGATTTTAAATCGCACTATGTTATAGGAAGGCAGAGACTTTAACCCTCAGTCTGAGTGGATGAGAAGGTGTCTATGTTGGATCAAATTCAGCAAACTTCTCAGTTGTTATTTACCACATCTGATTAATAATGAAGCCGTAGGTATTGTTATTTATCAAGCACAATAAATAATTCTGAGATTATGATAGAATAATAACTAAAGCCATAGCACTTATTCTGAGTTTTTGGGGACAACATAGCAGATACTGATGTTCACCACACTAAAATCCTCACATACTGGTGGATATTGGGCCTTTTTCCCCTACTGAATTCTAAAAAGTTTTAACTGCCAATCTTTGAATGGGGTGCCAATTTTATCACATCTGAATGCTACCAGGTGTGACCAATACTCACCACTCATTTTTGTGATCCCTGCACAATTCCATTTTCTGGGACACTTGTAATAAGGCCCCAAGGCACAGAGTTAGGGAAGAATATTTTCTGCTTAGGCAGACCCCTGCCCATAGCCACCTTTGGCCAACTTAGCTCACTGCCAAATAATTTCAAAGGGGATATCTGATCACCTGAGGCCACAGAAAGTAGAGAAGGAATGTCAGTGGGGGAGATAGTTGCAATTATTCCAATGTAAGACTAACAACAGAATACATCTGAACACAGAAAATGTAAGAACTATGGGTTGATCAAGTGAATACTGGGTCCTGACCCATCAGGCAGTGTCTGGGAACTGTGGGCCACATGTACAAAACCTGGGGCTTCCGATTTCCGAACTGCTAATTTTCTGTGAATGGCAATTAGGAAATTGCTATTCCTAATGAATGAAACCTTTCTACTTTTAATTAGTGATTCCTAGTGGATCGCAAATCGAACTACCTCATGAATATAAATGAGGTAGGATGCACTTTGTGGTCCATTAGGAATTATAGACATCACATTGATGGCCTTCTGTGATCAACAGACCACCATGTAAGGGAGTACTTTTAAATAATGTATTTTTTAATTAACCTGTTTTCCTCAAAGGAAAACTGATGTATTTCAAAGACAAAAAAATGAAGCATTTAACTTTCATTTTTCAAAAGTAGACAGTGGTTTATGGGACCACTGCCTTCTCTTAAAACATATTTTTATCAACATTCTCAAAGGTGAAGGGGTCCCGTGGGGGTTACCCTTCCCATTTGCGAAAGGGTTACCCCATCCTTTGAAGAGGTGGTAAACTTTTAGTGTTTTGCGTTTTGCGATTAGAATTTGGTAGCAAAACATTAACGCAAAGCACTGCTGTTTGGTATTTGGAAGGGATGCCCTAAGCATGCCCCTTCCAAATACCTTTTTGGTATTGAGTCACAAATCCACATTCTGATTCGGTAACTTGTTACTGAATCACGATTTGAGATTTGTACATTAGCAAAAGTAGCTTTGAAGTTGAAAACTGTTTGATTCTGGGAATCGGGTCATTTGTGACTTCAAAAATGCTTTTTACATCTAGTTCTTGGACTCGCTGGAGGTCCCTTGTATAGGTGGCAATTGTTACAGCAAAGGTTACTGCATTCCAATGAAGCTATGCCAGGATATGAGTTATGGAAACAGGGATGTTTGAAGATGATTCTCTGGTACAGTGCTTTAAAGTAGCAAAGGATAAGTGATAGAGGTAGCAGGAGAAGACAGTGTGTGAAACCTCATCGCTGAGGCCCGGGGGCCCGGGGTTAAAGGGCCCGGGGTGAAAATGCCCGGGGTTAAAATAGCGGGAAGCCCAGTCATAGCTGCCAAGGTTTCAGATTGCTATGTGTGACACTTTCATAATTTCAGTGTAATTATGAATGACATTTCAACCGCTTTGAGTGACACTTTTTCGCAAGCGAAATCTAGCGATGAAGATGAGGAAACCATTGAAATATCATAATATATTGAGAACTCCTATACAGCCCATTGTACACCAGCGTCACCATGTGGCCTTTGATAAACACTACTCGGAGCTTGCATAGCAAAGTGATGAACTAGAACAAGAACATTTTATCGTACTTCAGGACATGGTTCTTTTGCTTGACAATCTCAGGCACTGCCGTAATGTGGGAAAGTAACCAGTTATACATTATTCTAACGAGAGATGCATGACAATTGGCAGGGCTGTGCAGTAGAGGGATAACCGATACGGCAAGCAGCAATGCAGTGGAAACCCCAGCACTTATGTAGAGTGCTCACAGGTAAAGACAAGCAAAAAAGCAAACTAAAAACTAGGGACCATATATATACTTTTTTAGCACCACATTTGCATCATTTTTTGATGCAAAAGCGGCGCAAAATTACAAAATACATTTATATTTTGTAAAAAATTGATGCAAATGCAGCACTAAAAAAGTATAAATATGGGCCTAGACATTCTCATTTTATGCTCACCTGCAGAATTTATGTGAATGACTCAGAAAAAATGTTTTTTTGCACAAATTATTAATGACATTGTGTGCACATGAGCACACATCTATGAGAAAATGCGTAATCAAAGTTTTTACTTTTTAAGAGTCCATTAGAATTTTTGCACAGTGGGGAAACTATGTGCCACTGTACAATATACTTGTCCAATTAAGAAAATGTTACTGGCCAGATTCAAATAACTTTTCTGGTGGTTCCTGTTCTGGATAGGCCGCCCGGGTGAGTTGTTTACTTCCACAAGTTGTACAAGCTGTAGATTGTTCTGATTCAAAGAAAATTCTATTACTACAACACATGGCACAAAGAGCTGTTGCTAATTGAACTGGCTTTCTCCCATGTCTCCCAGGGGAGCGCTGCCCTGATTGGAGGGCACAGAGGACACTAATGTTATGTAAGAGTGAGCCCGGACAGCCCCTGTTAAGAGGGGAATGCCTGCCTGCCCGAGAGCAGAAGCGCAGAGGCGTTCACTTCCAAACAAAGCTAGAGGAGGAAGAGGGGGGAGATGGTGAGGAGGGATGGTGGACGTAGAGTGAGAACTTGGTGAGGGCGTGAGAGAGAAAGGTGACTTGTAGGGTAACATGGAAGCAGCAGGGGAGCACAGGATAAGAGTGTGAAGGGGATCATGGGGAGGCTGAACAGATAAATGTAAACAGTTATACTAACTATTAAAGGCAGATGAGATCATTAATTTACTCTATTAAAGGAAAGGACTCAGATAGCAATGTCATCTCTCGTTTGGTGATGTTGTCCTTCCCTGGGGGAATGAAGTAACCCCACCCCCCATCCTGGGGTACTGAAGCACCCCCTCGGGCTGGTGGTTTAGAGACAAAAAAGTGGGGCCTGCAGCCTCCAAGTTGTGAACTGGGGAGATAGCGGCAGCAGAGTGGTGGGACGGGAAGAAGGTGTATCCTCAGAGTTAAATAAGAGGGGCTTAGGAGGAGGGTGCTGCCTCTGCAGGGTATGGAGAGGGGTGGGGGAGAAGGGGATTGAAGCCACAAAGTGGCAACAAAGGGTGCTGCAACCTCTGGGTTGAAAAGAGGGTCAACAGAGTAGGAGATTGCTTGGGGAGAAGGAGAGCTGCTCTGCATCTGCAAGGTGGAGGGAGTGGGTGAATAAGAGCAGTGCAGCCGCAGAGTTTGCAAAGTTCCCTTTCACATACTCATATGGCTTCATGATATCCAGGAGTCATTGGGCACATAAAGAGCATATGTGTTCTGAGAGATACTTGAGGAGAGTGCAGTAAGAGCTGCAGCACCCATTCCCCAGGAACTGCTAATGCCTGCCTTGGGTACTGTTTGCCACGTAGACCCACTTCACTCTTCCACACACACTTTCATGTATATTCATTGATTCAAAGCAAACATTTTCACCCCTCTGCGCTTGTTGGCCTTATAAAAGATAACATTGAAACTAATCCTGGCAACGATTCCTGGTCTAGGCAAACTAAAAAATGAGTCCGGCGAAAGTAACCCGAATGCCCGGAGGAGAAATAACACATGTAACAGGGCCAGTTGCCATGGGCGTGAACAAAATAATAAAAGGAGGGACAAAATTGGCACAAAACAACCAGATTTAGAAAGTCATATGAAGGAATGAATGAAAAGCGATGCGTCTGCCGAAAGCCCATATACTAGACACAGCACGTCTCAAAGAGACAGTACATGCACTGACTAGGTGGGACCTAAGAAGGCAGCCGCCACAGTGCAGGCTTCTATCTCTTTCAAAGCAGATTTAGCATGGCAGCAGGAGCCCCAAGGTATACTAAGTTTTCAGGTTTGAAATACAACAGCAATTCCTCCTGTTCCCTCCTCCACTGTAGGAGGCTGGCCTGGTGTGTATGGACACCTATGGTGCTGGCACCTTGTACCAGGTCCATGCAACCCTTATTCATAAGTGTTACAGTGTCTAGGAAGCCAGGGCTCTCTTGTGTTAGCTGTGGTGAGCACCCAAGACATATCTTGGAGGAGTATTAAGAACTTGCAATACCGCAGTAGTCATACAATAACTTTTCACACATGAAAGGAACCACACAGTGTTGCAAAAATAAAGGTACTTTATTAAAGTAATACTGAACTACAATACTATAGGCAATCCCCCCATTCTGAAGGTAAGTACAAAAAAAATATACACAGGTAAGTACCAGGAATTTGCATAAAAACCTTAGAAATAGCAAGGGTCCTATGGGGGGGCCAAACCATATACCAAAATAGTGGAATGTGAGAATGCGCCCCCCACCAGAGAAAATGGAGTAGTTAGCCATGGGCTGGGAGAGTATGGAACACCATGAGGTGAGTTAGTAGAAGACCCACAGCAACCAGGAGATCAGAGGTAATCTACCTGGTCGTCCTGTAGGCTAACATGGGGATTTGGAATTGGAACAATGCAAGAACAGGACCAGGCCGGTAAACCTGATGGTGAATTCCAGATGAAGAGGACCTGTAATAGAAGGGGACAGAACCTGGTCCACACAGGAGTGTCCAGGTGGGGCAGGAGGCAATGCCCACCCTGCTGTGGGTGCAGATTAGGGTCGATGGTGATGGAAGAATGCCTGCTAGCAGCAGAGTCCAGGAGCTGCAGAGGAGTGCCTGAGGTCACCTAGAAGCTGTCCCTCGATGATTGCTGGATTGCAGATGGGTCAGTGGTCAGGAGGACTTCCAACAAGCTCAAGCACAAGCAAATGCAAATTGGAGCTGAAGAAAATTTTCAGCGCTGAAGAGGACAAGTGTGGTCCATGGGACTCCACCCTTGAAGGGGAGTCTGGGCTGACCCACTGGCAGCAGACACAGTAAGTCACAGTAAGGCCCAAGCAGCACACCTGAAGAGGAGTCCCATGTCGCTGGAGCAGCAGAGAGAAGACTGTCCTTCCAGAGGTAGATTACCGAGGGCTGTGGCTACTTGGATCCTGAAGATCCCTCAGAGCAAGAGTCATCAAGCCTTGATTCCTGCAATGGTGCACAGGGATTCCGTCCTGGAGGAAGAGACAAGGGTTCACCATCTTCCAAGTTGGACAGAAGGCAGAGAGACACCAGTAGACTGCTCAAAATCACCACTTGTGTTGGAAAATCTTCGCAGGTACAGAGGACAGCAGATCTCAGCAGCCAGACGTCATTGCCTTAGGTGTCTACAGATGCAGGGGAGTGACTCCTTCACTTCAAGGGAGATTCCTTCTTGCTTCTTTGGTACAGTTGAAGTCTTGCTGACCCCAAAGGATGCAGAGCCATGGAAATGTTGCAAAGTGCTGACTGGAGCCGCGGAAACAATGTTGCAAGGAAAGGTCATCTTGGTGTTGCAGTTTGTTCCATTCTTGTGGAGTCCAGCAGCGTTTCTGGTGGACAGGAGCAGAAGAGGTAATTGCAAAGGAGTCCTGGTGAAGTCTTGCACACCGAATCTTGGGACCCACCCACAAGGGAGTCCATAAATAGCCCAAAAAAGGGGCTTGGTCACTTTGCAAGGTGACCACCTAACAGAAGGGGTCACTGACGTCATCTGCCTAACCTGACAAGTCAGATACTCCTGGGGATTCTCCCCATCTTGGTTTTAAGATGGCAGAATCAAGTGGCAACCTGGAGGAGCTCTGGGCACCACCCTTGGGGTGGTGATCGAATGTAAGGGATCACTCCCATTTCCTTTGTGCAGTTTCAAGCCGGAGCAGGCACTGGGGGGGTCTCTGGACTAGTGCAAACTGGATTATGCAAGGAGGACACCAAATGTGCCCTTCAAAGCAAGCCAGAGGCATCAGGACCCCTTCCCAGACTTTTAACACCTGTTTCCAAGGGAGAGAATGTTGCAACATTCTCCCATTGGAAATCCTTTGTTCTGCCTTGACCTGCTTCAGCTGGTCAAGCAGCAGGAGGGCAGAATTCTGTCTGAGGGGCTGCTCACTGACCCTGGAAGAATGGTAGAAGCAATACTGGGGGATCCTCTAGAGAGGCCCCAGAGTACATAGAATCATGCCTCCAATACTGTCATCAGTATTGGGGTATGATTGCAACATGTTTGATACCAAACATGCCTGGGTTCGGTGTTACCATTATGTACCATAAGTAGTGACCTATGGTCAGTGCACACCTCAAATGGCTTCCTCACACTTATGAAGTATACGGAATGGAAACTGGAGTTTGTAAGGGCACCTCTGCACTTGCACGGGTACCCACACATACAGGGACATGTACCCTGCCTTTAGGGCTGTAAGGGCCTACCACAGGGGTGATTTACAGTGACCTGGTGTACTGACCAGCCATGAAAGGGTGAATACACCTTTTCACGCAGGCTGCAAATGGCGGACCTGCAGACACAGTTTACAAGGGCTCCCATGGGTGGCATAATACATGCTGCCGCCCATGGGGGACCTGTGGTGCACCAATGCCCTGGCTAGGTAAGTACCATATAATAGGGACTTACAGGGGTACACCAGTCTGCCAATTGTGGAGTGTAAAGGGTACCAAGGTAATCGAATTTAGAGGAGAGAGCACAATTACTGGGGTCGCAGTTAGCAGGATCCCAGTGAAAACAGTTGAAACACACTGACAACAGGCAAAAAGAGGGGGGCAACCATGCCAAAACGAGGGACTTTCCTACACTTATCCTCTAACTTTCCTCCAGCTCACCACACCTAACCTGCTCTCTTCTGACCTTCTCTTCAATAGCCTCACTCGTACCTTTTTTTCTCCCATCTTTCTTTTCACATATCCCTAATCTCAAATTTGTCTCATAGCCTATTCTCTAAGAACCTCCTCTGTGCCACAAACTCCTTTTAAAGGAGCCTATGATGGGGGTGTTTATACTCTCCTTATCATCAGTTCAAATATGAAATGAACATATTTAAAATTTACCATTGTTAAAACAAAGCTCACCCTATAAATGTAAAGGCCCAGCTGATGATGTCTAAACAAAACATCCGAGGCAGAAATGTGGACATAAATCAATGCAGTCATGATTTCAAGATGAAGCATAGATATTTATTAAAAAAAGATTCAAAAATAGGTTTTTAGTCCTTTACTTCATTTTGATTCTTGGGTTTTCATGCATTGAAAAGTAGCTGTAAGTAGCTGTTTCAAACAACTTAGCTACCTCCTAAGTAACTATGGTCAAGTCAGGAGCACAGCTGGCAACTCTTTGAAAAGGTTCTTTCATTCATGCACACTGGACACCTTGTATTTCAAAACTTGGGCCCTGATTATGAATGTAGGTGCTATTTAGTGCGCCTGATAAATAGCAACACGTCGGGATATGTTATTTATTGGGTGCGATAAATACCACCTATTATGCACCAAAATTCACATGATATGGTAAATACTGTATGCATTTTTCCTGTTAAGTTTTGGCAAGTTTGACCTCCCAAAGTTTAAAGAGCCATTAGATATGTAACTCACTCGATAACTATTGGATACCTTAAATGTCTTTTAACTTGTAATGCAGGGGTTTACGCACAGGTCAGAATACACCAAACACATCAAAATCAGGCCCTTTTTGTTGCACCCGTAGAGAACTTCGAAGGGTCGTTGCTATCAGTATGTTTATAGCTACCAAAGTGAAAAGTCGATGAAGCACTTCTATAGCGATTAGAAACCATTTCTCTTTATGCTGTGAAACACTAAAGCTCTGACAGTAAGAAAATAATTTATTAATAACATGCTTACCGACTTCGACCACAACCACAGGATATTGACACGGTTCCCCGTATAATTGTGTGGTACATATACATTTTATTGGCTCCAAGGTACCGCCGTTCACGCACACTTTCTTGGGTTCTTCACAGGTTTTTCCACTAAAACTAGACGGGCAGAAGCATGTATTGCCAGAGTTAGATAAAGTTCCTCCATTGTGGCAAATTAATGTGTCTGCAATGAAAAAACAAGCATTTGCAATGCAATGGGTCTCGCATTTGCTTGAGTTGGAGTTATTAGCGTTGTAAACTCCTAACCAGACTTTTCTTGCCACATAAACTAGTCATGAAAAGTAAAACAGTTTCACATGCGGTCGCCATGTGCGTGAAGGAGACAGAAAAGGAAACAGAAGTTTGCTCCTAGTGAAACGTATAGGCAAAAGTGCAATTATCCATGTAACAGGCAAAAGTATAATTATTCGTATAACAGGATCGATGTCATGCAAAGTGCTTGATTACTGTCCAGCGAGATAGCGATGTGTAGGAAATAAAAAGAAATAGTGCAGAAGCCATTCAGAAAACACGGTGCCTTGTATTTTTTCAGTAGTTTACCAGTGCTGTGGAGGAGGGCTAAACACCGGAAAAGGCATGACGTATGCATGCCTTTCACTACCATGCCTTTCACTAATGAAATCAAGCGAATTTTAAAAGGCAAGCCCACGAACTAACCAAACTGATGGGCGTGGTTAAAAGCCCACAGAGAAATTACAACAGGGGCCAGAGCGCTTGAGCGCGCTCGACCCTGAAGATCAACTTGTGAAAGTCTTTTTACAAAGAGAACACTACATTTGGCACAATACTTATCTGGTGTTGTTAACATAACTTAACGTAGTGAGACCTTTGAATGACCGCATAATATTACATTTTCGTTCCTGGACACCGGATTCTTGGGGAAGAAAGCATTCTGCATTTTAAATGGTAGCAGGTCAGTTATAGCTGATATTTGGCATCTGCACAGCAGTCCAGTGTTTGGAATTGTTTTTTAACCGTGTATAATTTGGGGCATTCTAGACTTGCAAGGTAGAATGTTCTAATTACTTTGCAGCCCTTGGTCTTTAGGCTCTACCAACTGTTAAAGGTCCTCTCCCTCTTTTTAGGCCCTCGCCAGCAGTTGGGGACCATAACTTAGGTAAAGGGCCCTTAACAACTGCTATATAACCCACTGCAGGTGGCTTTTATCATCACAAGAATAATGGAATTTGGGGTGCTCCACTGAAAAAAATGAAGCAACATATGGCAATATGAAAATCAATGTTTGTTTTTTGGGGTTCTCACTGTTCAATTCAGAACACTCTACCCTCAATGGAATCCATATATTGTTTTTTTTGTCCTGGAATAAAGAAAATTTAGGCAGGGCTTGGCATGTAGCGATGGACATAACTGTCATAATTATGGAGTAATTACGTGTAATTACTACAAAATTACTTATAATTATGCACAATTGCAAGAGAAGCATAATCCAGCAATTAGCGATATTTTCTTAGTGCAAAATGCGCAGTCATGCTCAAAATGGGCCTGAGGGTGCACTTTGTGCTAAGAATATAGCAGTAAATGCTGGAGAACACAAACAGCAGTAGCCAGCAGCCGCTCGCGCTCTCTTAGTTTGTTATTTCTTTGCTCCTGGGGCAGAATTTTTGCCCCAAACTAATATTCATTACTTAAGATGGCATGATTGTTTAATTTAGCATCACGTGTAATATGTAAATACAGAAATTACTTTGATTACTCTGGCATAATTAAAATTTCACCAGGCCTACTTGGCAGCCCAGCGAATAGTCAAATTCAGTCAGATTTTGGGAATGACTGAGTAAATGAAATTCAATATTTGTAAACTTACCTCATACCGATTCTTCATGGATAGCCTAAAAACAATAATTGATTTAAATATTTGGCGGTGTGAGGATCCCATTCATAAAAATAAATACTGGTGTTCTTTTTTAAAATGTCTGAAGCTGTGTTTTTCATCCAACAACATTGAAGGCTGATACCGGAAAATCTTCCATTGATAAATGTTGCAGGAAAACGAATAGTTTCTAAGGTCTGCAGCCTAAAACTACTGTAATTGCAAAGACTTGAATGTTACTTGGTAGACTTTAGCTGGTGTTAAATATCACTCATTGGAATGCTGGCTAGTAGGAGTTAACTTCGTTTTTTTCTCCACAAATGTCATACTTTTTTTTTTTTTCTTTTTTAAATGGGAGCTTATCTTAGAGTTTGCAATTTTCAAAAAACTTTGAGAAACAAAACCCTAGGGGAAAAGTAAAATCTTGGTAAAACTCTACTTTTAAATTTATAAATAGTCAATCACAAATAATATATTTGAGAAAATTAGTCCACTAAACATTTTTGCAATCAGTTTTGCCTGAAGAATACGTTCTGCAAAGATTACAATATTTTGCCAGTATTGTGAAATGCAAAGTTTTTAAACTCATGATTTTGTGACCAAAATGTAAATTTAATTTACCCATAGCCATGTATTTCTATTTTAACTTTATTTATTTGGACTATAGCAACGGTTTAAACAGAGCAACTGCTCATATGCTTACAAAACCTAAACGTCCTCAGAAAGTGGCTGCTCAAAGACTAAGGTATTTTCTTTGAATTAACCAAATCATGCCCAAACTCTGTTTACTGATTCTCAGACTTCATGCTCAAACCTAAATATGGCCATTTTCTCTCCATTTCTGCCGCTAAGACAGGCCCTCTCTAGCCCATCATGACTAAAATGTCAGTGAGCTCAGGCCCATTTACTTTCAGGATCCTACCTATATTTCTACTTTTTCAAATCTGTTTCTCCAAACTAGCTAGGATCACCTTCTGGGGTGCAGTGGAACATATGTGTTACCCTTTGTGTGAAACTAGGTTGTTGGTTGGGAGAGGGAAGGGGCGAAAACCTACTCAGACAACAGCCTCAGCCCTTGTCAGGGTGAGCCACAAAAAGTCACTCATTTAATCTCTGCCTAACCTTCTGGTAACTTGCCAGAAAGCAGTCAGGCTCAATTTAAAGAGAATGTGTAAAGTATTTGTACAGCACTTAAACATAAATAAGTGAAGACTCAACAAGAGAAAAATACCACACTATTTTAGAAAAATAGAGTAAAATGTCAGACATTATTTGACACCAAAATGACAAAAACAAAAATCCATTGTTTTAAATGTTTAGGTAAAAATGGTGCTTAAAAATAAAAAGCACCTACTGTGGTTATCCGGTCACGTCGGACCAGGAAAAGTCACAAATTCATGTCAACAGCGATTGAGTGCCAACTGGGTACACAGACAAGGATAGGCCCATTGAGAATTGTACCTAATATCCTTCGTGCGGGGTACTGCTTTGCACAGCAGTGGTTTTGAGGAGTGATATCAGGTCCTGTGTCGATGAGCATCATGCTGCATTGGTTCCAATGAAGAGCTGCGAGGGCTGCGCTGTGAGGTCTGGGTCAGGTTGAGTCGGCTGTGTCAGTTTCAATGAGGAACTGCAAGGGCTGCTTTCAGTTTCGCCGCGACGTGTCCGTTCTGAAGAGGACCACAACTGTGCTGACAGTGGAACTTTCTTCTCCCATTTAATGATCCAGGACTGGGGGTGGCACCACTTAGAGGGGTTAGGACTTACAGCAGGTAGAGTCCAGGTGCGTGATTCAAGGATGTTGGAGCTTGTTGTGTCCTTGTAACTCATAACAAGAGGCCAGCCAACTAGCTCTTTGAGTCGCTCGGGTGGTGCTGGTTTCAAGGTGCAGGCCCAGTCCTTCTTCCTGATGTAGTAGGGCAGAAAGCAGATCCTCTTGCAGGCAGGACAGCAGAGCAGCAGGCAGAGCACCTGAGCAGTCCTTCTTCTGAGTTTTGGACATGCCAGGAAGTGATCTCAATATTTGGGTCTGGGGGTACTCTTTTGATACCTGGTGCCCCCTTTGATGTTGGAGAAGCTTCTGGAGCTTCCCTTTACTGAGGTGTCTGGAGTTTAGTGCCTCCATGCCCTGGTCTCAATCTTTCTGGTGCCACGATAAGCTAGTTTAATGTTGTGTGTGAGTGTTCTGGAGCAGTGGCTTTGAAATATAAGTGTGGTATGCGACAGCTCCACCCCGTTCCCCCATCCTGCCAGAAATTATTAATCTTGCCAACACCCCATTGTGATGCTGTCTGGGAGGAATAAACAAAGGCCATCTGTCAACTATACCTAGTCATGCGACCCAGGACACAGGTTACAAGCACCAAGGGCCAGATATTCAAACGGATGAAGCATTTCTTAATGGACTGAATCACAATTTTCGTCCATTAAGAATTGCTAAACTGCCTTTTCAGATGTCCAAAGGCCAAGAGGGAATCACAAAATGTGATTTCTACCCACTAAAAATCACATTTTGCGATTCCTAAGCACATGTACAAAGCGTTTCCTAAATATGAGATAGGCATTTAGGAAATGCTATTACCCTCAACTTCAAGTCGATGGTATCAATCAATCAATCAGTTTTTGTTAAGCGCGGCAACTCACCTGTGAGGGTCTCAAGGCATGGGGGAAGGGGACTCATCTGAAGAGATACGTCTTGAGGTTCTTCCTGAAGATGGTGAGCGACAGACTTTGTCTGAGGTGTAGGGGGAGGTTGTTCCAGCTCTTTAGCTCTGTAGATTGTCTGTTAGGCAATGATCTTGAGCATAATGCCTGGAAGGAGTTAGAGCTCAGATCCCACCTGGAGATGTTAGGTTTGCCTGACCCCACGGTCCAAGGCTTCCTGGGAAGGGAGTCAAGGGCATCTGGAGCCTGGAACAATGGCCCAGACAGCTGCAAAGAGGAAGGGCAAGAGGCGTGGGAAACCCACCTCAGATGTTCCCACGGTGGTGGACAGGGCCCCTGAGGAGGAGGAGGCCCCTGAGCCAACTGGGGAGGACATAGCTGACCTGGGTAACCTGCCTAAACTTGCTGGCTGGCAAGTAAAGCGTGGGACAACAAGGGCAGAATTCTGCGAGGCGCAGAAGGAATGTCCCACCCTTGAGGGTCTGAGGCAACAGGCCACAGCCCAAGGAGCAGGTGATGCTTCTCTCACTCACCACATTTACTGGGAAAATGATCTCCTGTACAGTCAGCCTAAGGTTCCGGGCCCTGGGGCAGCACGCGTGCTGGTGGTCCCCCAGTGTTTCCAGGCCTTCCTACTGGGTCTGGCTCACAACATTCCCCTGGCAGCACATCTGGGCCAAGACAAGACATTTAACAGGCTTTTCACTCACTTCCATTGGCCCAGAATGAGGTTAGCCTCAAGCTCCCCTGATCCCACTCCCCATCGTTGGCACCCCTTTGAAAGGGTGGGCATCGACATTGTTGGTCCCTTGGACCCCAAAACTGCCTTGGGCAACAGGTTTATCCTGGTTTTGATGGATCATGCCACCTGCTATCCAGAGGCAATCCCTCTGCGAACGGTGACTGCACCGGTGGTGACCAGAGCCCTGTTGGGAATATTTACCGGTGTGGGATTCCCTAAGGAAGGTGTGTCTGACAGGGGCACAAACGTCATGTCTGCGTACATGAAGTCCATGTGGTACTAGTGTGGGGTGACCTACCGGTTTACTACCCCTTATCTTCCTCAATCCAATCAGCTTGTTGAGAGATTCAACAAGACCCTGAAAGGCATGATTAATGGCCTGACTGAAGCCATGAGGCGTAAGTGGGACGTCCTCTTACCATGCCTGTTGTTTGCTTACAGGGAGGTGCCCCAGAAAGAGGTGGGGTTCAGCCCCTTTGAGCTCCTCTATGGTCACCCAGTCAGGGGTCCACTGAGCATAGTTAAAGAGGGCTGGGAGAAAGCTCCCAAGACACCTCCCCAGGATGTGGTCAGTTACATGCTGGCCCTCCGCAACCAAGCCCAACGCTTCTGGAAGCAGGCCAAGAGTAACCTCGAGGCAAGTCAAGAGGTGATGGAGTGGTATGACCGGAAGACCACTCTGGTTGAGTTCTCACTTGGAGACAAGGTTTGGGTGATGGAGCCAGTAGAGCCCAGGGCTCTCCAGGACCACTGGACTGGCCCATTTGAGATTAAGGAGCGTAAAGGAGAGGCCACTTACCTAGTGGACCTCGAGACCCCTGGGGGCCCCCTAAGGGTCCTCGATCACAACAGGCTCAAACCTCTCTTTGAGAGGTCTGAGATCAGTATGCTCCTGGTCACAGATGAGGGCATAGAAGAGGAGAGTGAACCTCTCCCCGACCTCCTCTCTGCCAAAGAAGGTGATGGGTGGTGGAGAGTGCAATTCTCTCTGACTCCCTGACTCTAAACCAGAGAGGAGACTGCTATGAGCTGTTAGAGCAGTTCTCGTCCCTGTTCTCCCTTACTCCTGGACTGACCCACTTACATGTCCATGACATTGACACAGGCAACAGTCCCCCTATGAAGAACAACATTTACAGGTTGTCGGATAAGGTGAAAGCCAGCATCAAGGAGAAGGTCTCCAAGATGTTGACTTGTTATTAAGAGTTATTAAGGGTTATTGAGAAATCCAGTAGTCCCTGGGCCAGCCCTGTGGTGCTGGTTCCTAAGGCTGCTGCCCCCAGTGTGAAGCCAGAACTCCGGTTCTGCGTGGACTACTGGGGTTTCAACTCAGTCACGCGGACTGACGCTCACCCCATCCCCCACGCTGATGAGCTCGTTGACAGGCTAGGCACTGGAAAGTTCCTGAGTACGTTTAATCTTACATCAGGATACTGGAAGATCGCCCTGACTTAGGGGGCTAAAGAGAGATCTGCATTTTCCACACCTGATGGCCATTACCAGTTCCGGGAAATGCCCTTTGGGTTGTAAAAAGCCCCACTAGCTTCCAACGTTTGGTTAACGAGGTCCTAGCTGGCAAGAATGCCTACTGTGCAGCCTACCTAGACGACATAGCTGTCTACAGTTCCAGCAGGGAGGAACACCTGCTCCACCTCAAGGAGGTGCTTCAGGCTCTGCAACAGGCTGGCCTGACCATCAAGGTTAGTAAGTGCCAGATTGGGCAGGGTTCCATTGTGTACTTGGGACATCTAGTAGGTGGTAGCAAGGTGCAGCCACTCCAGGCCAAGATTGAAACCATCAAGGCCTGGCAACTACCTAGAACACAGACCGAAGTTGGAGCCTTTTTAGGCCTCACTGGATACTACCACAGATTTGTCAAGGGCTATGGTACCATTGTGTCACCCTTGACAGGACTCGCTTCCAAAAAGCAACCTAGGTTGGTGAATTGGACAGAGGCTTGTCAGAAAGCCTTTGATTCTCTGAAGGAAGCCATGTGCACTACCCCCGTACTCAAGGCCCCTGACTACTCTCAGGAATTTATTGCGCAGACAGACTCTTCAGAGCATGGCATAAGGACTGTTTTAGCACAGCTAAATGAGGAGGGATCAGACCAACCAGTAGCCTTTATTAGCAGAAGGCTATTACCACAGGAACATAGGTGGAGTACTATTGAGACAGTAGAATTTGCTGAGGTTTGGGCACTGAAGAAGCTGAGACCATACCTGTTTGGGACTCACTTGTGGGTTCAGACAGACCACAGGCCCCTCAGATGGCTCATGCAATTGAGGGGTGAAAATCCTAAACTCTTGAGGTGGTCCATTTCCCTACAGGGGATGGAGTTTACGGTGGAGCATCGCAGGGGATTGACAACGCCAAAGCTGATGGTCTCTCCAGATGCTTCCGCCTTAGCGATTAGAGCTCCCAGGAGGTTGGGTAGCTCTCCTCACTTTCAACCGGTTGGGGACACATGTTAGACCTGACAGCCTTAGGGTGGTCACCCCTAAGTTTTTGCCTGCCTCCCTCCACTTTTTGCACACTGTTTTTGCTGGTTTTTATACCAGTGCTAAAGTGCATATGCTCTCTCCCTTTAAACATGGAAACATTGGATCATACCCAACTGGACTATTTAATTTACTTATCAGTCCCTAGTAGAGTGCACTATATGTGCACAGGGCCTGTAGATTAAATGCTACTGGTGGGCCTGCAGCACTGATTGTGCCATCCACTTAAGTAGCCCCTTAACCTTGTCTCAGGCCTGCCATTGGAAGGCTTGTGCCTGCAGTTTCATTGTCAATTCGACTTGGCATTTAAAAGTACTTGCCAAGCCTAAAACTCACCTTTTTTCCACTTATAAGACACCCCTCAGGTATGCCCTAGGTAACCCATAGGGCAGGGTGCTGTGTAGGCAAAAGGCAGGACATGTACCTATGTAGATTGCATGGCCTGGTAGTGTAAAACTCCTAAATTAGTTTTTACACTGCTGTGAGTCCTGCTCCATTCATAGGCTAACATTGGGGCTGCCCTCATACATTGTTTGAGTGGTAGCTGCTGATCTGAAAGGAGCAGGAAGGTCAAATTCATTATGGCCAGAATGGTGATATAAAATCCTGCTGACTGGTGAAGTTCGATTTAATATTACTATTTTAGAAATGCCACTTTTAGAAAGTGAGCATTTCTCTGCACTTAAATCTTTCTGTGCTTTACAATCCACGTCTGGCTGGGTTTAATTGACAGCACCTTGTGCATTCACTCAGACACACCCCAAGCACAGGATACTTAGCCTCACTTGCATACATCTGCATTTTGAATTGGTCTTCCTGGGCTAGGAGAGTGGAGGGCCTTCTCTCACACAAAGGACTACCACACCCCCTACTGGGACCCTGGCAGACAGGATTGAACTGAAAGGGGACCTGGTACACTTCTAACCCACTCTTTGAAGTCTCCCCCACTTCAAAGGCACATTTGGGTATATAAACAGGGCCTCTGCCCCTAACAACTCAGACACTTCCTGGAGAAGAAACTTTTAACCAGAACCTGCATCCTGCCAAGAAGAACTTCCTGGCTGCCCAAAGGACTCACCTGACTGCTTTCTGTGGAGGACTGCTGCCTTGCTGTTGCCCTGCTGCCTTGCTACTCTCTGGCTGTGGTGAAGAAGTGATCTCCAAAGGCTTGGATAGAGCTTGCCTCCTGTTCCCTGAAGTCTCAGGACCAAAAAGATTTAATCTCTTCAAGAAGAACTCCTTGTGCTGCGAAATCTGACGCACAGCCTGCCAGAAACAACGCACAGACTGCACCGCAGTGAAAATCTCACCGCATGCCAAACCAGAACGACGCAGCCCGACTTCGCAATGAGAAGATCGACGCAGCGCCAGCGTAGCAACTGGAAATCCGATGCATGGCCCACTGGATCGAAGCATAGCCGAGCTGGAACGACGCAGCCCGACTTCCAGAGAGGAACTGATGCAGCGCCTGCCGTGCAGTAGAAAATTCAACGCAATGCCCACCGGATCGACACAGCTCCTGTGACTTCGTCCTGCCAGCACAGGAAATCCACGCACCGTCCCCGGGGCGTCTGAAAACTCCGCAACCCGAAGAGGATCCACAACCGAGTGCCAGAAATCGGCGCACAGCCGTCCCTGCGTGGAAACTAAACGACGCATCACTGTGTGCGGCCCGAGAAATCTACACACCCCCCTTTGTTTCCACGCTTCTCCTCCTCTGTGGCCCTTTACGGAGATTTTTCACGCAAACCAGGTACTTTGTGCTTGAAAGATACTTTGGGCCAGATGTATGAAAATATTTTGCCCTCGCAAATGGTAAAATCGGCCATTTGCGAGTGCAAAATAGTGGTCTGCAATGCATGAAAGGCATTCGCAGATCCACAAAGAAGAAATCGCATAAATTGCGATTTTTTGCGTTGCGACCTGGATTTTGCGAATCGCAATTTGCGATTCGCAAAATCCAGGTCGCAAAGCAATCCTGCGAAAAATCGCAAATTGCGATTTTTCGCAGAAAGGTATTTTGCACATGCAAAATACTATGATCTGCAACCAGGTGGTAACCTGGTGCAAAATGTAAAAATGCTGTAAAACTGCATTTATAGATTGAACATGTAAAGCACACGTGCCCTTTTGGCATGTGTGTACCTTACATGTTGAAAAAAAAAAAAAATGGGGTGCAGGAGAGGGGGCCTTAGGCCCCCAGCACCCTGGCCTTTTGCATTTCCAAATTTGCGATTTCTGGTTCAGAAATCACAATTTTGGAAATGCAAATAATTCGCAGCCATGGGCCAACAGGCTCATAGCTGCGAATGGGGCCGGTATCACAATTTGCGATTCGGTAATAGCATTTGCGATTTTTAAGAAATCGCTATTACCGATTCGCTAATGTGATACATGGCCCTTTGCGAGTCGGTAATAGCGATTTCTTAAAAATCGCTATTACCGAATCGCAATGGGCCGTGATCATACATCTGGCCCTTTGTTTGCTTTAAAAAGACTTGACACTTTATATCACTTTTCAGTGATATTTCTACATTTACCTATTGCATCTTTGATCGTTTTGACCAGCATTTATCCAGATAAATATTATATATTTTTCTAAACACTGTGTGGTGTAATTCTGTGGTGATATACAGTGTTATTGTATGATTTATAGCACAAATACTTTACACATTGCCTTCTAAGTTAAGCCTGACTGCTCAGTGCCAAGCTACCAGAGGGTGGGCACAGGATAGTTGGATTGTGTGTGACTTACCCTGACTAGAGTAAGGGTCCTTGCTTGGACAGGGGGTAAACTGACTGCCAACCAAATACCCCATTTCTAACATTCACCACTTACCAGGTGAAAGTATTGCTCTGTGATTGCACCCCAAGAGCAATGTATACTCTGTCACATGTAGGATGGCTATCTTCACATTACAGACAATATTGAGTCACCAGCACTAGTGACACACTGAAGACAAGTGGTCTGGGGGGACTATTGCCAATATGCTCACTTGAGCAAACACATGACTCAGGACAGTTGTCTTATCCAGGTGACTGATTGACACCTGATCTGTTCGATATAAGTCAACAAGGACGCTCAATGAAGGACCACACACCAATTATGAACAAATTTAGCTTCACTAGAATTTCAGGAGAATGTATGCATTTGGCACATCAATGAAGTAGAATGAAAACTAGCAATAGAGAGCATCTATTTACATATGAGCAAAGAGTTCATTGACAGATATAAACTAGCAATAAAGAGCATCTATTTATATGTGAGCAAAGAGTTCATTGACAGATATAAACTTTGGTTAACTGTATACAAAACGCATATCTCAATTACTGCAGCATGCTCACATTAAGATGTTCAGGAAACAAAATATAAATGAGCAGAATACTACAGATTATAAACATAGTGCAAGCATAATAATCAATCATAAAAGAGCAGAGTAACAAAGGCTTTTCATCCCTGGGTGGAACTTAACTTTATCCTCAAATGCTGGGAAGCCCTCTCCTGCCGGCTTGGACCTCTCTCCCTCTCGAGCATCCTGGTCTCTGAACAGCAAAACCAGGGAGGCAGCGCTGTGGGCTTGGGGATGGCAGCTTACACAACCCCATCTGAGAGCTTCAATTCCCTCACCCGCGCTTCAGTGCTTAAATAACCTGAAGCTTGGATTCTATCCCTTTGTCGCATCTTCTAGCTATGTTATCAGCACATTTCCCTTGGCTGCTTTGCCGTTCCCTAGCCATTGTTTTTTCCGTCCTTTTCCTGTTCTCCTTTTCTCAGGGTTAGAATGACCTCTCCTACACATCCTGCTTCTTACACATGCAGCTGCGGATAATTTTATCTATGGAATGTTGGAAAACAAGCTTGAAAACGACATTGTGGACTTTTCCACTTTGTTTTAGGTTTCAGCAGGCACCACGCTCATCTACACTGTTCAAACTAATTAACCCTTCGCGTCACAATGTCTTCCGCACCTTTCCCTATACTGATCAACAGTGATCTTTTATTTCATGTTGTTTGGACTGTCACACTGAAGAGTAGTGTGCTGTTATGTGCAAATTACACCCACAACAACATGACCTGATTGATCAGCATGCACCCTATTCGATACCTACAAAACAGTTACTCATCATGTGTGTCACACATGGCCCATCCCTAATCTTCAGGGTGACATGGAAGAACCTAACATATCAACTTGGCAATATTACAGGTATTGATATGTATAGAACTCACCACTTTGTAGCTTCTGTGCTCCCCTCAAATGCTCCGAGTAGGACACCGCCAGAATGCGTGCCGTTAGGATGGTCAGGTTCCAACGTGCACCCCACCCACCTTGGAAGACTGCCCCAGCTGGACCTCAGCAATCTTCTGGGCCCCAGCATCTCTGGTCCTCTCAATTCTTGCAGCAGTTGGCGCTCCGCCAGTTATAGACCTTCAGGGTCCTCTCCAAATCCCCTTCTTCTGATGGGTATTGACCTGTATGGCTGCAAGAGACAGATCAAAACTTTACAAACTAAAGTTTTTTGACCACATGGTTGTGTCACACAAGTCAGAAACACCAAGTATACAATTTTTAACTTGTAAACACCCCACAAGTGTTAAGGACACATGCTGATACGTTCATTGGCAGACTATCCCACTACTCTGCTGATGGCATACACTGACTAAGCAAGCAGACTGACATCAGCTAGCTCAGGTTCAAGCAACACATACTGTGATGTGAGCCACAATGGCACAAAAACACCATTGTGTACTTCCGAAGGATAAACTCCTTGGGCCTGACTAGACAGATACCATTACACTCTGCAACGTTGAGTCACTGCATATTGATCCTACAGGCAACTACCATAGTAAAGACTTCACAATAACACTTGAGTGACAATGAAAAGGCTGCAGTGGTGGGCACAGAAAGACTCTTCCCTGTGCATACGTGGACATGTGGCCTATCCAATGAAGACCCATGCCACTTCAGGGTAGGTTTGTGTTGTGTGTACCGCAGAACATACCTTTGACCATATGTGGCAAACCTACTGCAATAGCATCCAATATACATAGGCATGTTTGGTCTAATATTTTACATGTAACCAAACTGCTGAATCACATGTCATGGCATCCAGGAATTTACAAACTATATGGTCTGTCACTTGTGCAGTACACCTATACTGGAAAAATATGACTTATGTAGAGGTGACAGCAGAGCTGTGGGAGTAAGGGAGCTGTCATAAGTCAATGGCACACATTGACAATGAGGCAAAATGCACATATGTATTAGTTCAGGGATTTACCTCATACCCTTTCCTAGTCTAGTCAATGGAGTAAGGCATTCAGGGCAAGTTTTGACTCTGGAGAGTTAGGCCCTCATTACGACCCTGGTGGTCAGTGATAAAGTGGCAGTAATACAGCCAACTGGCTGGCAGTAACTACCGGCAAATTATGACCATGGCGGAAAGATCTCGGAAAGACAGCCAATGTACCACACTGACTGCCTGGGTGGAAACAACATCCACCACGGCGGTAGCCACCAACAGCCAGGCGGAAGTCAATGCTCCGCCTGTAGGAAATTACCATCTTGCCTGCCATGTTACCTCCATTTTTACTTGTATGTCAGTTTGTTTTTGCCTGTCTCCTGGGATCCAGCTAGCCAGGACCCCAGTGCTCATAGTTTGTGGCCTGAATGTGTGCACCTGTGTAGTGACTAACTGTGTCACTGAGACTCTGCTAATCAGAACCTCAGTGCTTATGCTCTCTCTTCTTTAAAACTATCACTATAGGCTAGTGACCATTTTAACCAATTCTAATTGGCACACTGGAACACCCTTATAATTTCCTAGTATATGGTACCTAGGTACCCAGGGTATTGGGGTTCCAGGAGATCCCTATGGGCTGCAGCATTTCTTTTGCCACCCTTAGGGAGCTCAGACAAATCTTACACAGGACTGCCACTGCAGCCTGAGTGAAATAACACACGTTATTTCACAGCCATTTTACACTGCACTTAAGTAACTTATAAGTCACCTATATGTCTAACCTTCACTTATTGAAGGTTAGGTGCAAAGTTACTAAGTGTGAGGGCAGTCTTGCACTAGTAAAGGTGCCCCCAAACAGTTCAGGGCAATTTACCCGGACTTTGTGAGTGCGGGGACACCATTACGCATGTGCACTACATATAGGTCAATACCTATATGAAGCTTCACAATGGTAACTCCGAATATGGCCAAGTAACATGTCTAAGATCATGGAAGTGTCCCCCCATGCCAAATTTGGTATAGGGGTGCCAATCCCGTGCATCCTCCTGGAGTCTAGGCAGCCCAGTCCCAGGAAGGCAGAATAAAGGATTTCCTCTGAGAGAGGGTGTTACACCTTCTCCCTTTGGAAGTAGGTGCTAAAGGTGGGGGAGGGGTAGCCTCTCCCAGCCTCTGGAAATGCTTTAAAGGGCACTCATGGTCCCCTCCTTGCATAAGCCAGTCTACACCGGTTAGGGAACCCGCAGTCCCTGCTCTGGCGTGAAACTGGACAAAGGAAAGGGGAGTGACTACTCCCCTGTCCATCACCACCCCAGGGGTGGTGCCCAGAGCTCCTCCAGTGTGTCCCAGACCCCTGCCATCTTGAATCCAGAGGTGTGAGGGACTCTGGAGGCCTCTGAGTGGCCAATGCCCGCAGGTGACATCAGATACCCCTCCTGATAGGTGCTTACCTCACTGGGTGGCCAATCCTCCACTATTTAAGGTCTCTCCAGTGGGCTTTTCCTCAGATAACAACTTGCAAGAATTCACCAGAGTTCCTCTGCACCTCTCTCTTCGACTTCTGCCAAGGATCGACCGCTGACTGATCCAGGACGCCTGCAAAACTGCAACAAAGTAGGAAGAAGACTACCAGCGACAATGTAGCGCCTAATCCTGCCGGCTTTCTCGACTGTTTCCTGGTGGTGCATGCCTTGAGGGCTGCCTGCCTTCATCCTGCACTGGAAGCCACAAAGAAATCTCCCGTGGTTCGACGGAATCTTCTACCTGCTCCAGCAGGCACCAAACTTCAGCGTCACTGGTACCCTGGGACCCCTCTCATCCTGACGAGCGTGGCCCCTGGAACACAGGTGGTGGACCCAAGTGACCCAGACTGTCCAGCAGTCCAACTGTCCAAATTTGGAGGAGGTAAGTCCTTGCCTTCCCTCTCCAGACAGTAATCCTGTGCACTGCATGAGCTGCAGCTGCTAGGGCTTCTGTGCACTTTTCCAAGGAATCCTTCGTGCACAGCCAAGCCCAGGTCCCCAGCACTCCGTCCTGCATTGCTCAACTCCCTGAGTTGACCCCGGCTTCGTAAAACCCCCCTCTTTTGTAGTGTTGAGATCACCGCTGTGCTCAGTCTTCTAGAACCCGTGTTCAAGGACTTTTGTGAGGGATACCTTCTTGTGCATGGGTTCTCTACGTTGCTGAGGGCCGCTCTGTCTCCTCTCCCAAGTGGCGACATCCTGGTCCTTCCTGGGCCCAGGCAGTACCCTTTTTCTTCAACCATGACCTTTGCAGCTAGCAAGGCTTTTTTCCAGTCTTTTGCGAAAGAAACAACTCTGCGTCCTCTATCACTCAGTGGGACATCTTCTGCACAAAGGAGAAGTTCCTAGCACCTTTCGTTGTTGCAGAATCTTCAGCTTCTTCCATCCAGAGGCAGCCATTTTGCACCTTCATCCGGTGTTTAGTGAGCTCCTGCCCCCCCAAACCCATACACTTTCACGTCTCTTGGACTTGGTCCCGTTCCTTTGCAGGTCCTCAGGTCCAGGAATCCGTCTTCAGTGCTTTGCAGTCTGTTGTGGTCTTTGCAAAATCCCCTATCACGAGTTTAGTTTGTTTCTGGGGAAATAGTAGTACTTTACTCCTACTTTCCAGGGTCTTGGGGTGGGGTATTTTGGACACCCTTAGTGTTTTCCCACACTCCCAGTGTCCCTCTACACACTACACTAGCCTAGGGGTCCATTCGTGGTTCGCATTCCACTTTCTTAGTATATGGTTTGTGTTGCCCCTAGGCCTATTGCATCCTACTGTATTCTACAGTGTTTGCACTACTTTCTGACTGTTTTACTTACCTGATTTTGGTTTGTGTGTATATTTTGTGTATTTTACTTACCTCCTAAGGGAGTATATCCTCTGAGATATTTTTGGCACATTGTCACTAAAATAAAGTACCTTTATTTTTAGTAACTCTGAGTATTGTCTTTCTTATGATATAGTACCTATATGATATAATTGGTATGGTCGGAGCTTTGCATGTCTCCTAGTTCAGCCTAAGCTGCTCTGCTATAGCTACCTCTAGCAGCCTAAGCTGCTAGAACACTACTAATCTACTAATAAGGGATACCTGGCACAAGGTGTAAGTACCATCAGGTACCCACTTTAAGCCAGGCCAGCCTCCTACACGCCCACCATATTAAGACACAGGAAACCGCCACCTTTTCCGGGGCGATACCAACGACATCAAAAGCCTCTCGGAAACTAAGTTCAGAAGTGAACGGACTCACTATTGGAGACACAGGGAAGAACAACGCCATCATGGAACCAGAACTGCATGTTTTTCCGATGATATTCTACGTTCTGCTCCACCACGAACATCAACGCCGGCGAAGAAGACGATGGCGAGTACAGCGGCCTAGCACACAAGGGAGGGGGGAGGAAAAAGACAGTGACATACACACCCAACACACACACCCCCCACACACACACACACCATACACACAACCATATGCATTACAAAAACAATTTGACCCTGTAACTCGGCTGAATAATGCAAATACAAAATGATTTTGGGGTGCACTGTCTACCACCTTTGACAGTATTTTTGGTGGTCAGAACAGACTGTTTAATGTTGAGGGAGCAGATAGTTGGCTATTGCCCAAATCCATGTTAAGGACACATGTTTTGACAACCATTGGGGTCACATTTGACCCTTGTGTAGTTGACAGCTGTGATGTGTACTGAGTGTAATGTATTTCCAGTCAGAAATGCTTTGTCACATGATTTTGTTGCTGTACATCATGCATGTTGATGTTGACACAGTAACCAATGCTTCAAATCATGTATTTTCACTCATAGGCAAACTGGGAGAGGGAGGAGGTGACAACCTCCACTGTACCCTCCATTGCCAGACCTTCAAACCATGGAAGAACATCACATCATACAACAGTACAGTCTGAACAGGAAAACAATAGTGGATTTATGTAGTCAGTTGGAGCCAGATCTGATGCCTGAAAACAGTAATCCAAACTGCATACCACCCATTGTTCAAATCATGGCAGTATTGCACTTCCTGGCCGCAGGCTCTGTCCAAATTACAGTGGCCATATCTGGGGATATGTCCCAACCTATAATCAGTCTTGTGTTTAGAGACGTCCTATCAGCAATGATGGAACACATTGACAGCTGTATCAGGTTCCACCCACATGAGAATTTAGCCAAAGTGAAAGCTGACTTCTATGCTTTTGCTCACTCTCCACATGTGGTAGGAGCCATTGATGACCACACATATTGCCTTGGTGCCACCGCAGGCCAGTGAACAAGTTTATCACACAGGAAAAACTTCCAGTCTTTCAATATTCAAGTTGTCTACGTGTCAGATCGCTACATCTCAAACGCCTGTGTGCGGTTCCCTGGTTCAGCCCATGATTCCTTTGTAAATGGAACAGCACCATACCCCAGCTGATGTCACAACTGCAACCAGAGATGGACTGGCATGTTGATAAGTCACATCTGTCCTGATTTTGTGAGAGTAATATCAGGTGCTACAATCATGAAGTGAGTGACTCATTGTGGCACTTATGTCTCTTATGTCCCATTCCTAAACAGGAGACTCAGCATATCCAAACCTTCCTTGGTTATTGATGCCGCTGAGGAATCCAATATGCCAGGGGAAGTCTGCTTCAATAAGGCCCATGGAAAAACACAGCGGGCAGTGGAGCGGGCTTTTCGGCTCCTAAAGGACAGATATCGCTAGGAAAGTGTGTCAGATCAATGTGGAATGCTGCATGCTCCATAACATTGCTCTGCTGAGGAATATCCCCTACATCCCTGAGGAGGAGGAGCCTCCAGTGCCACTGGGTGAGAATCCTGAAATGCCTAATGAAGATTAGGCCTGTCCGTAGAACTCCACTCTGACGGTGACATTTGAGGAATTCGGGCACTCCGCTCTACACAAAGTAGCGTGGAGTTCCTGGATTCCACTCTCTAGCATGGAGCGCAGTTAGTTTGCGCTTGCAAGATTGGGTTTTGGCGCTTTCTCATGAGCGCAAGATTCTCCTGGGTCATTAGCTAGTGTGGGTGAGACCTTGCATTCTCTCACATTGCTTCCAGCCACGCCAGGGGCCAAACAGGCTGCTCGTTAGCGCAAACACACTTCTGAAGTAGAATTTTACTCCAGAACCACTAAATCTAGTCAAAAAATAGCTTTTATTGCTGGATTTTCTTCTCCAATGGACCCCGCAAATTTGTATTTCAGATTGAGAAGCTTTTTTTTTCAAAAAGGAAAGAAGTGGGTCAGAGACTCCAACTTCATGCTCCTGTGGAGCATGCTACTGCCAGTGCTTTGTCCATCCCCTGGTCACTTTTTACTAGGATTTGAGGTGGAAGGCTAACTATCTTTGTCTCCTAGATATACTTTTGGATTTAAGGACTTTGTTTTTAGGAAATCATCACACAAGTAAGTTCTAAAACTATATTGAGTCAACGCACAACTATCTCACTTCCTTGAAGAAAACAACATACTCAACACCTCCCAATCTGGATTCCGTAAGAACCACAGTACTGAGACCGCCCTCATCGCCTGCACAGACCACATCAGGACTAGAGTGGACAAGGGCGAAACCGTCACCCTCATCCTCCTAGACCTCTCTGCAGCTTTTGATACTGTATGCCACCGAACCCTTTGCGCATGCCTGTTCAACGCCGGAATCCGCCACAAGGCCCTGGACTGGCTCACCTCCTTCCTTTCCGAAAGAACCCAAAGAGTTTGCCTCCCTCCTTTCTGGTCTACAGCCACCAAAATCATCTGTGGGGTCCCCCAAGGATCCTCCCTCAGCCCCACCCTCTTCAACATCTACATGGCTCCTCTCGCCAATATCCTCTGCCCCCACGGCATCACCATCATTTCTTACGCTAACGACACCCAACTCATCATCTCCCTCACCAAGAACCCAGCCACCGCCAAGACTAACCTGCACGCTGGACTCCTCGACACCGCCAAATGGATGACAACAAGCCACCTCAAATTGAACTCAAACAAAACAGAGATCATCATCTTCGGCCCCAACAAGTCAGCATGGAACGACTCCTGGTGGCCCACGACCCTTGGACCACCCGCAGCACCCACCACCCACGCACGCAACCTTGGCATCATACTGGACTCATCCCTCTCCATGACCCATCAAATCAACGCCATATCATCCTCCTGCTTCAACACCCTTTGCATGCTACGTAAGACTTTCAAATGGATACCCCTAGAAACAAGAAAAACTATCACTCATGCCCTCATCAGCAGCATACTGGACTACGGCAATGCCCTCTACGCTGGGAACACAGCCAAACTTCAAAGAAAACTCCAGTGAATCCAGAACGCAGCCGCATGACTCATCCTCAACCTCCCTCGACACAAACACATATTCACCCACCTCACATCCCTACACTGGGTGCCCATCAACAAAAGGATCATTTTCAAAGTCCTCGTCCATGCTCACAAGGCCCTCCACGACACCGGACTGGCCTACCTCAACGAACAAGTAAACTTCCACACATCTACTCATCAGCTCCTCTCCGCCAACATCACCCTCGCCACTGTCCCCCGCATCCAACGCACCACCTCCGGCAACAGATCCTTCTCCCACCTCGCTGCCAAGACCTGGAACTCCCTCCCCACCAACCTATGCAAGACCCAAGACCTACTAACTTTCAGAAAGCACCTAAAACATGTTTTTTCAAGCAGTAACCGGCCACTACCCCTGCCCAGCAGCGCATTGAGACCCTACCGGGTGAGTAGTGCGCTTAAGAAATTTATTGATTGATTGAGTGACATTGTTGTTGTTTGTTTGCTTGGGCACGCACCAGTATTTCTTTCTACTTTAATTTGATTTAAAAATCTTCAATGGTGGGGGCCTGGAGTTTAAGTATAGGCCTAGTTATTAATTATTTAGCATTTCATTGATTTTTCACTTTTTGTAAAGGAAAATTGTTGCACAGCTCAATACTTTTTAAAAAATATTTAACATTTGCAATATTATTTCAGTATGTGGCCCAGATTTGCAAAGAGCATTATGCCACTCATCCCAGGCCAGCACTAGTAGTCATTAGTGGATGAAACAAATGTTTCGTAGGGATATGTTTTTAAAACATCATTTAGGGAAGGAATGCCACTGGATATATTTAAATTTAAAATGTTGGCTGTTGTTTGCAGTTGATTTTTTTTTCAAAAAGTTTATATATTGAGAGGAGAGGTAATATGTCCTTTGTCATAGGCTTGCATGTGTTCTTTGTTTGCCATACCTTCTTTCTCCTTGTTGGTGTTGTTTTACCATGTGTCTGGCAGACATTTTGTGCATGCAGCCAGTGTCTCTTTGCTACAGCCTTGCATGTGTTCATCTTTGTTTTCCTTTCTCCTTGATGATGTTTGACCATTTGGCTGTCTGGCAGCTATTTCGTCCATGCAGCCAGTGTCCCTTACCATAGGATTGTAGGATTGCATGTGTTATTTGTTCTCTATGCTTCCTCCTTGCTCCTTGTTGTTGTTTGACCTTGTGGCTGGCTGGCAGTCATTTTGTCCAACCAGTTAATGTCCTTTGCCATAGGCTTGCATGTGTTCTTTGTTTGTCATGCCTCCATGTTCATTGTTGTTGTTGTTTGACCATGTGGCTGGCAGCCATTTTATGCATGCAGACAGTGTCCCATTGCCATGGGCTTGCATGTGTTCTTCTTTGTTCTCCATGTTCTTGCTGTTTGACCATGTGGCTGGCTGGCAGCCATGTTGTCCATCCAGCCAGTGTCCTTTGCAATAGGCTCACATGCATTCTTTGTTGTCATGTCTCCTTGCTCCTCGTTGTTGTTGTTGGACCACGTGGCTGGCAGCCATTTGTGAATGGAGCCAGTGTCCCTTTGCCATAGGCTTGCATGTGTTATTCTTTGTTCTCCTTGCTCCTTATTGTTGTTGTTTGACCATGCAGCTGGCTGGCAGCCATTTTGTCCATCCAGTCAGTGTCCTTTGCAATAAGCTTGCATGTGTTCTTTGTTTGGCATGCTTCCACCTTGCTCCTTGTTGTTGCTTGACCATGTGGCTGACTGGCAGCCATTTTGTCCATCCAGCCAGTGTCCTTTGCCATAGGCCTGCATGTGTTCTTTGTTTGCAATGACTCCTTGCTCCTTGTTGTTTGAAAATGTGGTTGGCAGCTATTTTGTGCATGGAGCTAGTGCCCCTTTGCCATAGGCTTTCATGTGTTCTTCTTTGTTCTCCTTGCACTTGTTGCGGTTTGACCATGTGGCTGGCTGGCAGACATTTTGTCCATGCAGTCAGTATTCCTTGCCCTAGCCTTTCATGTGTTCTTTGTTCTCCATGCTTCCTCCTTGCTCCTTGTTGTTGTTTGACAATGTGGCTGACTGGCTGCCATTTTTTCCATCCAGTCAGTGTAATTTGCCATTGGCTTGCATGTTTTCTTAGTTTGCCATGCCCCTTGCTCCTTGTTGTTGTTGTTTGACCATGTGGCTGGCAGCCATTTTAGGCATGCAGCCAGTGTCCTTTTGCTATAGGCTTTCTTGTGTTCTATGTTCTATGTTCTTCATGTTTCCTCATTGTTCCTTGTTGTTGTTGTTTGTCCATGCGGCTGGCTCACACCTTTTTTGTCCATGCAGACAATGTCCTTTGCCTTAGGCTAACTTGTGTTCTTTGTTTGCCACGCCTCCTTGCTCCTTGTTGTTGTTGTTTGACCATGACGCTGGCAGCCATTTTGTGCATGCAGCCAGTGTCCCTTTGCCATAGGCTTGCATGTGTTCTTTGTTTGCAATGTTTTGTGCATACATTGTGCAGTTAGTGTGTCTCTGAGTTGACATAGGCTTACATAGAAATATCGTTAGTTATTGATCATTTGTTTTTAAGTTTCTATTTTTTAATGCTTTTTTCTATTTTATTTTTACATTTTTATTTTTAATTTTAATGTACTTTTTATGCCATTTTAATTTATTTTTTATTTCATTTTTATTTGAATTATTTTTTTTTACTTTTTTAATTTAAATTTGTGATATCTTTTTTTAATTTGTATACTGAAATTCGTATTTTCAACTTTTTTATTTTTTTTATCTTTATATTTGAACTTTTTCCATAATTTTTTATTTTTATTTTAACTTTGATTTAATTCAGCATTTTGCCTTACTCCATCCATCCGATATATTTCATTCCATTCCTCCATCCATCCATCCACCAAAGAATTTGCCCTGGACCACCATGCCCCCATAGGTTATTTTATTTAAAGGATTATTCCATTTACCCATACACCTCTCCCTGACTACCCAGGTGTCTCCTAAAAGAGATGTAAATAAGGCTAAGAGCTAAATCTGCCTGTTGTGCTGTTTGATTTGAAATGTCAATGTTTTTATTGTGTGGTGGTGTGGTTTACCTTTACAATAAATACAAGGTATATTATATAAGTAATCAGCCGCACTAAGATTGTATTTCTCTCAAACTGCTGCAACAACGGCATGCCACATTTCATTAACTACCTGTTTTTTCTTGCTTGTTTTTAGGTGTACAAGTGAAGAGACCCCACATCACCCACAGTACTGCCAAACGAGAGTGCCCTACATTTACTTTGGTCCACAAGCCCAAACTCTTTCGCTTGTGCATCTGAGTGCTACTGCCTACTTGGAGCTAGTTAAGAGGGCCCCCAAGAAAGTTTCTCAGATGAAAGTGGCAAGTGAAAAGCAGCAGCTTTCGCCAGAAGAGTGCCAACTGTAACCTTTTTCGGAAGGCATGAACCTGCTGTCACACAGGCCTCCAGGGAAGAACCTGGGAGCACTCCTGCATCAACAACTGCACCACCCCAAGCCCAAGACGATGTCTGTCAGTGAGGCAGTCACTGCAATTATGGCGACCCCAACTAGCAGTAATATTGAATTGAATTTGTCCCTTTCACAAAGTAGTACCCAAGTGGTTCAGGAAACAGAGGAAAGTGGACAGCAATCTCGGGCAGATCTTCCCGAAGTTGGAGCAGAACAGGAGGTTGAGCTTTCTTTCGAGCAATAACCTCCTCTTTTATAATCAAGGGCTCCCAGATCTCCAGCAGGAAAAATGAAGGGTACTACTCCACAATCTTGTCCAAGCACCACTTCTGAGGATGATGATAGAGACATGGAGTGGACCCCGGCAGAGTCCGGGGAGATGCCTGTAGAGGCAAGGGAAAAGAAAATGTCAAGAAAGCCTTAGAATATTGGAAGGAGATGGTGACGAGGATGATGACAATGACACAGCCATTGCAGAAGCTGGCACAGAGGAGTCCAACATTATTATCCAACCTGCTCCGAGGGATGCAGCACAGACAGCACCCCCAGCTCCCATATTTGTAAGACCCCAGAAGAGACCTGCACCAACCCCTATCTCAGTACAAGTATGCACTGCAGAGAGGCAATTGACAAAACCACCTGCATCCAGTTCCTCTTCAGGCATTTGCTATGGCCCAATAAGAAAGTACTCCTCCCCAGTTTGGGACTTGTTTACAGTTAGCAAACAGGAGAACAACATTGATATATGTTCCATTTGCTGCACCAGTGTTCATCGAGGTAAGCCTGGTTCACATTATGGTACTGGAGACCAAACAACCCATATGAAAAAACATTAAGCAATCCGGTGGGAGCATCACCTTAAACTAACCGCTCAACAAGGTTGCGGTGGTGAAGGCGAGGAAAGCCAGAAAACATTAGCTACACCTGGTCAAATCACGGTGGAAGGTGAGGAAGAAGAGGCAAAGCAGCCCTGTCCCCAGCAATGTGCCAGAATCACCTGCCTCAGCGACCTCACAATGGCACAGGAATACTCAGAGTTAGATGGAGAGCACACAGCATACGGTGATTGCAGCACCACAACGCTCATTGAGTCTATCACCAACCACGTCTGAAAAGTCATCTGCATCAGTGGCCTCACAAAAGAAGAAAATCCACGCTACAATTACAGGCATGCTTAGGCAGGATGGGCCTTATGACCATAACCATGCAACGGCACGTTTGTACAATGGCAAGCTGGAAAACATGTTAGCGCTGGACCTCCTCCCTTTTTCTTTGGTGTAAGGAGTGGGATTCTTAGAGATTGTGGCAGCCCTATGCTTGAAATGGAAGGTTCCAAGTTGCATTTATTTTGCCAGAGTTGCTGTTCCAGCACTGCATAACAATGTGCTGCAATTGGGTGGACAAGCTTTGCAGCAAAGTGTTGTCCACACTACCCACCTGAAGACAGACATGTGGACCAATTGTCAGGCGACTGATTACATGTGCATCACTGCACACTGGATCTCTTTTCTGGGGGTAAATCATGAACTCGCTACATGTCTTGGCCCTGAAGACATTGTTAAGAGCGTTCGGCGGCATGTAACAGAAGCTATGTTCGCCATGGAGAATTCACACACAGCTGCAAACATCTTGGAGGAATTTAATAGCAAGGTATCTGAATGGCTGCAACCTAGAGGTCTTCGAGTTGGATTTGTTGCCATGAACAATGGCATTAACATAGTCAGGGCCATGGCAGACAGTGGCTATTTCAGGCTACTGTGTTTGGCACACTGCATCAAACTGGTTGTGCAAGACTTTCTTAAAAAAGAAGATGAAGGACCTAATTACGAGTGTGGCAGTCTATAGACCGCCACACTCGCAGTGGCGGTCTGGACCGCCGACAATGCAGCGGTCCGACCGCCACATTGCAACCATGGCGGTCAGACCTCCAGAGAACCGCCAACGCCACCAGGGTCTCAGATCCCAGCCATCTGGAGGATGGTGGCGGTCCTAATCTGCCAGGGCAGCAAAACAAGCAGCGCTGTCCTGGGGATTATGACCCCCTTCTCTGCCAGAGGTTTCATGGCGGTAGCACTACCATGAGAAGGCTGGTGGAGAACGGATGCAGGGGGCCCCAGACGGGGCCCTTGCATTGGCCATGGACTTGACACAGACAGTGCAGGGGCCCCCTGGCCAGCACTGCCGCAATGTTCACTGTCTGCTTTGCAAGGATGCTGGTGCACCATTCAGGCTAAATTATGAGCCAAAGGCAATGCAGTAGCCTGTTTCTTGGTAGGCCAGTGGGCGGAATCTCAGGTTTCCGGTTGCCAACCTAGCACGGAACTCTTAATTACTCCGGTGGGGAGGTTGCCATGTAGGTGGCGGCCACCCTGTTGGGAGTTTGGTGGACGGGCTTTCCCGTCCACGAAGCTTACAATAGGGCCCATAGTCAGCAAAATACTGACCACCAGCAGATGCATCTGCACTCATTTCAGCCATTCTTTTAAAGCCCAAAAACAGTTGCGGTTTATTCAGCATCATAACAGGGTACCAGTTAAAGCCCTGATATAGGCGGTGCCAACACATTGGAACTCAACCAATGATTTTTTTTAAATGTCTGTTTGAGTAGTACAAACAGATCAATGACTCTGTCATTGATAGAGGAGCTGATGCAATTGGGAGAGCTATGACCATGGATGCGGACAAATGGGGCCCAGTCAAATGCCTCACAAAGATGATGCTCCCTTTTGAGGTTTTCACGCGGAAAGCTAGCAAGGAAGACAGTACAATGGGCCCAGCTATTTCGTTATTGCATCTGTCATCGAAGCAGCTAAAGAAGGTGTCTGAAAGGTTCGCATTTGGGGATGCAAACAAAAACCCAGAAGCACATACCTTGGTTCCTTGCCTAAGCTATCACTTGACTTGTAATGTAAGGATGCAAAATGACATAATCTCATCCAAAGAGTACATCTGTACTTGATTCTCACTACAAAAAAATTCTTACCGCTAACATTTCTTTTTCTGAAAGGGCTGTTTCACAATACAAGAGGTGGATTGTTGAGCAAGCAGAAGAACTGGAAGAAGAACGGCTGGAACTTAAAGTCCTACTCTGCAGTTCTGGGGTGCCACCTTCAACTTCCAGAGAGGGTAGTCTTGTCTCACATTCATCAACCCCACCACCAAGAAAAATGGTGACAACAGCAACAGAAGAATTGAACTCAACCTTTGCATTGGCTTTGTTTCAAGTGGCAGGTCTTAAGTCCAGTACAGAGGTAAAGGAAAAAGTGGTCGAGCAGGTGGCAGCACTGATGACCATTTAGAGCATGGTTACTCACAAACATTTTCCCAGGGGCCAAAATGTTTGGTCCGTGATGTGCCCGAGGGCCGCATCAATGCCAGCGGAATGGTGGTTGGGCAAGAGGGTTGGGAGGACTGGCGGTATTGGTAGGCGAAGCAAATGATATACATCTAGTGGCTGAATTGAGCCATATGAAACTAGAAAACCTGGGATTAATCTTGGCTTCCCCACTTTTGCAAATTGTGTGATCCTAGGCAATTGCTTAATACTAGGTTCAGGGTCTGCATTGTACAAATCTGCTCCTGTGTTTGATTTAATAAACTATAATGCTGTTTTTCTATAATAGTAACCCAGATCACTCAAAAAGTGCACATAACATCTGACACGCTTGTTTAAATCACTATTGGCGTATTTGTCAGGGTAGAGGTGAAAATTTATGTTTCTAAATTGTTGTTTGAAAACTATCACATTAAATGAATACTTCTCATTGCACTGATACAATAAATTATACTTAGGTGAAATGGACTGCATGGTAACTTAATACACTTTTTGAATTTTGAAGTGACTTATATTTTTACACTTTTGCTGCAAGACATCTTTAAAAATGAACTTGCTTCTAAACTGAAGCTCAGGGCTCCCTGGTTACTTCCTTTCCTTAACACCAGTTGACCTTGAAATAAACAATTGTCTCTCTATTTACGATCGAGTGAACAGCAATCCTGTACTCCTGTAGTCCAGGGGGCCGCATGTAAAGGTCAAAGGGGCCGCATGCGGCCCCCGGGCCATACTTTGAGTATCCATGATTTAGAGGTTGTGCCAGGAGTATATGGATGACCTGAAAGAGGTGTATGTGGATCAAAACCCATTGGTGTACTGGTACAGGCAAATGTACCAATGGCCAGAGCTCAGCCAGCTTGCAATAGATTTTATGGCTTGTCCTGTGGCCAGAGTGTCTGCTGAACGTGTGTTCAGTGCAGCTGGTGCAGTTGTTACAGTGAGAATGACCGGTCTCTCTCCTCAAAATGTCCCAAGAGCCAGTTTCCTGTCTGCCATAAGTAGATAGGGGGAATGATTCACTGCACTACAGGGAAAGGAATGGGCAATATAGATTGTATTTGGCAAGTTCGTCACAGAGTATCCCCTACCCAAACTTGAAATTAAATCTGGCCCTTACTAGTCCCACTTTACTCACTGGTCTTGTCCACCATCACAATTCTTTCCAACAAATTGATTCGCTGGGCACTAAGGAAAGTAAAGAAACATGATTTACTTTCTTGCAGAGTAAGGCAGATGGATTAGGCAGGAAGGTAGAGCTTTCACTACAGAAGAAAAGAGGGACATCACAGATCTTTCTCCAAAAGAAGAGCTCCCTTCTTTATTCATCCAAGCAATATTTCAATCATCCTTTCATTCTTCCCCTATGTACTGTACATATCCATAGCCACCATGATTTAAGCTTTAAATTCTCTCATCCAGTCTTCCACCCACATTCACAATCCTTTATTCATCCATTCAGTATCCACAATACCCAATCTTTCTTTCAATCATCCTTTTACCCATCCATCTATTTACTTATTACCAATACTCACCCACGCATCCTTTTCTTTTAACCTTCATTCTCTCCCGTTTTCATGAAGCCATCATTTTTAGCATGCATTATGTGTGCTTTTCCCGAGTTGCAAATAGAAGAGGCCATAATTAACCCAACCACTGCTGTAACTGTAATGATGGGGGTTCATGAATCCGATCACAAAGACGCCCTTGTAGATAGTGCGTAAGCAAGCAGTTTCACTTACCAGTGCCCGTCCCTGTCTGCTCAATCTGCTCCTGAAGTGGTCGAACTCGAGCCGGTTCCTCATAGTCCACTGGTGGTTAGTGTCGCTATAAAAAACAGTATGCAGTGTTTAGATGTCAGATCCCATTCTTAATTTTTAAAATAAAAAAAATAAAAATGCAACTACAATCGTCACAATTCGGTTAGCACTGCAGTATCCTCTGTCATACGTATCACTCTAGGCATGTTGTTGTAATGTTTGAAATGTTAGAAAATACAGATAGACAAGCCAACCAAAAGCTTCACGTGTTAGAGGGGCAGACAAGCCAACCAAAAGCTTCATATAATAGAGGGGCAGAGCTATAGCCTATGATTGACAATGACTCATAATCGTTGAAGAGCAACGAAGGGGTAGAATACAAAATGGTCAATGAAAGACAGAAAAAAAAAATAATGCAGGGATGACAGGAATTAATTAAACAAAACTTGGATAGGGGAGTTGGAAAAAAGGGAGGCAATATAAAAAAGTAAACAGGGCAAAACTAAAAGTAGTTTAAAAATGGGGAGAGGTAAAAGTTAGGAAAATAATAATAATAACAATAACATTTAATAATAGGACTTACTGGGATGAGCAGAGCCATCAGCATCCGCGCTGGTGGTCGGCACCTCCCCAGCTCCTGCCGGAGCCTCCGGTGCAGTGTCCCTTTTCTTGCCCTTGGATGCTGATGTAAGATTAGAAAGAAGATAAAAAAGTGCATTAGTGGTACTGTTAATCTTCACAACATTATCACAGGCAAATGCAATAACATTGTACTTAAATCAGATCACCTATGGTACTATACCAGTATGATCAACTATTGTTAAATTGGCTCCTAAAATCCCTATTCCAAATTTCCTCAAGAAAATCTACATTTAGAACTAATGCACTGTAATGAATGATCTTTCATTCTATTCTCCTTTCTCAAGCCCCTTGATGGATCAATTCAGTCTCCCTTTTCTGAAATACATTCATTCTCATACCAATGTGAAATTGCTTGGGACTATACGCACTACATAAAGTCACAGAGTATGCTAACTCACTGATATCACTAATTCACTATGGAGTTAGGAGTACAGAAGAGTCTGCATTGCAATGATTTCTTAAATAATCAGCCAAAGTGAATGCCTACCTACAAGGATACAAATCAATGATGTAGCACCAACCAGGCTAGCTCTAACTGGATCACATAATAAATAATAATCCAAAGTAACCTAAACATACCTTACCTCTGATTGAAAGCCGAATGCTATTTGGACAAGAAGTTGCCATAGTAGAACATGAACACAATAAAAAAATAATACTCACCAAGCCCCAGAATCTCCATGCCTAGCAGGTTGAGCAGTTCCTGCTTGCGGTCGATAATATACGCCCAGTCGTGCGTCAGCTGCTTGGTGGTGTGCTGGACCTGGGTGGTGTCCCTGACCAATCGGCATACCCTAGCCCAACACTCCCCACACTCCCACAGGGGGTACCCGCTTGCAAGCCTGCCGCCTGATTCCAGCAAGTAGGGTAGGTGGCGCTGCACATAAAAAACAAGTGCTGCCACTACCTCCTTGCTGAAGATCGGGTGAGACTGCACCCCTTGACTCTGAACCTCAAACAAGGCAGGTGGCCGATGATGCCCTGCTGCTGCTCTGTCGTGGTGCTGGGTGGGTAGGGTAGGAGACAAGAAAAAGAAACAGGAGGAAAAGGAAGGAAAAAGGGAAAAATAAACAATAATATAAAAAGTCACAAAAAACACAAAGAACATTAAAACAACGTAAAAATAATGAGACACAAAAAGAAACAATAATAAAAAAAATAAAAAAATAGGGGTAGATGAAGTGTGGGTTAGAGGATTTCAAAGATTGAGGGCAGATTGAAGTCCCAGCACCATCAACAGAGTAAAAAACAAGATGTCTGTGCCCTTGCAAACCACGTGGTGGCATTTGTGCGAGATTTTGAATGTGAGTACAAACTTTGTGTTCCGTGTGATGTCAAATGCAATGCAAACAGGCGGAACAGAGCTCCGCTCGCAAGTGGAACTCCACGTAGAGCAGTGTAGTTTTTTGACACTTCAGGGAGTTTCACTTAGTGCGACTAGGCACACTCCACCCAGGCCTAATTAAGATGATAGTGGTGAAGAGGAATGAGCTGACTTGTGACAAGATCTCATTGACAGCTTCTTCTCATGAGTGTAAGTATGTCATGTGATGTCATGACTTGGACTGTACAATGAACTGTAGTTGTGATGATGTGGGTTCTTGAATCCTTGGAAACAGTTTGGGAGCTGATGCTCATGCAAAATCAGCCAATGGCTGTTTGATGAGATAGCTTTTGACTCATCATCTTGATGATGTTGATTTGGTTGTGTTAGATTTTTTGTGATGTACTTTGTTTTCCAGATGCTTGCTATGTGACTTGTGTCAAATGTATGGTTCAATACCTTTACTCCTTGTTTTATGCTTTTTTTAGGTACCTTCACCATGAGATCTTCATGTGAGCATTTCAGAGCTGTGACATTGGCATGTATGATGATGTTCAGACATACGAAGTGGACATGGATTGTTCCAGGGAATATAGATCATAGACTTTGGGTGTAGGAGATCTGCGACAAGACAGTTTGCACAGTGGTAGGATGTAAGTCTAGAAGACTCCTATGGACATGTTCCTTGTCATGTGGTGGCCCTGAGACATCATGTGTGTCATAATGTGGGCAGACAATATGTAGTCATAGGCCAAAATCATGTTAGT
Organism: Pleurodeles waltl; assembly: GCF_031143425.1. Classification (NCBI taxonomy): domain Eukaryota; kingdom Metazoa; phylum Chordata; class Amphibia; order Caudata; family Salamandridae; genus Pleurodeles; species Pleurodeles waltl. The sequence goes on from NC_090451.1 coordinate 146,001,694, forward strand.
TTCTCTCCACATTGGCTAAACATTCTTTTTGTATGACCTGTATGTAGCTGTTGATATGTTTGATCATTGTAGGCCTAAGTGCCTGTGCCACATCACCGGCATTTATTTGTGTCATACCACCAGATGCCAAAGCACTGGATTGTAATGACCCTGTGATCAGAAACGTTTGTACTGCCATCTGTCTGAGTCTTGCTCTGTATGATGTTGGATTCCTTTTGTGTGGTAGGCGATATGGCTCCAGCTGATGACATCAACCCCTTTAGTGTTTGCCTATTCTGCAGGACAATGTCTGATATATCTGTTCCTTTCATAGCCTAGAGGTCTGTACCAGAAAATGTTCTCATTTACCCATTATGATTCACTCATTTATAATTTGCTATGTTTCAGACATATTGACAGCCTACGCACTGAACAATGTATTAGCATTTCTTCTTTGATAAGACACTTGTATGTATGTATTTGTGTGGAATGGTTGAAATCCTGAGCTGCACACTGTGTACATGCAGCATATCCCTGCTTGCACAAGTACCTTGGATCACCATCATATGGTTCACATGGTCTGACATAACTACATGGCTAAATGTGAAATGAAAGACAGCAGACAATACGTTTGTGAAGGGGAATTTATTGAAATGCCACTACTAACAGAAAATATTTATGACAGAAATAAAAGAAAATGTAATGTGAAAGGGGGAGTCATGGTGAATGAAATCATTGGAGTAGATGCCACACCATTGGAAGTCCAAAGTCCAGATTACTTCTCCCTTTGTCAATGGAATGTGATTCAGGATCAGGCCACAGAGTATGTGTGACACACAAAGGAGGACATTAAGGAAAGGTTTATTGCCGGCAGTGGTGGGTGCCTTAATATATCACACAGTGTAGTGGGTTCATACTTCCAAAGTCAATGTCACCACTAGCTTAACACCCTTACGTTTCTCGGTTTTCATCAAAAGATATTCTTTTATGGATGGAGAGGCCTCAACCCATTATTAGAGGCATGCTTCATCATTGGCCAGTCCAACACACCAAACCAAGATGATACTGACTTGGCGGTCTCAACCGTAGCCCCACAGCAGAACCTCATCCTATTGGGACAGGGAGATCAGAGTAATTCTTGTTCTGGTCAGTGAGACTAGGGTTATAGAAGATGATTAAAATACCTTTGTGTTTGTCTAAAGACAATGCCTATTTGGTGAATGAACAAGGTAAGGATAAAAACAAGTTTGTGGCGTGACAGTGGCCTCAATGAACCAGTACATCAGAATCAATACCTTATGCAAATGACAACATGTTTTGGCCTTTTTACAAGTACTTACTTGGGAAAATATTTTCTCCAGGAAGTCTTGTGGCCTTCATCAGGCAAAAGTCAAAAGGGGTCATTTTGACTCTGGTGGTCTTCTTACTGCAAGGGTTAATGTGGCAGTATCACCGCCAACAGGCTGGCGGTATTATGAGTGTGGCGGGTTGGCCGCTGCCAACCTGCCACATCACCACTCATACCGCCATGGTGGTATGTACCCCCGGCTGGATATGTTAATCTCTGATCCGATGGCCCACAGAGTACTGCCAGCGGTATTATGAGCAGGCCTACCGCCATGGTTTCCGCAAAGGTAGCAACGCCACAAAAACCATAGCGGTAGGTATGTAGGTATCCTTACCGCTTGTAAATCTGTTTTAAATTTGTTTAGTGGATATTTTATAGGCATACTATTTTTTATAGTGTTTATGTTTACATTTTCAAAGATCTACAATATTTAAATTTAAATATGGATGGTTATTACTATTTTAGGATGCATTTATTGTTGTTTATTTGTGTAAATAATTGGTTTTGGTGTGTTTCAATTGTAGTTATTAGTTGTGTTGATGAAAATTGTATAGTCGATATTGTTGTAATTGATATTTTTGACATGGTAGATGTTTATTTATGAGTCCCAATATTACAGTTCTCAATATTTTTGTTTTCGATATATGTAAAAATTGCTGGTTTTGGCAGTGATATTATGTATACAATATGTTTTTTTTTTTTTAATTAAGTATAGGGAGTTGATATTCTTGGCATCGATATTACATTTTCTGTAATTGTGTGACTCGATATTTGTTGTCTCGATATTATGTCATTGATCCATCCAAGAAGGACACTTAACAAACCTGCTTAGTGCCCAGTCTTGTACACATGAACACATACTTACAAGTACACATATTCACCCACACATATCTTCGTGAGGAACTTCAGCCACGGCAAGCCATGTTTTTTGCCATGTAGGGCGAGAAGGCAGCTTCCCCACAAATAGTGCAGGTAAAAAACATCTGTACACTTATCCTTTGGTGAGTGGAGATTAACCACCAGTTCATGTCAGTTCATGGGAGGTACATTAGTCTCCCATGTTAAAAGGGGGTAGCATTGGGGACATGGCCTACCATGTGGTGGAGTGAGATACACTCTCCCGTCTCCCCGGGCTCCGATCCTACACCCACCACCACCATCAGCAGCACCAGGACCGGACCACAGCTGAGATAACAACAGGGAAGGCATCCTGTACCGATATTCCCCTCCCTGATCTGTGGCAACTGCTGAAGCCAGCTGCCAGCAGGAGACAAGAGTGACTGTTGGAGCTACCATCTTGGGAGCTGTGCCTGAATTGACAGAGCACCTCAGGATCCAGTAGTGGGCACTGACTGTGGGAACTAGTGCTCACTCACCTGTTTGGCCCTGTGATGAGGCCCCGGGTGTAGACTGTGCACCGTTGTTCACTGGACCCCCAGGGTAGCAGCATTGACCAACCCCTATCTGGCCCTTTGTGGCCAGAAAGTAGATAGTACTGAGCCTGCAGGTAGGGTCCGCTCGGGGCAACACCTGGACCCAGCGGGCCCTTCTAGAGGGGGCAGATCAGAACGCCGTTGAGGTCACAATGCCTGGAAGCACCTGCCTGATCACTGCTGACCCAGGAGAGGCCCTGTGGCTGCCTGAATACCAACACAGCAAGGCCTAGATGGGAGAGAGGCCACACTAACTGGTGCTGCAAACCCAAGGTGAGCACCATTGCACTGCCCACACTTGCTGCACATAGTGCCCCCCCAAGAAATGCACTCACCAAGCTAGCGCATCTCCTGCCTGCAGTGCTCCCAGAGCACGGCAAAAAGGCATTGGCAGCCCTCCACCAGTGACAAGATGATATATTATGGGAGCCAGCCGCGAACAGTCTGGACGTGCCCGACGATCTTGCTCCTTTTGGCTTGGCCTGATCCTCTCCTCCTTCCCAACCATTGGGGTTGCTACTCGGGGTGCACCCTTTCTCCTCCTGGTGGGCCCTGCGTTGTCTGAGAGCTTCGGAGCAGCTAGGCGGGGGCTTTGAGGACCTCACCAACACCAAGTAATCATAAGGATAAGCACAGACACCCAGCCCTTGCCTGCTGTCCCCCTTCGAAGTGCATTGAGAGAAGCAAATTAAACTACTACCATGTTGAGAACTGCTCTGCTAGTACCTAACTGGGCAACAGGGGGTGTGTTGAGGGGAAGTGCATGGGGGCCCAATTGGAGGCCTTGGTGACCCCAGCCACAAATTGCAGTGAATATCTGCCTCCTGCTCTTCAGCAACACATCCACCAGCACTGACCAAGAACCTACCTTATGTGACCACACCGTTCTCCCCTGTCTACAAGTGTCTGATGTTGGTGGCCTTCCCTGGGGCAGAGAGCACACCTACAGACACAACTTACTCTAGGTGTTGGCCCAGGAGTGCCCACCTCATTGTAGTCCTGAGTGCAGTTTGCTGGATGGTACCGTGGGGGCACATGTTGAAAATGCGCCGCCCATGAGGCCCTGCCTGCATGACATGTAATCAAGATGACACTGCCCTGGCCACCTACATTCCCTCACTGTGATTATCTCTCACCAGCTAGGGACCATCTAAACTCCTTTATGGTGACCTACCTGGGCACTGAATCTTGTACTGCAGTGTGCCTTCCTCTCTGCCTGAACTATGCCCCACAACAAACAGACTAGGGTGACCCCGCTGTTGTCGCTCTGGAACAAAACTGGCATGGCGGATAATGACAAGAAGAGCTCCCCTACAGAAGAACCAGGCATGCCCTCCTCCCTCTGTTCTGATCAGCCAAGACGTCATGGCACAATTTTTTTGGGAAATCTGAACTGAGATTGGCTCCCTCATGACAGAGCTAAAAACAAGCATTAAAGATATCAGGAGGGATGTAACAGAGATGGGTGAACGGGTTGATGACTTAGAATGCACAGTTAGCGCAAGATGAGGAGATCAAGAGATGCTATTTCAGCAAATTTCTAATCTTGAGGAACAACATATTGAGCTCTAATCCAAACAGGAGTACTTTGAATTAGGAGCCGACACAACAACATTTGCATCTGTGGAGTGCCATGAGTTGCAGAGGGCTCAGACATCTTGGCCTTCACAGCTGCTGTCCTCCAATCAATAAAGGGAGTCCCAGATGCCCCAGCTAACCTTGGACCATGCCCTTTGAGGAGGGGACACCCCAGCATGGCCCCGGACATCCTGACACGTGTCCACTACTTTGCGGAAAAAAAGCTAACTGGTCTTCCAAGGACTCACACTGCAATTATACCAGGACTTATCCCCCACAAAGTTACACTGCAGGAGAGTCTTCAAAGCTGTGACAGACAATCTCAGGAGCATGGGCATTAAGTATTAGTGGGGATATTCATTAGCACTGCTCTTCAAATGGGAAGGAAAAAGACACTTCCTCAGAGAAGTGGAAAACTGCTTGGCATTGTCCCACCAGAGATGGAGGGACACTCTACCTCGTGTGCAATCTTCCCCACACCCCACCTCAAACCAGTGTTGTTTACTGTCTGACACTGATACCCTGACAAAAGCCCAAAAGAGTCTGTGACCCAGGAAGTTAAGTCAGACATCATTCAATGGCTCCACACGATGGATGCGGCCACCTCACCAACCCCCTCTGTTGAAGGCTCTCTCTGCCTAAGGAGGTGAATCCAGGTCAAAACACTGCCACCCCATGGACAACACATACATGTTGAACCACTGCTTCCTCCCCATGCTGGTGGTGTGCCTGGAGGACCCAGAAAGCCCCCCCCCCACCCTTCACCTGTCTGGTCTCTACTTGCTCCTGACTCAATGGCTCCTCCTCACCGATCCGGTTGGGGAGATAGTGACACCTCTGGTTAGATGCAGACGCTGATGTGCCAGTCTATGAGGACACCGGTCACACAATTTGGACCCAGTTGGTCTGTAATTGTTATTTTATGTTTTGTCTTCTTTTTTCAGGTTCAGAGGCTTAATTGAATGCTATTGTGTGCTTGGTTCACTTACTCTACCTTTTTGCTTGTCCCTCCCATACCTACTGGGACCAGTGCTCAGGTGGAATCATGCCACAGATCCCATTGCAGACAGGTCTCCCCACACCTTGATGTCCCTCATTAGTGAAATTACACTTCTCTCACTTAATGTATGCAGTCTCAACCCCCTGAGCAAGAGCAAATAAGTATGGGGCTGTATCTTAAACAATGATCCTGATGTAGTATTTCTGCAGGAAACACATCTTCGGAGGGTTGACAGACATAGAATGGCTCATCACAAATCCCCTGTATGCTACTGGGCCTGACACAAAAAGCTAGGGGTAGGAGTGCTTTGCAAGTTGGCCCTTGGACCCCACATATCCAAAGTAACAAAGGACAGGATAGGGCAGTTTCTCAGACGCCATCTGCTTCAAGGGACGACTAAAGTTATTTTGCTTAACATATACATCCCAAACACAGTACAGAATGCCTATATCAGGCATACCCTACAAGAAAAACTCCAGGGGATCGAAGGGGATATTATAGTTGGAGGGGACTTCTACCATCTGGGAACCAGAGATGGACCACCGCCCCACCACTTCGCCTCCCAGTTGAAGAGGTAGATCACAGACCTAGGTCTGATAGATGTATGGCACTACATACATCCTGACTCGCAGGACTACTCCTTTTACTCTCAAGTACACTCCACATATTCCCTCAATGACTACATATTTGTCACACATGCCCTCCTTCACACTCTGGATTCCACTGAGACTGCAGATATTTCTATATTGGACCAGGCACATGTTGAACTTAAATGGTTCTGAACTACCCCCTTGATGACATAACTAACACTGTGGTGCATACCACTTTAGCTCCTATGAGATCCTGTTGATATAGAGGAAATATGCAAAGGGATAGTGGATTATTTCACACTTAACAGTGAGCAAGATGTACCCCCATACACACTCTGGAATGGCTTTAAAGCTCACATAAGGGGAATAATGGGCCAGATGTAGCAAACTTTTGCGAGTCGCAAATGGCCCGAATCGCAATTTGCGACCCCGCAAAATCAGAAACGGGATGCAAAAATCACATTTCCCACTCGCAAAATGCAACGCGAGCCTTTACGACTCGCAAAAATAGCGACCCCATTTTGCGACCCGCAAATAGGAAGTCGCAATTTGCGAGTCGCAAACCAAATGCAATAGCCACTCGCAAATTGCGACTAGTCGCAAAAAGCCCATTTTGCACTTCCAATTTACCACTAACTCAGAGCAGGTGGTAACCAGAACCAAAGTATAAAAGGAGACCCAGAAGGCACCTGGGTTACTCAAGATGGCGCAGATATATGTGATAGCAATGAGGAGGAGAGCCCACGCCGCACAGCAGAGGAGGAGGAGGAGGAGCCAGAGACAGGAGAAGATGTACAGAACCAGGCAGACACTTTTCCCACAAAGTGAGGAGGAGATTTATGAAAAATACAGACTTAGCAGTGCAGCAATACTAGATTTAATAGATTTACTCAATCCGCAGCTTCAACATCAGACTGTGCATGGCTGCGCCATCCCTACACATGTGCAAGTGCTATGCTCACTCAATCAATCAATCAATCAATCACAACGTACCCATTAGGGTTTCAAGGCGCTGAAAGGGGGGGGGTGCTGCTACTGGTCGAAGAGCCAGGTCTTAAGAAGTCTCCTGAAGGTGAGAAGGTCCTGGGTCTGCCGCAGGGAGGTTGGGAGGGTGTTCCAGGTCTTGGCGGCAAGGTAGGAGAAGGATCTGCCACCGGAGGTCATGAGGTGGATGCGGGGAACAATGGCGAGGGCGAGGTTGGCAGAGTGGAGTTGGCGGGAGGGGACGTAGAAGTTGAGTCTGTTGTTCAGGT